>NC_036846.1:11429817-11511516 GCF_002910315.2 Salvelinus sp. IW2-2015 | reverse complement strand
CACACACACACACACACACACACACACACACACACACACACACCATGGCCCTCTCAGACCCCCCTAGACAGGTGGGCCATGGTTCTAGTTTCACCACCACCTTTTTTCAATATAAACTCACTCCGCTAGAGGAAGGGCACGCACAAAACCCAGGGACTTCCTGCAAGAACTCTTCTCGAGTCTGGACCTGCGAGAGGCTGAACCATCTGTCCGTCAACAGGCTCTCACTCTCTCCTATTCTCCCTGACTTTTCCGGTCCCCACCTCCCCTACTCCGCTCCTCCTCCCCTCTCTTTCTTCCTCCCCCCTCCGTCTCCCTCCCTATCACGCCAGCTGTGGTCTAGCACAAAAACAGATTTTTGGAGCGTTAACCATGATGTTCTTCCTACCCGGCGGCCGGATTTCATTTGCAGAGCACAGGGGGGCAATATCTAGGGTAATTCCTGGGGTTTAGTGTCACTGATCTTCTCACAGCTCACCTCGGGAGAGAAATTAAAGCCCAGATAAGGCCATCTCTGCTTCCATCTCTGTCTTCCTTAGGCTGACCAGGACCATTCCTCACAGCTCTGTGCTGTCAGGGCTGTCTGAGATGACACTATGGTACTGCTGTCCTACTGGATGTCCACCCTCCACTGGCATTTTAATAGGTCTGATCTATTCTCTGACCCATAGAATTTACATACACACAACACTTCGATTATGCATTCACACACACCTGAATGTTCGACATAAAGGCAATAAAATAAAAGGTTTAGTACGTACTAACGGAATAATTGATCTCAGCTATACTCAAGCACCCTTACCGGATCAAATGTAATCGACGCTGACCAAATATCATTCAGTGTCATGTTTGATTTAGTTGTTATAAAGGTGTGTGTGTCCTTTAGTTAATGACACTCAAACATAAGGAAATGTTATTTTAACATATTGCAAGGACTTAAGGTTTGAGGTGATGGCTACTTACATGTGGATTTGCAGTCTCTTGTTTGTTGGGTAAAGGCCATGCAGGGAAAGCAATAAAAAAGACCAATGATTTTAGTGGAATTTTTCTCCCTTTCAAGCAGCAAACGGCTTGCCTAGTATTTAATGAAAACCTTGTCAACCAGACTTTTTAGGACTCTGGTAAATGTCATCTAGTGAAAATGGGACTTCATAAGAATCCTAATTTAATTTAAAAGCTGTTAAACTCGACAGCATCGCCTTCAAAAGGGGGGAGAGGACATATTTCTCCTGATTGTATCAATGTGATGAAACATAAATGAAATGTCAGAAGATTTATTAATTTTCTAAATTCAATCAAAATATGGCAGAGCGGAGCACTTCGAATATTGAACTGAATATTAAAATGAAAAATTATGTTTTATTCACCGGCGCAGGCATACTGTATACTAGCTTTAAGCTTGGTGGTCCTGCCAATGACATTGGTTGTCATCGCTCAAGTAGTGTGTCTGAGCTGTGCGGTGGGAGCAATTAAAACAGGAGGCCTTGTTAACCATGTGCTGTGGCTTAACACAGTGGAAAATAAAGTTACAGAATAGTGCCCAGTCATGTGCTTTATGGCCTTCTCTAAACACCATACAGGCGGCCAAGTGAATACACACACCACGCACACTCACTTACATCCCTATATAGTAGAGATCATTCCAACGGATTAAGGCTTCCACCTCACACGCACGCGCACACACACACACACGCGCACACACACGCACGCGCACACACGCGCACACACGCACACACACACACAGGACGCACAGCAACGCCACAACACACATACCATGGTTTGAGGCGTATTCACGTGCACACCGCACACCACACAGAAGCGCAACACACAAACGACACACACAAACTACGACGCGCGCACACACAGGACACACACAACTGCCATTCCGCAACCACTCGACCAAACACAGCCCTGCATGTCAGGGGGCTTCAGAGTGTTGGAATACAAGTTTGACTAAACACAGGACCATTGGCTTTGCTGATTAAATGGTTCAAATTATCTCCTAACTTTCTCATACAATCTCAATCATATTTTACAGCCTGCACAGAAAAAAATAAATACCTGACAAGCATAAACAAGCCATGGCCTGTCGGTGGTTTGACATTATAACAGCGAGCGCCTCAATGTGTTTTCAATGTGTTTTCAAGATACGAGGGTCTGTTATGTGACATGCTTCCCTTTGAAATGATGTGCCAGCCTGAGGAAAACATAAACAAATGTTTACCACCAAGCACGTTCAAGTTCCCTCTGGAAAAAGCCAAAGCTTCAACATGAGACCATTACTGGAGGGGAGGACTCTGAAAAACTA
The DNA here is from genome assembly GCF_002910315.2 of Salvelinus sp. IW2-2015. Taxonomy (NCBI): domain Eukaryota; kingdom Metazoa; phylum Chordata; class Actinopteri; order Salmoniformes; family Salmonidae; genus Salvelinus; species Salvelinus sp. IW2-2015. The sequence goes on along the minus strand of NC_036846.1, from coordinate 11,509,208 downwards.
TTTTTGGAATAATAACTTTCAAACCAGATCAATTCTCTAATTGGCTCCTTTCACAACATTTGCATATTGAGTTTAGATTGAGGAGGTTGATTGGCTGTGGTGTCTTGAGACTGAGGTGTTTGGTGGGAGGTGGGTGGTACACACACACACACCACACACACACACACACACACACACCACACACACACACACACACACACACACACACACACACACACACACACACACACACACACACACACAACACACAACACACACACACACACACACACACACACACACACACACACACACACACAGTGCATGTTGGAAAAAGCTGCTGAAGATAAAGCCTCTCTAGGAGAACAGAGACCGTGTTGACATACGAGGCAAAACAAACAGTCTGACTTCTAAGCTTTGACATGCCAGGTGACTGGGACCTCAGTTTCTCATGCCGAGTGACTGGGACCTCCGTTTCTCAGCTTTGTCATGCCGGGTGACTGGGACCTCAGATTCTTAGCTTTGGCATGCCGGGTGACTGGGACCTCAGTTTCTCAGCTTTCCTACTAGATGCCTATAGGCTTTGTGTTTTACTAGTACTCTGTTTCTCCCTTCCTCTGTGCTTCATTGCTTCATTAACCCCCAGAGAGGGGATGAGTGCGAGAAAGAGAGGGAAAGACTGGGAAAGAGAGAGAAAAATTGAGAGAAAAATGGAGGGAAACATGGAGAAAGCGAAAGAGAGATTGCAATTAAATTAGTAGGCCTCATACTTTTTGGTAAATAATTGGTACAATTTAACACACTGACACAGACACATACATACACACACACACACACACACACAAACACACACACTTTGTTTTCGTGAAATGGCAGGACTTTTTGGAGTGTAAAAATGTTTGACCATTAAAAACCCTGGTTTCCCTAACAGCTAACCCTAAACCTAACCCTAATACTAACCCTTAAAGTGGAACTGACAGCGTTTTAACAACTTTGCGGATATGAAACAAACAGACAATAATAATATCAGTCAAAAATATCAAATTCCCAGTTGATGCTACAACACCAACTTTATAAGAGGTCTTAAAAATAGGTTCTGTTTGACTCAACATTCCATGACGTACACTGAGGCATTGTTGGCCAAATAGATGGATACAGTTTACTGCATGACTAATATAATTCACCAACACATTTCTTGGTAGTCCCAAAAATATTGCTATCAGGTTGTAAATCACATCTGGCCTGTTCAATGTTTTGCTGCCTCCATTCGGGATGCACTGTTTCAGTTTCAATGATTCAATATTTCAGACAAAAATGTACAAATGTAAGTAAGGCTGGGAATGCCAAAACAAATAAACTAGCAAGGGCAACAATCACAAGTCAGTCATAACGTGGCTAATAGGTTACCGTATCTATTTACGTAGAAAGCAAAAAACAAGGAGCCTACTGTTAGCTAGATAGGTAGCTGCTAGGAGGATGTCATGTCATTGCAGAAGTGGGTGAGTGACTGACTTTTCCCCCTCACATCGTTTTTCGGTGGCTATACACAGCTAGAGATGCAGGTGCTATTTGGTTAGCTAGCAAGAACTTGAACGACTGTTATCCAGTTGGGATGTCTACTCCGATTTCAGTGCGCTCTCATCTGAGTGTGCCTGGGGGCAGAATAACTGATACATTTGCAACACCCACTCGATATGACAGTGTCAGTAAACGTAGTCAAAAAAGGTAATAGTTAGTCACGACCACTCTAGATAACATGTAAACAGCCTAACCAACTCTGCTGCGGTGAGTAAAATGGTCAGAGTAAGGTGTTCTCTCATTTGTGCCTGGAAGTAGCTAGCTAGCAAGCTAGCCAACTTTAGCAGTTAGCTTGGGTGCTTGGTTGGGACAAGAATGAATGCATTGGCAGGCAAACTGCTGAAGGACAAGTAGGCTTCAATTCCCCATCGTTTATCAGTGCAATTTTGATGGGCAACTAGCTGAAAAAGTTTGAGAGGTTTTATGTAATGTTCCTTCGTTAAATATTAGCTCATCTTGCTCTGGCTAGCATTAGTTTTTGATCTTGTTGTTGTGCATCACGGAGGGAGAGAGAGCCTTACCTTTCATGGTTGTTTGATCGATAGGACTGTAAAGTTCCCAAATGTTAAAGGACTCCTGTAGTATTTACATATTTGCAGAAATCCGTTCAGGAATATTTTGTCACTTTTGGCGAATGCGTTCTAATGATCTAAAGTCGCGCTGTTGCAACTTCCTGTAAACACACAGTCAAGTTCAAAGTGAATGTTGGCAGGCCAAATGGCTTGTTTGCATAAAGGCCTACTGTAGCTCTGATTGGCTATGGCACATCGGTCTGCATAGACTCCGGTTTTGGACGAGACAGATGTTTTTATTCGGTTTTATTTAATTAAGTATCTATTAATTGTCCAAACGCACGGCTGTTTTCCCACTCTATATTGCTATAGAATTTTTACAAATGCCTTAGTATACGTAATTCCGAAACGTTCTAAGAATTTATGAAAACGTGAAACTGACCATATATATAATGTTTAAAAAAGTGTCATATTCTTCCTGGGGGTGTCTATGAACAGATGATTTTAATAAGATTTCATGTTGCCAAATTGCAGTCAGTTCCACTTTAACCTAAACCTAACCTTAACCTAACCCTAACCCCCAAAACCCTAAACCTAACTCCCTAAACCTAACCGTAAACTTAACTCAAAACGTAACCCTAACCCTAAACCTAACATAAACCCTAGCTCTAAACCTATCCCTAACCTTAACCCCAAAACCCTATATCTAACCCTTAAGCTTAAAATAGCATTTTAATAAATTCAGTACCTGAAAAGTGAAATGTTTTAGGTACTATTGGGGAGTTCTTATAGGATGTAAGGAAATCAACACCACAACACACACACACACACACACGACACACACACACACACACAAACACATGTGGTTGATCCACACACACACACACACACACACACACACACACACACACACACACACACACACACACACACACACACACACAATAGCCCACCTTTACAATACCGAGCACAGCTAACTCCACATTACAACCGCATCATAAAGAGACACAATAACTCCACCGTTTCACCCCTCAATACGAGAGCCCTCACTTTTGCTGTCAAGTCGCGATAACATAGACGTCGACGGCACCACTCAACGTTTTTCTCCTGTCTTTTCCTTCTGTCTTTTCCTCCTGTCTTTTTCTCCTGTCTATTCCTCCTGTCTTTCCTCCTGTCTTTCCTCCCCTCTTGTCCTCCTGCCCTCCTCCTGTCTTTTCCTCTTGTCTTTCCTCCTGTCCTTTATAGTGTCTTTCCTCCTGTCGATCCCCCTTTTGAACCGCTGCCATGTTAAGGAAACCCAATCTATTGTTTGAAGTGAACAGACAGATTTCCTTCTAGAGATTGTCAAATACTTTGTTTAAACAGTGTGGTGCTTTGCTGAACCTATCCTAGGTGTGACTTAATAAAGATGAAGACTATAAGGTGCTGGTTGAGAATGCGAACCACATGCACAAATACGGCGCGGTGCTCAGCGTGAGTGTGTGAGAGAAAACAGTAATCACATCGGTTTCCTGTGACAAACAATAACATTTGTTTTAAACCGCTGGCATTCTTCTCAGGGCGACTCTGTAGCTCCCGTGGTAATACATCCCAGACTGTCTAGATCCCTGAGTACTGGGAACGAGCTAGCTTCATAGGCTACTTCTAGGGCCAGTAGGAGGTCAGATTGGGAAGCTATAAGCTAAAAGGGGTTTATTTGAGAGAATTTATTTAATCACAGAATGAATACCAAACTTACAATAGACTGTACTCATGGCCAAAGTATACAGTGATATTAGTGGACAGAAACATAGTAATGATCTATGAAAAATGATTTTCGTCAGTATATAGATGCTATCTCATATGTAGCATTAGCAACAAGTAAACCACTCTTAGACTTAAAAAATATCTCTCCTTGACATTTTGATCAGTTGCTGAAATAGGCCTATGTACATACACACACAAAAACATTTCAAATCATTCCTCCCTCTATTTAACCAATATTGCCATGCGCAACCCCCTTGGCTCCGTTTAACCTTGATTAAGAGGAAGCTAACAGGGAGCTCCCAGCGTGTCTGGTCCCTTAACGTATAGGGGCACTGTGGCGATGATAGATCACACTGTTTTCATCACAAACCCATCGGGCTCTGCTTGCCTCAACTTTGGGGTTTCTGACCTAAGAGTTTCCCCCCTGTCGGGGTGATTTTACTTGGACAAATTTCTCCTCCTACTGGGGCCTCTTTACTGCAAGGGGATCCATGTCAGACACTCATCTGCCTCCCATTACACTTCCCAAATAGAAAACCTACACGGTGGATGTGTTAATGGATGAAAATGCAGCGCAGGAACATTGAGTGCCGGACTGTTAAAGAGCAACTCCCCCCTAGCCCCTTAAACTGCTGGTGCAGTCAAACCTCCGTCCTTAATCTTGCTACAATCCTACTAGCCATCTTATGGGTGTTCTTCACAGCTCGGTACATGGTGTTACCAGCAGTTATGTCACAGGACTAGCAGACAAGGCCTACACATTTACAATAAGTGAGTCACATATTGGGAACTTTCCGTTGAATTTACATGACTTGATTCATTTAAGTTTTCCTTACAACTTTTTGTTGTTGATGGTGCAAAACCCTGTCCCACACTTACATTATGCCACTATTTTCACGCAATGAAAATATGGCACCAGATGGCAGAGTTAGCGATAAGGTATGAGAATCTACGTCTGTTGTAACATCGACTCTGTTTGGTGTACAGTAGACCTAGTCTTCCAACCCCAGCCTTTGTCCTCACCTTATTAGAATGTTGGTCCCATGTCACTTTACAGAACCTCTAACACCCTGAAAGACCCCAGATTAGATCAGATTAGATATCGGAAACAAGCGGAGGTGGGTTACCTTTCGCTAGCTGTCAGTGGTGGCGGGTGCAGGGTGCAGTCAGTCAGTGTGGGCAAGTGTCTCTGATGGCAACAGAGAAGGCTGGGTGTTTGATACTGTTGACTGGTATGATGGGTGCCACTGTAATCCCACAGGGGATCATTCTTGACCCCAACACTTAAATATAGAAAACTCCTGCTATTCTGGAGGATGAGGACGACGGGCTGATGGGCCTTCCAAAGCAGAGTGCTACTTGTTATTCTTCAATTAAAGCACATGTTTTTGTTGAGTGGTCATCTACTTAATTAGTCTTGGACATTATAATTTCAACTGTTTTAAAAAATTAGGCCTACAGCACTATGAAAAACGATGACAAAGCATATCAATCAATTTTCTCTATAAAATACTGTAATTTAGTGATTTAGTGTTAAGGTGTTTTACTATAAACAAACTTCACACCTGTGCAGATGAACAATTGACACTAGAATGCGATATAGATGCTTTTCATATCCACAACTATGTCCTAAACATAGATTTTTGCAATCAAATCCAACTACAACAGGGATACCTATCAGAAAAGGCATTTTCAATAAGCAATTGTATACCCTCAGCTGTAGAGTGACCCCAGACACATGAGTCTGACCTGGTCATATGACTCGGTAATGGATTTCTAAACATTAATGAATGCTCTCGTTCATTTATTATTAATGCAATTTTCAAAGACTGCAATTATACCCCCTTGATCCGTTTATCTTACACATGGCAGTCCAAACCCCCCAACCCCCCACCACCAAATTACAGTGAGGGCACAGTTGAGAAAAAAAAGGCATAGGTGGAATGAGTAGGCTAAAAGGCAATGCAACCCAGTGGTAAGACCCACTGATGCTTCCCATAGTCTTACTCAACAACCCCCCTCCCCCCCCCATCACCACCACCAGCATAAATCATAAGGTTCATTCAGTGAGCTGTCTGGTCTAACCAAAGAAAGATGTGCACCGCTAAACCTGCCAAGGCTCACTTTGATGCTGGAAAGTCAATGTCTTCTGGATGGATTATGAAACCAATGAATGCAATTAGGGCAGCTAGGGATAAACTCAACATATTCTGTCTTACTGACGCATCCTTTAACAACTGCTGTGTCAAAATACGTTGACTGTTGCCAAGAGAAAACATTTGAATATGTACCACATTTTCTCTCACTTATGCACGAGATGAAGTCGAAATGAAAAAAAAAAATGGAGTAAGTATTATGGACAGGCTTTGGTCTAAATTGAATTAGTACTTATGAGATGACTTGCAGTAAGAAATGAAATGTCATCCTCTCAAAGAGAGAGGGAGTAGAAATGTGAAACATATGAATGTGAAAGAGAGTGCGGTTCCAGCTACGCTTTTCTTATGTGCTGACTCCACTTACTAAGATATGTCATGCATAAATCAGTGCTGTGTTGTGGGATGAGAAGCAGCACCCCACAGCGCCTCAAAACACACACAGACACTGTGATTTGACGCCACAGTCTTTTGTCTTTCATTTTCCAGTGATAACTAACCCGGCATAGTATCATTGCCATTCCATGTGTTTATAATCAATAAAACATACATTTGTCATTTTAACTCCTCTGAAAGTGTCAGCGAGCTCCTCCTAATTTCCAAGAGTTTGAAATATAACGCTGAGTGCTAACGTGGAATGCTGAGTGAAGTAGAAGGAGAAAAAAGATTGTCAAGGGTTTTTAATACCGGATCTAAAACACGGAGCTCACAGAGTTACATATCATGTTTCACCAAGGCTTGAGTAGCTCTATATGTATAGACACAGAATCCTAACCTGCTGTGAACGTTTTTTTCTTGTTCTAGGAAAGTTACACGATCCCTGCTGCTAGACTTGATGTTGATACTTGCGACTCATCAAAGAAAATAATGTTCTGAGCAGATGCAGTGAAGTGGAATTTGCTTTTATAGTTGGCACGTTTGAATTTTCATGGCCCATAAAGTGATACTGTCAGTTAGGATATCAGGATTTGTCAGGTTAGTTCTCCCCTAACCTAATCAAGATGACATTCTAGCCATGGACTATCACCATCCTACATTGAAAATTGTTTCATTGTTTTAAATAGTCAAACGATTCAGAAACAAACATTTCTAGTTTTAATCACTACTGAATGATCTGACAGGTAAGGTTATTAACTCTTATATAACTGGTTAAGAATGCTGCCACCGGCCTCCCGGGTGGTGCAGTGGTCTAGAGCACTGCATCGCAGTGCTAGCTGCGCCACCAGAGTCTCTGGGTTCGCGCCCAGGCTCTGTCGCAGCCGGCCGCGACCGGGAGGTCCGTGGGGCGACGCACAATTGGCATAGCGTCGTCCGGGTTAGGGAGGGTTTGGCCGGTAGGGATATCCTTGTCTCATCGCGCTCCAGCGACTCCTGTGGCGGGCCGGGCGCAGTGCACGCTAACCGGGGGGTCGGGTGCACGGTGTTTCCTCCGACACATTGGTGCGGCTGGCTTCCGGGTTGGAGGCGCGCTGTGTTAAGAAGCAGTGCGGCTTGGTTGGGTTGTGCTTCGGAGGACGCATGGCTTTCGACCTTCGTCTCTCCCGAGCCCGTACGGGAGTTGTAGCGATGAGACAAGATAGTAATTACTAGCGATTGGATACCACGAAAATTGGGGAGAAAAGGGGATAACATTTATTTAAAAATAAAAAAAATTAAAAAAGAATGCTGCCACCAAAGCTGTGAAGCAGCCTGGGGGAAATTTGGATGTCTATTTTGATAATTAGCTTTAAGTATTCCACAGTAGCACTCCAAGCATGTGTCAGAGCCTGTTGGCAGTCATATCATTATGTATTTCAGATATGGGGCAGAGAACAGGAAGTTGACAAACTGTCACTTCCTGTGTCCGTGTCTAGACCAAACTCAGCCTGGGTGGGGGTCATCACACTGCAGACAGATTGCACATGTTTCTGGGTGATGATGGGTTTGAAACTAGGTTATCCATCACCGGCCTTACTAAGTTCACTGGCCTCCTGCCATACCACATCCATTTTCAGGTCGCTGGAAAAAAACAGATAAAATGACAGGGTTTTTTCCCCACAGGAACATACATTAGAAACGTATGGAGAGATGTGAGAGTTAGACGACCTTCCACACATACTGTACTATCCTACCGAATAAGACAGCATCAAAAGACTTCTCTCTACACTCAACAATGTTTCATAATTGATCAAATACTACATGGTAGACTGGCAGAATTTCAATTGAGCTGGCTTCAGTTCTGTCTGTCTGACTTTTAACCAAACATAGGCCCAAAACCCCACTATTTTTCCACTGCAGTGAAAGAGATGAAAAAATCCCACTGAGACTGGGCCAAAAGTACTTTTCATATTATAAATTAGGGAGAAGACTGGGGATTTCAAAGCAAACCATTATGATAGTTAACATAAAACCACTTAAAAGGCCAGCTGTGGGAGTGACGTGAATAATGGTGTTTAATTTGTCTAATCTTAGCTGGAGCAGTGGGTGGTTGAGCGGGGGGGGGGGGGGGGGGGGGGGAGTAAAGTGGTGAGGGGTGCTCTTTGGTTAGGCTGGTACCCTGCTGGCACTTGAAGAGATGGGTTTTGCCACAGTGCGGTACAAATGCCCTAAATGTTGGCTGGCTGTGTTTTGTTTTTTTCTGCGTGTCGTCCCCTTTCATTTGTATTTGGTCTGTTGTTCGCATACTTTGTGAATGCTGTGGACATGGAAGCTCGTTGGAAAGTTAGTGCTCAGTTAAAAGGCTGCTGCCACTTGGCTCAAGCCAAAAGGAGCTGATTGAGGAGATGATTTATTTTTAAGGCCACTGTAATTTTCTAACAGCATAAAAAATCTCTAGAAAAAAATAATTTAAAGAACTTGTTCATATAGTTCGGAACTATTTTCACGTGTATATGTCTCCACTTTTGTATTGTGCACAGCATAAATATTAAATGAATTCAATTTAATAATTTTCCTTATTAGTGTACAGCTTATATGATGTAACATATCTACTGTACGTTGTCAATAAATGTAGCCATTTATTAATAGTAGTTTTAATTTCTTACATTACATCGCATGTGGGGCAGTATATCAAATCATTTACACATTGAGACATTTGCAAGTGTTCATCATATACAGCTTGTGTTTTAAGTTTATACATTTCCTCAGTTTTATGTCCCAAAAGAATAGAGTGGTGTCTGAACTTCTGTATCACTATCCAGAACCAGTTTGTCAGGGCAATGCTTATTGCTGATGTTATAGAGCTGACGTTATACAGCTGATGTTATACAGCTGACGTTATACTGCTGATGTTATACAGCTGACGTTATACTGCTGACGTTATACAGCTGATGTTATACTGCTGACGTTATACTGCTGATGTTATACAGCTGACGTTTACTGCTGATGTTATACAGCTGACTGTTATACAGCTGATGTTATACAGCTGATCGTTTACTGCTGTGTTATACAGCTGACGTTATACTGCTGATGTTATACAGCTGATGTTTACTGCTGATGTTATACAGCTGATGTACTGCTGTTATACAGCTGATGTTTACTGCTGATGTTATTCAGCTGATGTTTACTGCTGATGTTATACTGCTGATGTTATACAGCTGATGCTATACAGCTGATGTTTACTGCTTATGTTTACAGCTGATGTTATACAGCTGATGTTATACAGCTGACGTTATACTGCTGATGTTATACAGCTGATGTTTACTGCTGTTATACAGCTGATGTTTACTGCTGATGTTATTCAGCTGATGTTTACTGCTGATGTTATACTGCTGATGTTATCGCTGATGTATACAGCTGATGCTATACTGCTGATGTTTACAGCTGATGTTTACTGCTGATGTTATACAGCTGATGTTTACTGCTGTTTACTGCTGATGTTAACTGCTGATGTTATATAGCTGATGTTTACTGCTGATGTTATATAGCGATGTTATGCTGATGTTATATAGCTGATGTTTTGCTGATGTTATATAGCTGATGTTTACTGCTGATGTTATATAGCGGATGTTTACTGCTGATGTTTACTGCTGATGTTATATAGCGGATGTTTACTGCTGATGTTATTAGCTGATGTTTACTGCTGATGTTATATAGCGGATGTTTACTGCTGATGTTTACTGCTGATGTTATATAGCGGATGTTTACTGCTGATGTTTACTGCTGATGTTTACTGCTGATGTTATATAGCGGATGTTTACTGCTGATGTTTACTGCTGATGTTTACTGCTGATGTTATATAGCAGTGTTTACTGCTGATGTTTATATAGCGGATGTTTACTGCTGTTATACAGCGGATTTTTACTGCTGATGTATAACAGCTGATGTTTACTGCTGATGTTTATAGCGGATGTTTACTGCTGATGTTTACTGCTGATGTTATACAGCTGATGTTTATTGCTGATGTTATATAGCGGATGTTTACTGCTGATGTTTACTGCTGATGTTTACAGCTGATGTTTACTGCTGATGTTTACTGCTGATGTTATAACGCTGATGGTTTACTTGCTGATGTTATATAGCGGATGTTTACTGCTGATGTTATATAGCGGATGTTTACTGCTGATGTTATACAGCTGATGTTTACTGCTGATGTTATACAACTTCTTTCAACTTGACACAGTTGTATGTTGGTGTTAACGCCAGCATTAAAGACGGTCCTGCAATGCAGAGAAATCTCCCGTAAATATCCCAATCACCATGCGGGAGTGATTTGGGAAAAGCCTCTCCTTTAAGTTTTAATATAGAATATAGACATCCTGAATATAGACATCCTCTATATAGACATCGTGATATAGACATCCTAGACATTCTCTATATAGACATCCTCTAAATAGACATTCCGTATATAAACATCCTAAATATAGACATCCTGTATATAGACATTCTCTATATAAACATCCTCTAAATATACAGCCTGTATATCAACTGTAAAATAGGCATCCTGTGTATAGATATCCTGTATATAGACATCCTGAATATAGACATCCTGTATATAGATATCCTGTACATAGACGTCATGTATATAGACATTCTCTATATAGACATCCTCTAAATAAGACATCCTGTATATAAACATCATGTAATATAGACAATCTGTATATAGACATCCTGTATATAAACATCCTGAATAGAGACATCCTGTATATAGATATCCTGTATATAGACGTCCTGTATATAGACATTCTCTATATTGACATCCTCTAAATAGACATCCTGTATATAAACATCCACTATATAGACATCCACTATATAGACATCCTGTATATAAACATCCTGAATAGAGACATCCTGTATATTAGATATCCTGTATATAGACATCCTGTAAATAGACGTCCTCTATATAGACATCCTCTATATAGACATCCTCTATATAGACATCCTCTATATAGACATCCTCTATATATAGACACGCTCTATATACACATCCTCTATATAGACATTTGTATGTAGACATCCTGATTAAGACATCCTGTATTAGACATCCTTAATTAGCCATTCTCTATATAGACATCCTGAATATAGACATCCTCTATATAGATATCCTCTATATAGACATCCTGAATATAGACATCCTAAATATAGACATCCTCTATATATACAGTTGAAGTCAGAAGTTTACATACACTTAGGTTGGAGTCACTAAAACTCGTTTTTCAACCACTCCACACATTTCTTGTTAACAAACTATAGTTTTGGCAAGTCGGTTAGGACATCTACTTCGTGCATGACACAAGTAATTTTTCCAACAATTATTTACAGATAGATTATTTCACTTATAATTCACTGTATGACAATTCCAGTGGATCAGAAGTTTACATACACTAAGTTAATTTTATGGAAAATTCCATAAAATGATGCTATGGCTTTAGAAGCTTCTGATAGGCTAATTGACATCATTTGAGTCAATTGGAGGTGTACCTGTGGATGTATTTCAAGGTCTACCTTCAAACTCAGTGCCTCTTTGCTTGACATCATGGGGAAATTAAACTCAGGCACTGAGTTTGAAGGTAGGCCTTGAAATACATCCACAGGTACACATACAATTGACTCAAATGATGTCAATTAGCGTATCAGAAGCTTCTAAAGCCATGACATCATTTTCTGGAATTTTCCAAGCTGTTTAAAGGCACAGTCAACTTAGTGTATGTAAACTTCTGACTCACTGGAATTGTGATACAGTGAATTATAAGTGAAATAATCTGTGTGTAAACAATTGTTGGAAAAATTACTTGTGTAGTGCACAAAGTAGATGTCCTAACCAACTTGCCAAAACTATAGTTTGGTAACAAGAAATTTGTGAAGTGGTTGAAAAACGAGTTTTAATGCCTCCAACCTAAGTGTATGTAAACTTCCGACTTCAACTGTATATATATCCTGTATCTAGACATCCTGGATATAGACATCCTTAATATAGAAATCCTGAATATAGACATCCTCTATATCTACTATCCTCTATCCTGGACTATTGGAAGATTAGTCCAAATGGGGACTAAAAGTGATCCAAATAAATTCAAAATCAAATCAAATCTATATAGACATCCTGAATATTGTGTGCATCTTGTGTACATGCAGGTCACATTGTCACCTATTGTTTTATATCATCCTAGTTTAAAACAATTAAATGCACAGTGAAGGGTTAATCATGAAAAGTATAATTGCAGTAAGCAGATGTTAGACTACCCTCTTAGATGCACATGCTGAGAACCAAGGCTCTAACCTAACAACGGTGTTTAATGGACAACTCCAACCACTGTTCAGCACTGTGGTAACCCAAACCAACATCAACACCGCTAGAGGAGGGTTCAAACCACTGTTCAGCACTGTGGTAACCTGACTGAACCAACATCAACACCGCTAGAGGAGGGTTCAAACCACTGTTCAGCACTGTGGTAACCCAACCAACATCAACACCGCTAGAGGAGGGTTCAAACCACTGTTCAGCACTGTGGTAACCCGAACCAACATCAACACCGCTAGAGGAGGGTTCAACCACTGTTCAGCCTGTGGTAACCCGAACCAACATCAACACCGCTAGAGGAGGGTTCAAACCACTGTTCAGCACTGTGGTAACCCGAACCAACATCAACACCGCTAGAGGAGGGTTAAACCACTGTTCAGCACTGTGGTAACCGAACCAACATCAACACCGCTAGAGGAGGGTTCAAACCACCTGTTCAGCACTGTGGTAACCCGAACCAACATCAACACCGCTAGAGAGGGGTTGAAACCACTGTTCAGCACTGTGGTAACCCGAACCAACATCAACACCGCTAGAGGAGGGTTCAAACCACTGTTCAGCACTGTGGTAACCCGAACCAACATCAACACCGCTAGAGGAGGGTTCAAACCACTGTTCAGCACTGTGGTAACCCGAACCAACATCAACACCGCTAGTGGAGGGCTCAATCCACTGTTCAGCACTGTGGTAACCCAAACCAACATCAACACCGCAAGAGGAGGGTTCAAACCACTGTTCAGCACTGTGGTAACCCAAACCAACATCAAACACCGCAAGAGGAGGGTTCAAACCACTGTTCAGCACTGTGGTAACCCGAACCAACATCAACACCGCTAGAGGGTTCAAACCACTTTCAGCACTGTGGTAACCCGAACCAACATCAACACCGCTAGAGGAGGGTTTAAACCACTGTTCAGCACTGTGGTAACCCAAACCAACATCAACACCACTAGAGGGTTCAAACCACTGTTCAGCACTGTGGTAACCCAACCAACATCAACACCGCTAGAGGAGGGTTCAAACCACTGTTCAGCCACTGGTGGTAACCCGAAACCCAACATCAACACCGCTAGAGGAGGGTTCAAACCACTGTTCAGCACTGTGGTAACCTGAACCAACATCAACACCGCTAGAGGGTTCAAACCACTGTTCAGCACTGTGGTAACCCGAACCAACATCAACACCGCTAGAGGAGGGTTCAAATCACTGTGGATGGCACCTACCCCTCCAATATTTCAAGAGGCCTTCGTCACACCCCCATCCCCTACCACCACCTCCGCCACCACCCCAGCCCAATTCTTCCTCCTCAATATCCCCTCTCCCTCCTTCAAAACAGGGCCTTCCCAGTGCCTCATTGTCCCAAAGTGAGTTTTGATTACCAGCTTAAGTCCTAAGAAGGCTTGCCTCGGTGGCCACAGCTGATCTTTTATACTAATTTTGGATTAATGCGGGGTCTGCAACACTGCCTCAACACCGACGCTGAGAAGGCCCCTGCCACACACAGCTAAACATTAATCCTCCTTAATGCGCAGAGTCAACTCTGAGTCCTTATCAGAATTTGCCTTAATCTCTGCCTAGGCTGTACAAAACTCCCTACTGCTCTATAGTACAAATGTATACACCAGGTACATGCAGAGAAATAGGAAATCCTCTTTTACCTTGGAAAAGTTGGATGAGTTGTTCTAGTTAGCAGACTTGGAGTTGAGAGAAAATATTCTGTAGACAGACGGGGTGTCGACTTGAACTTTATTTTTATTACTGCTGCTGCTATATCTTCCGACTCATCCTCACGGTCCTGATACTCACATGACAGAATATCTGACAAGGCTCTTGTCCAATCACAAGTTATGCTTCTGTTAGCTATCCAATTGGCATCTGATTTGACTTGAAGAATCTCCTTCCTCCCAGTTAACTTCTTGCCAGACTGTTTAGAACAACTTTCCCCCTGTCTTGGTCCTTTTTCCTTTATTCCCTTTCAGAATGCTGGGTTCTGCTTTTCTGTGGGTGCTAGTCAGTGACTGGCAGGGAACCCTCCCTTGAAGACAGCCTTGCCTGTAATCAGTGGTGTAAAGTACTTAAGTAAAAATACTTTAAAGTACTACTTAAGTCGTTTTTTGGGTATCTGTACTTTACTTTACTATTTATATTTTTGACAACTTTTAATTTTACTCCACTACATTCCTAAAGAAAATAATGTACTTTTTACTCCATACATTTTCCCTAACACACAAAAGTACTCATTACATGTTGACAGGAAAATGGTCCAATTCACACACTCATCAAGAGAACATCCCTGGTCATCCCTATTGCCTCTGATCTGGCAGACTCACTAAACACAAATGCTTTGTTTGTAAATTATGTCTGAGT
The DNA here is from genome assembly GCF_002910315.2 of Salvelinus sp. IW2-2015. Classification (NCBI taxonomy): domain Eukaryota; kingdom Metazoa; phylum Chordata; class Actinopteri; order Salmoniformes; family Salmonidae; genus Salvelinus; species Salvelinus sp. IW2-2015. Next base: position 11,494,155 of record NC_036846.1, on the reverse strand, counting down.
ATTGGAGTGTGCCCCTGGATATCCGTCAATACATTTTTTTTGTGTCGTCTGGTTTGCTTAATATAAGGAATTTGGCTTGTTACAATATTTTAGGGCGTGGTTTGTTCACTGCTCTTTTTGTGCAACTGTGAGTGAGAGTGTCATTCCAGTTGATCTAATCTGTTGACATTACTGTACATGTTATATATGTCTAGGGCCAGTGACCATAGCATATGGCCTTGTGTCAAGTGAGAATGGTTGAATAAGTCAGTGGTTCTCAATTCTCTCATCAGGGACGCCCAGCTGTTCCAGAGCTAGCACACCTGATTCAACTTGTCAATTAACACGATAATAACACCTATGGGAATGTTTACACTATAATATGGCTTAACAGAATAGAACAAACCTGTATGGTTCTTCAAAATGATCTGCAAAGGGTTACAACCATAGCAGAAACCTGTTTTGGTGCTATATATATATTTTTTTTTGTATGGTTCTTTATAGAACCTTAGGTGAGGGTTCTTTATAGAACCTTCACAAAAAAGTTTTATATAGCACCAAAAAGTGATCCGCTATGGTTACAAGCCAAATAACCCTTATTTGGCACTACATAGAACCATTTGTTTTTAGTGTGTAATTGATTCACTTTGTAATTGCTAAACTGACCTCATACAAAGAACATTCCTTGATACTCTTTCATAAAAGTTTCAAATAAATGACATGGTGCTTTATCAACAACAAAGTATGGTCTGAATGTTGCATATAGGCCAGAATAGGCTTTTGCAACTACCAGCAGAAAGCCTACTGTATGTAGCCTAATTACCATGTCATTATTTTTATTTATCCTTTATTTAACTAGGCAAGTTAGTTTTAGAACACATTCTTATTTACAATGATGCCGGCTGGTTGTGATACAGCCCGGGATCAAACCAGGGTCTGTAGTGACGCCTCTAGCACTGAGATGCAGTGCCTTAGACCACTGCGCCACTCAGGAGCCTTTAAATTAGTACACACTGTTTTCATCTTAAATTTTAAAAGAGTATTAGCTCGCAATACTATACAATACCTTCTCTTGTATTACTTTTTTTCATTACTCATTATTCATTTTGATTTAGGTTTCCATGTGGCTCAGTTGGTAGAGCATGGCGTTTGCAATGCCAGGGTTGTGGGTTCGATTCCCACGGGGGCACAGTATGAAAATGTATGTACTCAGTACCTTAAGTCACTCTGGATAAGAGCATCTACTAAAATGTAAATAATGTTCCAATTTAGACAACATGTAACTATTCTAATGACCTTGTAGCTTATACGTGGTGCTGTATTCTCCAGCGTTATGTTGGTGCTAATATTGTTCTTATTGCATTTGAAATATGATTCATCTTTCAAGTCAGTCATCCAAACATTCCCCAGACAAACATATTCAAAGATTCATTGGAGGGGATGCCATAAGAAATGAGTATTCTTTCACTCACAGTTTGTCAAATAAAACTTCAGGGTTAGCCTACTTTTTTACAGTATAGCAAGTCAGCTAATGTGAATGCCGGTACAGTGTTGTTAAGAAAAATGTAGTTTATCACCCAAAAGTATGTTTTATTTGAGCATTAACTCACATAAAATACACATTTTCTTATATACTATGTAATGTATAAGTTCACTGCTCCTGTTTCTAGCAGGAGGGGTTACTAAGGAAAATAAGGGGTTATTTCAAAGGGGTGGGATTTCATAGGGAAAATGAGTGGCCGAGCCCTTTGGGTGAGAGTGCGCTACGGCGCGGCACCAAAGGGAATGCCAGAGGACTAATCTCACTGTAACCTGAGCCCACAAACTGAACCGCTAATACGATGTGGAGCGGGGAGTCAGTGTGACTGTGTGTCGAGCGGGTCCTATGCTTGTTAAGCTGGCAAAGGTAAACACGATCAGCCTCGAAAAAACGGGGACCGCTTAATTATAACATTTTAAAGTAAACGCCATGGCGGACAGTAAGCTCTTATAAAACAGAGAGCACGGAGTAGAAAAGGGTCTGGAAATGCTACGCCCATACCGGCATACTGAGGCCTTAACAGACTCACTGTTTAAAATGACTTTTGCTTTCACACGCCACGGATTGGATAACACACGCCACTGTCTTTAAAAAAAAATAGAGTCTCTGTTGGTCAGTTCTCGGCTTTAATAAACGAATCGCTCGTTCTGAGGTTGAGGGTTGGAGATTTTAATTGAACGCTTTCACATTTGGCATCAAGGACTCCACGCTCTGAAATCCATAATTCTCTAGGCTACTTTTTCTCCCACATTCAGTCTCAATCGAGTTCCTTGTAATTATGGATATGAAGAGATCAATGTTCTTGGAATATTTTGTTAATATCTCTGTGGTCCAATAACTCAGTACTATTCTTCCTGAACACAACTCTGCTCTATTCCAACTGCATATTGCCCTTCTGCATGACTCACATCCACTACATACTCTTTTCTTTCCTTTATGAGCTGTGAACTGACCACAAACCTAAGCCACCGTTCTTAACGTTGTTGTACCTCTACTTCTTTTCTCATCCTTTTCCAGTGTCCTTCTCAAGCCTCTGAGGAAGAAAGGAAAAAACTCCAAACCCAACTTTCAAACGGAAAAATCCCTTAATGCAATTCCTACCTTATCTAAAACACCTACATACTGTCTCCAGTCTGCGGCCTTTGAAAGGATATTTCAGGCCTGGGATTGAGGGAAAAGCTCCCTTCAGAGACAGGGCTAGGGATGAGTTATAGGCATCTAGGAGATGGTGAATCTCAGGGGCCTTACCATGGCTTTAGCAAACAGCTCCAACTACGAGCAGGGCAGCAGCAGAAACAGACGCAGTCCTCAGCGCCCTAATAATTTGGAGAAATAAAGCAAGCCAAGGAAAAGGAAGGGAGAAACTAAGAAATATTAGACTTTAATTTCTGTCCGAGTAAAAACACCTTATGTCTCTGTCCAAGCAAATTGTCTGTGAGGGAAACTAGACACTGGTTGAATCATTCCCTTAGTAGGGTGTAGGTATACAGAGCATACTGTTATGATGTTCTGTGATTGAAGATATGTTAAGTTGAACAATGGACAATGAGGCACATAATGCATGTATCACTATATATATTACTACACTGTTTACATTAATTAATGGGTCAAATCCTAAAATGAGAAAAATTGCTTTACTCAAACTTTTGCAGAACTCATGCATATCAACAGGACATTTGTGTAAAATGTTTAAGTTACATTCAAACATCTAAACATCTAGTCCTCATCGTATAAATCAGGACTAGACATTGTAACATCATTCATTTTTATGACGATGCCAACACCTCTAACTTACTTTCCTAAGATATCAAAACTCTATTCCCATAGCTTTAGTAAAATGTTGAATTGGAAAGGTTTGGCACTGCATTCATGTCATCCTGCCCCTGTTCCCCTTATATTAGTAAGACTTTAACAGGCTGGACCGATCTGGCTCGGTAAATCATCCAGCGGATAAAGGATAAAGTTCAAGTAGTTAAAATCAAACAGATGTCGGTTGGAGGGTAGTCTTCATGACCCATAAAAGTGTGCTCATCAAAGAGCTGAATCAATTGTTTTGAATTATTACATTGTTATCAAAAGGGACGGCATCGGCATGTTTGCGGAGGAATAGGATCTGTTTATGCGAAAACAAGGGGAGAGATGCCCGAGCCCAGCGGAACCTTGGAAGAGTGTGGCGAGAGTGACGGCTGACAGGAGGAGCCAGCTGGGGGAACCGTTTGATTGACAGCTGTCACGTCTGGGTTTGTGTTTGTGTTGTGCAGTAGAGTAGAGAGTGTTCTGTCTGGATCTAGCCTATGCAACAAAGTCAACGCAAACATCAGTCCTCAGAAAAAGATTAAAGAAAGAGGAATGTGATTTCCACAATAGTTTTGTTGAATTTCATAGAATATCATACTTGTGGTTCACTGATCATCATTGCCTATATAGGGTGTTTCCTGTGTTTCAAATTCGATTAAGTGCCTCCAAATTACATTTGGGATAAGATCAAACTCAAATTAAGATTCTGAACTGATAAATTGAATTAATGTTTACTTTTTCTGTATCATCGACACACAGGACTTTTTTCATTCAATTTTAGACCTCTTGAAGATAATTCCATTCGGGGTTGGATATTCAGTGAAAGTTCAAGTCGAGGTTAAATATTTGCCTTATTTCTTAGATCTTGTCTGCAGTGATCAGTATAAGTGACGGCCTGGACAAACCAAAGATTTCCTTTAGTGAATATGCCCCTGAAATATTTTTATTTATGTTTTGGTGGAGGAAATAAATATTGTCTATTTTGCCTCACCTTTCAGACAATGGATTTGCAACTGCTGTGATAATTCAGCCCTTCTGAGAAATTCACAATGAGGATAAGTTGTTTGTGAGAGGGTGCAGTTCCAATTTAAAAAATGTCTGATGTGCTTGCATTTACGGCTTTCTTAATACTTACTTTTCACACATAATGTACCTCTTAACTTAACAACAATCTAAGATATATAAACTGGATTTGTTCACTGCAATGAAATAGATTAGATACTATAAAATCATTACCTTACAGAGACAAAGTACTGTAAAAATGAAATTGACTTATTTTTCTCTGGCTTCAATTTGTGACCTTGTTAGTCACGAAAGCATGTACATCTATCCCTCTTTAAAATTGCATATTGAAACCTTACAGCGTCACTGGGAGTTTCACCTTGACTTTTTTATCATTTGGAAAACCATTGCATGACCTGCAACTGAAGCTAGTTGAGAAGCATCTCATATCTCTCCTTGGGCCTCCCTACTATCAAGTATACAGCTGACAGAAGAAAAACAGCTCTCCATTTAAAAAGGCAAATTCTTATTTTCAATGACGGACTAGGGCCTTGTTCAGGGGCAGAACGACAGATTTGTACCTTGTCAGCTTGGGGATCCGAACTTGCAACCTTTGCGGTTACTAGACCAACGCTCTAACCACTAGGCTACCCTGCCGCCCCAAATAATTATGACAGTAACTGACTTATTCAAGTGCAATAACGGAGGATAGTTTCATCTGTCAGTTTGCACAACCTCTGAAATGCAGCACCAATGTTGAGTCTTACAAAGGACTGCTATCATCACACACAATAGCCTCCAAAACCCTACTCAATAAATTGGATGCAGTCTATCACAGTGCCATCCGTTTTGTCACCAAAGCCCCATATACTACCCACCACTGCGACCTGTACACTCTCGTTGGCTGGCCCTCGCTTCATACTCGTCGCCAAACCCACTAGCTCCAGGTCATCTACAAGACCCTGCTAGGTAAAAGTCCCCCCTTATCTCAGCTCGCTGGTCACCATAGCAGCACCCACCCACCTAGCACGCGCTCCAGCAGGTATATCTCTCTGGTCACCCCCAAAACCAATTCTTCCTTTGGCCGCCTCTCCTTCCAGTTCTCTGCTGCCAATGACTGGAACGAACTACAAAAATCTCTGAAACTGGAAACACTTATCTCGCTCACTAGCTTTAAGCACCAGCTGTCAGAGCAGCTCATAGATTACTGCACCTGTACATAGCCCATCTATAATTTAGCCCAAACAACTACCTCTTTACCTACTGTATTTATTTATTTATTTTGCTCCTTTGCACCCCATTATTTCTATCTCTACTTTACACTTTCTTCCACTGCAAACCAACCATTCCAGTGTTTTTTTTGTAGTTTTTTTTTTAACTTGCTATATTGTATTTACTTCACCACCATGGCCTTTTTATATATTTATTTATTTATATATATATTTTGTTTGCCTTCACCTCCCTTATCTCACCTCACTTGCTCACATTGTATATAGACTTATTTTTCACTGTATTATTGACTGTATGTTTGTTTTACTCCATGTGTAACTATGTGTTGTATGTGTCGAACTGCTTTGCTTTATCTTGGCCAGGTCGCAATTGTAAATGAGAACGTGTTCTCAATTTGCCTACCTGGTTAAATAAAGGTGAAATAAAAAAAATAAAAAATAAAAATCACGGAAAATTCACACAGAAATTGTGACCTGTTTGGTAGAAATGTTGAAACAAGACTCATCTCTCAGCTAACATTTACTAACAACTTGATCTACTGTAACTCTTTTTCTATTTCCCCACTGCAACGATCCTGGATTGTCCATTGAGTTTTGTCTTTAGTGAAGCAGAAGGTATTTTTGCGGTCAAGGAGGCCCCAGAGTGCAGTGCGCACACTAGATTATTCTCCCAGTCACAGTGTGGCGGCAGCAGACCGGTAACCAGATAACTCCCCTCAGCAGTCATTAGGCTCTTTATAGCCTTACTTCTGAGTTTCTTACTGCCTCCTCTGGGGATCGAATATCACTGCAATATCACTCACTAATATAGCTATGTTACTAAAGTTATATTATAACTATCAATTATTAGTATTGCTCTTTCAATAAACCCATTAAACAGTTGGGAACATTCACTAGTTTTACATTTTAGTCAACTTATCCAGAGTGACATACAGGATCAATTAGGGCTAAGAAATATTGAAAGACTTCTCACCTAGTCAGCTTGGGGACTCAAACCAGCAACCTTTCAGTTTTTGTCCCATCACTCTTAACCACTAGTCTACCTGCCACCCATACTGTACATAGTAGAAAATGTCACAATTTGCACACAAAAAAATAAAAATAAAAAGCCATATTTTGCTGTAGGGAAATCTTAACTTAGCCAGACAGGAGAAAGTCATTTTATAAACAACAGGTCACAGAGTATGAGAATTGCCCCAAATAAATTATGTCAGGAAAAGCTGTTGTTTTTCTGAGTGAATTCCTTGCCCCTTGCAACACATGGGGTCTTTTGCAAGGCAGCTTTACTTTGAAACATACAATAGCTCCCCAAAGGATGTAATTGCAGAAGCTTGTAATTGCAAGCATAACACTAGTTCAAAACTCCCTGGGAGTTGTTAGTCAACACCCATTACCTGTGGGTGCTGCATTGATTAACCTGTGTCACATTTCTTTAACACCCAGCAGTGTAAATAGGACTGGTGGGAGGGACCTTAAGGGTTACATATGATCGAGAATTTGCCCTAGTCTGACTTTAAGTTTATATAGGCTATATATGTTGGACATATATACGTAAATATATCCAAATTGTGAATCCAGAAGTAAACTGTAATATGGGAGTAGCCTAAATGTAAAAAAAAAAAAGAGTAATTGCATTTTCACATTGGGCACAATTGAGGTATTATAGACCCTCAACAGACGTCACAAACGTATAGATAGCTTGCTTTGACTATATTTCTCAATACTTATTTTCCGAAGACACCTGAAGACACTCGAAGACACTCGATGACAACAGTAGACACCTGAAGACATCCTCCAGATGTGTAATTTGTTGATGCGCGCTCCTCCTAGATTGGCACGTGTTAAGACAGTAGTGGTCATCATAAGACTCCTGCACCGCTGACTCCATGAGCGGGCCAACCGTACACGGGGAACTCAGTTGAGATTAGTTGATATTTCACATTGACATTTAGCAGTTACAGGTGACGCTCGGCAGAGAGGAGAGCGGAAAAGGACAGCCGACCTTCATATCTGCCAGAGGCTACACACCTAATGAACAGTGTGGGTTCACCACTGGACGTCTCAGTTATTGATACTGTACGGTCGGTCGAAGATAGCTCTAGTTTTTCTTCCCGGGTTCTGGCATCAGCGGCGTAGCATGGTAGTGTTTACATACTGTATTTCTCAGTGTTTGCACTGTGGAAGGGGGCCATGGTGGAATTTTTTATTGACTCTGCTAATGTTTAGTGAGTAAGCAGCAACACAGCCTCTGGTTGCTGATAAAATGATGACAAAAGAGTTGTGGGTACACCCGTGTGTGACTGTGGCCAACAGACAATAACAGCCAATGACTGACTGATGTAGTGGTGGAGGAAAGGATGACTGACGTTTGCAAAAGCATTATTGTGTTGGATAATGCTTCACAAAAGACACTCTACTAGACTAATACATTATAGTCCGGAGATTATTTTCGTTGCACTTGATTTAGCTCGCCCAGAATGCTGCAAAGGCAGAGATTTCGCAATTGAAACCATGGCCCTATCCCTAGGATGTAATTTCAGCTAAACTTTGTGTATGGCGAGGGGGGGGGGGGGGGGGGGGGGATTTACCGCATTTCTACACAATTCAAAAACATTCAAATGCTATTTGGAGAACAGCAAATCAAGCAAAATTGACTCCAGCCATTATCACTTTGGCTGCTGTAGCTTCATTCACATCAGTCGATAGGGGATTTAACAGTCTACAAACACGTCGTACAGCAAATAGCTGCTACCCACTAGCTCAGCAGTGGGATTAAAACTCTAGTTTAGTTTCATGTCAAGTCAAACAGCAGTTAAACTACATGACCAAAAGTATGTGGACACCTGCTCGTTGAACATCTCATTCCAAAATCATGGGCATTAATATGGAGTTGCCCCCCCCCCCCCCCCCCCCCCCCCCCCCCCCCCCCCCCCCTGCTGCTATAACAGCAGGTCCTAAGAGGACTTGCTTCCTTTCAGCCACAAGAGCATTAGTGTGGTCGAATACTGATTTTGGGCTATTAGGCCTGGCTCGTAGTTGGCAATCCAATTAATCCCAGAGGTTTTCGATGGGGTTGAGGTCAGGGCTCTGTGCAGGCCAGTCAAGTTCTTCCACACCGATCTCGACAAACCATTTCTGTATGGACCTCGCTTTGTGCACTGGGTCATTGTCATGCTGAAACAGGAAAGTGCCTTCCCCAAACTGTTGCCACTAAGTTGGTATCACAGAATCGTCTAGAATGTCATTGTATGCTGTAGCGTTAAGATTTCCCTTCACTGGAACTAAGGGGCCAAGCCAGAACCATGAAAAACAGCCCCAGACCATTATTCCACCACCATCAAACTTTACCGTTGGCACTATGCTTTGAGGCAGGTAGCGTTCTCCTGGCATCTGCCAAACCCAAATTCATCACTCCAGAATGTGTTTCCACTTACACCACTCCAGCCGACGCTTGGCATTGCGCATGGTGATCTTAGGCTTGTGTGTGGCTGCTCGGCCATGGAAACCCATTTCGTGAAGTTCCCGACGAACAGTTCTTGTGCTGACATTGCTTCCAGAGGCAGTTTGCAACTCGGTAGTGCGTGTTGAAACCGAGAACAGAAGTTTTTACACGCTACGCACTTCAGCACTCGGCGGTCCCAATCTGTGAGATTGTGGGGCCTACCACTTCATGGTAGGCTGAACCATTGTTGCTCCTAGATGTTTCCACTTTACAATAACACCACTTACAGTTGACTGGGGCAACTCTAGCAGGGCAGAAACGGGAAGAACTGACTTGTTGGAAAGGTGGCATTCCATAACGGTGCCAAGTTGAAAGTCCCTGAGCTCTTCAGTAAGGCCATTCTACTGCCAATGTTCGTCTGTGGAGATTGCATAGCTGTGTGCTTGATTTTATACACCTGTCAGCAACGGGTGTGGTTAAAAAAGCCAAATCCATTCATTTGAAGTGGTGTCCACACACTTTTGTATATATAGTGTACCTAGCCATGCCATCTACTACAGCCATCTTTACCTCTGCACTGTTTTGAGAGAAAAGTTGCACTGTTCTCTGCAGTTGCATGGATGCACTCTCAGCCATACCTCAGTCAGTGCTCTCAGAAAGCTGGGCAAATAGCCTGCCTGTCAGCTCTGAGCCTTCCGCATGGTCCTAAAAGCCAGCTCGTTAATCCTGATTTGCCTTTTAATCAGCATTGGAATGATTTTAGTAGCCTATTTGAAACTGTTGGTGTTGAGCTGGGGTATTGCAACTGCAGGGCCGTGCACAGAACTTTCAGACGGCAGGTGCTCAAACTGTCTGGGACAGGTAGGAGTTCCATAACCGCAGGCAGAACAGTTGAAACTGGAATAGCAGCAAGGCCAGGCGGACTGGGGACAGCAAGGAGTCACCACGGCCGGTAGTCCCGACGTATGGTCCTAGGGCTCAGGTCCTCTGAGAGAAAGAAAGAGAGAAGGAGAAAATTTAGAGAGCCAAGATTTTCAAAATGTTCATAAATGACAAGCATGGTCAAATAATAATCAGGAATAAATCTCAGTTGGCTTTTCATAGCCGATCATTAAGAGTTGAAAACAGCAGGTCTGGCACAGGTAGGGGTTCCGTAACCGCAGGCAGAACAGTTGAAACTGGAATAGCAGCAAGGCCAGGCGGACTGGGGACAGCAAGGTGTCATCATGCCCGGTAGTCCTGACGTATGGTCCTAGGGCTCAGGTTCTCAGAGAGAAAGAGAGAACGAGAGAATTAGAGAGAGCATACTTAAATTCACACAGGACACTGGATAAGACAGGAGAAGTACTCCAGGTAACCAACTGACACTAGCCCCCCGACACATAAACTACTGCAGCATAAATACTGGAGGCTGAGACAGGAGCGGTCAGGAGACACTGTGGCCCCATCCGAAGAAACCCCCGGACAGGGCCAAACAGGAAGGATATTAACCCCACCCACTTTGCCAAAGCACAGCCCCCGCACCACTAGAGGGAAATCCTCAACCACCAACTTACAATCCTGAGACAAGGCCGAGTATAGCCCACAAAGGTCTCCACCACAGCACAAACCAAGGGGGGGCGCCAACCCAGACAGGAAGAATCACGTCAGTAACTCAACCCACTCAAGTGACGCACCCCTCCTAGGGACGGCATGAAAGAGCACCAGCAAGCCAGTGACTCAGCCCCTGTAACAGGGTTAGAGGCAGAGAATCCCAGTGGAGAGAGGGGAACCGGCCTGGCAGAGACAGCAAGGGCGGTTCGTTGCTCCAGAGCCTTTCCGTTCACCTTCACACTCCTGGGCCAGACTACACTCAATCATATGACCTACTGAAGAGATAAGTCTTCAGTAAAGACTTAAAGGTTGAGACCGAGTCTGCGTCTCTCACATGGGTAGGCAGACTGTTCCATAAAAATGGAGATCTATAGGAGAAAGCCCTGCCTCCCGCTGTTTGCTTAGAAATTCTAGGGACAATTAGGAGGCCTGCGTCTTGTGACCGTAGCGTACGTATTGGTATGTACGGCAGGACCAACTCGGAAAGATAGGTAGGAGCAAGCCCATGTAACGCTTTATAGGGTAACAGTAAAACCTTGAAATCAGCCCTTGCCTTAACAGGAAGCCAGTGTAGGGAAGCTAGCACTGGAGTAATATGATCAAATTTCTTGGTTCTAGTCAGGATTTCTAGCCGTATTTAGCACTAACTGAAGTTTATTTAGTGCTTTATCCGGGTAGCCGGAAAGTAGAGCATTGCAGTAGTCTAACCTAGAAGTAACAAATGCATGGATTAATTTTTCTGCATCATTTTTGGACAGAAAATTTCTGATTTTTGCAATGTTACGTAGATGGAAAAAAGCTGTCCTTGAAACAGTCTTGATATGTTCGTCAAAAGAGAGATCAGGGTCAAGAGTAACGCCGAGGTCCTTCACAGTTTTATTTGAGACGACTTTACAACCATCAAGATGAATTGTCAGATTTAACAGAAGATCTCTTTGTTTCTTGGGACCTAGAACAAGCATCTCTGTTTTGTCAGAGTTTAAAAGTAGAAAGTTTTCAGCCATCCACTTCCTTATGTCTGAAACACAGGCTTCTAGCGAGGGCAATTTTGGGGCTTCACCATGTTTCATTGAAATGTACAGCTGTGTGTCATCCGCATAGCAGTGAAAGTTAACATATGTTTTCGAATAACATCCCCAAGAGGTAAAATATATAGTGAAAACAATAGTGGTCCTAAAACGGAACCTTGAGGAACACCGAAATGTACAGTTGATTTGTCAGAGGACAGACCATTCACAGAGACAAACTGATATCTTTCCGACAGGTAAGATCTAAACCAGGCCAGAACTTGTCCGTGTAGACCAATTTGGGTTTCCAGTCTCTCCAAAAGAATGTGGTGATCGATGGTGTCAAAGGCAGCACTAAGGTCTAGTAGCACGAGGACAGATGCAGAGCCTCGGTCTGACGCCATTAAAAGGTCATTTACCACCTTCACAAGTGCAGTCTCAGTGCTATGATGGGGTCTAAAACCAGACTGAAGCATTTCGTATACATTGTTTGTCTTCAGAAAGGCAGTGAGTTGCTGCGCAACAGCTTTTTCTAAAATTTTTGAGAGGAATGGAAGATTCGATATAGGCCGATAGTTTTTTATATTTTCCGGGTCAAGGTTTGGCTTTTTCAAGAGAGGCTTTATCACTGCCACTTTTAGTGAGTTTGGTACACACTCCGGTGGATAGAGAGCTGTTTATTATGTTCAACATAGGAGGGCCAAGCACAGGAAGCAGCTCCTTCAGCAGTTTAGTAGGAATAGGATCCAGTATGCAGCTTGAAGGTTTAGAGGCCATGATTATTTTCATCATTGTTGTCAGAGATATAAGTACTAAAACACTTAAGTGTCTCTCCCGATCCCAGGCCCTCGCAGAGCTGTGCAGATCCAGGACAGCTAAGCCCTGGAGGAATACGCAGATTCAAAGAGGAGTCCGTAATTTGCCTTCTAATGGTCATGATCTTTTCCTCAAAGAAGTTCATGAATTTATTACTGCTGAAGTGAAAGCCACCCTCTCTTGGGGAATGCTGCTTTTTTAGTTAGTTTCGCAACAGTATCAAAAAGAAATTTTGGATTGTTCTTATTTTCCTCGATTAAGTTGGAAAAGTAGGATGATCGAGCAGCAGTGAGGGCTCTTCGTACTGCACGTACTGTCTTTCCAAGCTAGTCGGAAGATTCCAGTTTGGTGTGGCGCCATTTCCGTTCCAATTTCCTGGAAGCTTGCTTCAAAGCTCGGGTATTTTCTGTATACCAGGGAGCTAGTTTCTTATGACAAATTTTTTCGTTTTTAGGGGTGCAACTGCATCTAGGGTATTGCGCAAGGTTAAATTGAGTTCCTCAGTTAGGTGGTTAACTGATTTTTGTCCTCTGACGTCCTTGGGTAGGCAGAAGGAGTCTGGAAGGGCATCAAGGAATTTTTGTGTTGTCTGAGAATTTATAGCACGACTTTTGATGCTCCTTGGTTGGGGTCTGAGCAGATTATTTGTTGCGATTGCAAATGTAATAAATGGTGGTCCGATAGTCCAGGATTATGTGGAAAACATTAAGATCTACAACATTTATTCCATGGGACAAAACTAGTCCAGAGTATGACTGTGGCATGAGTAGGTCCAGAGACATGTTGGACAAACCCACTGAGTCGATGATGGCTCCGAAAGACTTTTGGAGTGGGTCTGTGGACTTCTCCATGTGAATATTAAAATCACCAAAAATTAGAATATGATCTGCTATGACTACAAGGTCTGATAGGAATTCAGAAACTCAGAGAGGAACGCTGTATATGGCCCAGGAGGCCTGTAAACAGTAGCTATAAAAAGTGATTGAGTAGGCTGCATAGATTTCATGACTAGAAGCTCAAAAGACGAAAACGGCATTTTTTTTTTTTGTAAATTGAAATTTGCTATCGTAAATGTTAGCAACACCTCCGCCTTTGCGGATGCACGGGGGATATGGTCAATAGTGTAACCAGGAGGTAGGCCTCATTTAACACAGTAAATTCATCAGGCTTAAGCCATGTTTCAGTCAGGCCAATCACATCAAGATTATGATCAGTGATAGTTCATTGACTATGACTGCCTTTGAAGTGAGGGATCTAACATTAAGTAACCCTATTTTGAGATGTGAGGTATCACGATCTCTTTCAATAATGGCAGGAATGGAGGAGGTCTTTATCCTAATAAGATTGCTAAGGCGAACACCGCCATGTTTAGTTTTGCCCAACCTAGGTCGAGGCACAGACACAGTCTCAATGGGTATGGCTGAGCTGACTACACTGACTGTGCTATTGGCAGACTCCACTAAGCTGGCAGGTTGGCTAACAGCCTGCTGCCTGGCCTGCACCCTATTTCATTGTGGGGCTACCGTACCTGTGATGGTTCTTGGTCCACAGTGGAGCCAACATAATACTTTGGATGTGTCCGATCGTTCAGCTAACGTGGATAGTACAGTCCACAAAGCTAGTGTCTCTGTCACTCGACAGCAGAATTGCAAGCCAGTTGAATTGAGATCGTTCAAGGGATCTCAGCCAACCTCTCTTTCTATTAAAGGATTTAGCTACCAGAGACTGCAGGATATTTCTGCATGATTCTAATGTATATGGAGCCTGAGTGAACTGTAGCATTAAGCCAGTAAGTTGGACAATTTTGTCTCCAAGAGTGTCCAGGTATGTTAATGTAGGACTGTACACCCCTGTCTCTTTCACAGCTTCAATGGAGAGGCAGCACAATATGGATATTTTAATTCACCTTAACTGATAATAACTAGGTAACTTGTGAGCTTTTTAGAATGAAAGCCATAGCTGAGTATCTCCCTAGCTGGCCAGTGTTGGCCCTGTCTGTCTGTCTGTCTGTCTCTAGTTCATGGCTGATAGACTCTAATTTTAAATCAGACGCCATTCCCTATGATTGAAAATACTCTGACCCCTGCCCTTGGCCAATGCCCTTCATTCTCTATGCCTCCTCTCCCCCGTTCTGTACAATAAACTAGACAACCAATTTGGTTTCCATTAGATAGTTTACCTGAGTTCTTCAGACACTATTGATCTATTTTGTTTCTTTGAGCTCTGTTAACCAACCAGTGTTATTGACTCAGCAGAGGTGTCTTTCAAAAACAGAGGCCTTCAAAGAATTAGAGTTTTGGTAGACTTTCAACATGTACAGTGTTGGATGTTGAATGAAGAAATGATCAGTGGTATGCATTTTGCAATGTTAGATCACCTTTGAGTAGGTTCCATGATTAACTTACAGGCCCTCAAAAAATAAACCCCAATCCGTCATGGTTGGTTACATGGTTGATGACATTACAAGCAATGAGTATGGACTTCCATGAAATTTAAATGGATATTTAAATGGATATCTCTTGACCACAAGTTAGAACTAAATAAACACTTTATCTAGTAGTGCCTTTACCCTAGTACTGCTTCAGTCATTTTGACTGTCAAATCTCATGCCAGATATTCCCAAGGAGGGTTCATTTCATGGTAAAAGTTAATTTCTCCGCTAGAGATGGCGGGCGTCCTGAGTCCTGACCTTTCTCATATGACCAGTAATGACTAGATGGCAGCCACCTCCCTGGTACTACCCAGATCACTATCCAGATCACTGTTAGCATTTATAAGGCCATGCCCTCTTATAAAAGTGTATTAATACACCAGAACCAGAACATTCAGTGACATTTTACAGCCAGAAAAATCTGTAAAACTCACATTACAACACACCACAATTGAATGAAGTGTAAATCAAGGATACTTACATTTACTCTTAATTCAGAATGAGCTGATTGGTGAATATTCTTCCCACTGTCATGCATAGGTGGTCACAGAGTGACAGTTACCTGTAGGCCTAAATTCCAGTGGCAGCAAAATACATTTAGAAAGGAAGCGAAAAAATACAGCACATATCTTAAAAACATCAACACAGTGGTCAAGTTAGACCGACATAAGTGATTGGGGACACATGCATCATGGCGTCTATGTGGGCCAATGACAGACATTTTTGGATGCTTTGCCCCTTGTGATGTCATTACCTTTGGGTTTGATTGGTCAGCAAAGTTTCCACAGGAACTCATGGAATGTCCTGGCCACTGTGGTAGACCTATGTTCTGGGCCAGTAAGGTTTGGCAAATGGAGCTCAGATTTTACAGCCATTTAATTTAAGAAGATAATCCAAAAGCAGGCATAAACGTATCATATGGAAAATTGTTTAAATATAATGAATACTGGCAGAATAATACTCTGTATCTGAACGTTTTGTAATGTCAACTCAAAATAATTTTCAGCTTCTATATAATGCATTATTAAGAGACATGTGCTGTATGTTTTGGATATTGTATCTTGACTGACTGACCTTATAAATTCAAACCCAGGCCAGCAAACTGATACTGAATTACCAATCTGCGAGAATATCATCCCCCGCTCACTTATTTTCATGTTCTGCAGGACATTCTGAGATGAAAAAAAAAAAGATGTAAATGAATTTAGCCATTTTCTTCAAATTAGTCTGTTTACATTAAATGTCAGGCGAACATGACTAAATATTACCCTCTCTCACCAACCCCTATTGCACGTTCCTCCTTATTATTACTACAATGGTGGTTTCACCTTTTCATTTGAATCATTCCCGTAGATATTAAACTGCACATGCAGCTGGGGGCTATATAGCATAGGACTTACTGAGGGATTTGCATCTTCCTGTCAGCAGTTCAAATCTCTGTCTTCACAGATCAAATTATCATAACCACCATCGGGCAGAACTGCACTATGAAAATACGGCACAGAGAAATAAAAAGGCTGTCAGCGATTCCCATCGTGTGGAAATATGGTCGTTTTACTCGATGGTACAGCCTGGGATGTTGTTCTGGTTCTCACGCCTGTGTAAGGCTGTGTCCTAGCAAGATACAGTTATTGTGGATAAGGTTGCTAGACAACTCAGTGTATTTAATTGGGTTGAAAATGACTGGTGGTCATGTTGACACTTCACTGCAAATGTAAACAGAACATCTTGTTTAAGACATAAAAGCAGAAACATGCTATGTTGCATATACATTTTTATTTTCATTTATATACAATACTTTGTTTAATAAAACAATTGTAAAAGATCATCTACACTAGCAGATGTAAGGCCTATTTGGAGGCTTCCATGCAAAACTTGAGGGGCCATTGAATTTTTAATACTGGTGAACTTTCACCTATTACCTAAGCATTATTTACCCAACTTAATACATCATCAAGGAGTCTACATTCCATCGTGTGACTCGCTGTGATGCCATAACGCTGAAAGTAGATGAAGATGACGCGGAGGAACCCGAGAAAGTCTATAAAAGATGAAACTTGTATTATTATTTATTTTATTTTTGGATAAGCTGAGAGCGGCTGAGGCAGGTCAGCACAATCTTCAAATAGTTTGGCACCTCATGCACCTATATACCATCCAGGGGAGGGCAAACACACACACGCACACACCTATATATCGTCCAGAGGAGACAAACACACACACCTACAGGGGTACCGATATATTTCCTGACCTTAAACCAGGGCCAGGCTAGTGTGGGAAAAAACACTTTCTTTCCCTTCTCTCCGGAACAGGTCAAATCCTCTGCTAGGCGCCTCAGGCTATTTTTCCACTCCTCTTTTTCAGAACACCTCCATACCAATTGAGCAAAATCCCAGTCTGTCGGAAAAAAATAGAACTACTCCTCTGTTTCCACTTCAGAGTTTGTTCTCCAGGGCTGAAATAATTAAGATCAATATATATGAAAGTTCAAGATGTTTTTTTTGCGAGGTAATTAAAGTGTGGAGCAGATTGTGTGTGAGCCTCTTCAGATTGGGCTCTCTGCGTTGACATAGCATTCGCTCCGCAATGGCCAGCTCACTAGCCCCACATTTCAGACATGCTAATTGTTCCTCCCTCCATTTTTTATCTGCCCCCCCCCCCTACACTGTAATGAGAGACATTGAGCTTCCTGACACGAAGGTTTGATGTTTGTGCGCCAATTATTGGAAAATTAGACACACATACACGTGAACACACCCACACACACACTGTTAAGACAAATTTTATTTCTGAAAAATATTTAGTTTGCACACAAATGCATCTTTCAATTATTTTAGCTTTTATATTGAAAATTATTTAACAATATTTTCTACACAGACATTAAAAGTATATAAAAAAAAACATTTAATTTTCCCGCACTTTTCTTTCATCAATATTATTTTTTGCACCACAGGACTTATTAACAAATATTAAAACAATCATTTCATTTCCATTTAAAAAAATAAAAGTTTGACATGAGGTTACAGAACACACTAAATTGTTCCAGTAAATATCAACGTTTACTGACTCTGATCCCATACTTAGATATAACAGTGCTTTCAGAAAGTATTCACACCCCTTTACTTTTTCCACATTTTGTTGTCTTACAGATAGATTCAAATGATTAAATTGATCTACACAAAATACCCCATAATGTCAAAGTGGAATTTTGTTTGTAGAACATTTTAGAAATTAATAAATACAATTAAGCTGAAATGTCTTGAGTCAATAAGTATTCAACCCCTTTATTATGGCAAGCCTAAATAAGTTCAGGAGTAAAAATGTGCTTAACAAGTCATATTATAAGATGCGTGGACTCTGTGTGCAGTAATTGTGGTTAACATGATTTTGAATGACTACCCTACCTCTGTACCCCACACATACAATTATCTGTAACGTCCCTCAAAGCATATCCCTTTGAGCATCATAAAGTTATGAATTAGGCTTTGGATGGTGTATCAATACACCCAGTCACTACAAAGATACAAATGTCCAACTCCTTCCTAACTCAGTTGCCAGATAGGAAGGAAACTGCTCAGGGATTTCACTATGAGGCCAATGGTGATTTTAAAACAGTTACAGAGTTTAATAGTTGTGATAAGAGAAAACTGAGGATGGGTCAACAACATTGTAGTTACTCCACAATACTAACCTAAATGATAGTGTGAAAAGAAGGAAGCCTGTACAGAATAAAAATATTCCAAAGCATGCATCTTGTTTGCAACAAGGCACTTGCAAAATATGTGGCAAAGAAAGGAACTTTTTGTCCTCAATACAAAGTGTTATGTTTGGGGCAAATCCAATGTATCACATTACTGAGTACCTATTTTCAAGCATGGTGGTAGCAGATTCATGTTATCGACTAGCACTAGGGAGTTTTTTAGGATAAAAATAAATGAAATACAGCTAGCTACAGTATGAGCACAGGCAAAATCCTAGAGGAAAACCTGGTTCAGTCTGCTTACCAATAGAAGATTGGGAGATGAATTCACCTTTCAGCAGGATCATAACTTAAAACACAAGGCCAAATCTACACTGGAGTTGCTTACCAAGATGACAGTGATCTAGTTACAATTTTGACTTAAATTGGCATGAAACATTATGGCAAGACTTGAAAATGGCTGACTAGCAACGATCAACAATCAACTTGACAGAGCTTGAAGAATTTTTTAAAGAATAATCGTCAAATATTGTACAATCCAGATGTGTAAAGCTCTTAGAGACTTTACCGAGAAAGACTCACAGCTGTAATCGCCACCAAAGGTGATTCTAACATGTAATGACTCAGGGGTGAAAAAAAATATGGAACGGATTGTGGGGTTAATAGTAAGGGAATTCGAAATATATGGCTACTTCTCTTTCAGACTCAGTCAAGAGTTTTTTATATAACAATTGCAAAGTATTTTAAGGGAATTCAGAAATAATTGGAAATGATTGTGTTTTCCATTTCTTCCTAACACAATTTTCCTACACACAATCTCATGTAGTTAGGATGTACTATGTTGTATTTAAATGAATTGAAATTCCTCCTGAAATGTGTTCTCTCAAGTAGCACTGGTGCCATGCATCTCCCCATTACTAGTACCATTATAGTACTAGTAAACCTGTTCTCTGAACCATGGCATGTGAGAAAACATTCTCTATGCAACAGTTTAGAATGGCATAAGTCCATTACACTGGAGAAGATCCCCCCCTCCCTGTAGAGGTCACCTTGGCATCTACATCACTCCCTGGTCCACCCCAGCCCACCCTTCCCCATCTATACCCACTTACTGTAGTATACAGACGCACAGGGAACCCCCCCAGGGGCCACCAGGAGACAAACAGAGGATGGTTGAAAAGATGTGTGAGAGAATCGGAGAGATGGAGAGAGGGAGGAGAGAAAACGTACATCTTACTGATGCGATGGAGGATTTATGGAGGAGCTCTATCCCATGGGTTCTGGTGGAGGGCTGCAGCTGTCTGGGGCTGCACTGGAGTGAAGTTATAAGAGAGTTAAGGGTGAACTCACGCAGGCATCGTAGGGCCAACTTTATGAGGAAGAGACACACACATGAATGTACGTACGCACAAACACGCACATTCAGTGAAAGGATGTAAGGAAATTGACAAATGTTTCAGGAATGGACCAGTAGTTTTAATATGGGCCATTTCATAAGGTCAATATCAGTGTACTGTAGATAGTATGGTGTGTGGCCATCTAATCCAATTGGATCATCGTGCTCATTCAGTTGCCCAGCGGTGCTCGGTGCCCTCCCAATTTGGATTTAATATTGTGGGCAATGTGTGCCCCCTCCCTCCCCCAAAACTACAGACGGGATTCCTCTTGTGCCCTGGGCGAGCTAGAAATGTGATTGGCATCATTCCAGGCAGGTGCTGCCAATGTACAGGGTATGGATGTCATTCTGGCTTGGTGAATGGTATCATAGTATCATATATTCAATAGTATCATCATATGGTTGACCTGAGATGTCAAGCTAGTTTACATTAAAGATCTGGAATTTCACTGAGTAAACATGTTGACAATGCTAATTTGATGTCCATATGACACATCAGTGTCAAAATGCTCACCTTTCGTGGTACAGTGATTGACAACCGTACATGTTTGATTGGTTTGCGAAACTTGAAACTGAGGTCCACCTAATCCATATGACTTTATGCCTACCATGGTCTAAATATGTCTCTTTTATATTTGATAACACCATAACGTGTAATAAATATTTTATATTTAGGAAAACTGTGTTCTAATGCAGGCTTAGGGTACGCTGCTATATTGGTGGCATATCATATCTCCAAGAGACAACCAAGGCAGAGCGAAATACAGAGAAAAAGTAAACTAATTCCACTGAAGTGCAAAGGACCACTGTTATAAATTAAAGGTTTAGAAGGTAAGTCAATGGTGCGCTGAGGTAGGATTTACAGTATAATAAGTTGGAGCGTAAATTTGAATGTTACTTTTACAACCTGTCACCTACATTTTTGTAACAAAAAAATTGTGTCTGTACATGTGTGTTTGTGCTTGCATATGTGCTTACATGTCTTTTTAGTAGTTGCTGTTGATTTTTGGGATATTGGCATCAAAAGAGAAAATCGTGGCAAAAAAATACAGTTCACAGATCATGACACAGTGAGGTAAATCTCAAAAACTAAATGAAAATGTTAGAGACTCTAGTACACAATTTAATGTCTGAAATGTATAATACAAAGCATCTCTCTGACAGTGAATGCTCTTTGTCAGGGATATTACAGTATGTGATAACATCATCTGAAAAGGAAAACAATATAGGAGCCAAAATAGAGATATTATTCCCAGGAGCTTTGCCACGGATTCAGTGGAGTTAGTATCAGGGTTATCCAGAGGGCAGCCAGAAGCAGTGTTTAATTTGGTAGACACGGAACAGGCACTAGCATGGACAGCAACAGGCCAATATACTGCTTCTTTACATCAGGAAATAACAGTGAAAAGGGTGAGCTAAAGAGAGACAGGGATGAAAGACAACTCTGAGACAGAATAAAATAAAAGGGAGATGTGAAGAATTGAAGCAAGATTCGTAATTTAAGTGAGTAAACAGGAAAATCTTTCCATAAGTGCAGTCCACAACTGCAAAATAAACCGTACTGAGGGAAAATGAAGACATTTCATGGTACCAGAGTGGTCCACCTGGGATACTGAGCAAGAGGATTTTTGAACCGAGTCCAAAGGCAAGTTCCTGTCTCTTATACACATCTAGATGTGTATAAGAGACAGCACACACACACACACACACACACACACACACACACACACACACACACACACACACACACACACACACACACACACACACACACACACACACACACACACACACACACACACACACACACACACACACACACACACACACACACACACACACACACACATAAAACAAGAACCAAAAGAGCTGTGGTGATATCAACGACCAACCTTCAAGGTCAATTTGAAACGGTGAGGTTGAAATACTAGTCAGCAGAGGGATAGACCCAGCAACTTGCAAACAATTCCAATATACAACTGTACACAAACACCCCACTCTGCTCAACAACATTTCTTACCCCTTCCACCTATTTGCTCCGAACACCTCCAATTTTCCCAGCATTAACAAGCAGGCTTAAGGCCAATGGTAACACAGTAACTATTGGTCTTCAACCATAACTGTCCACATAGTCTAACCGCTACTCGCTGGGATGGGCCGCCTATATGATCAAATGAAATAAAGTCACGATAAGTAAAAGTAAATGGATTTTCCTATTGAATGTTATTACTTGAGAAATTGGTGCAGATGGCTATTGATCTGCCTCATCCTTGGCCATTACCGTTGGGATGGCAATCAGGGCCCCAGTCTGTTCGCCGGGTAAACAAGCATTTTCTCCTCCTGCTCACTGGAGCCTCCGTGGAGATTGAGAGCAGTAAGAGGTTTTGGAAAACATTTCTATCAGACCTCTTCTTCTACCAACGATTCTGCTAGGACGATTGAAATGTGTCTGTCATTCCTAGGTGGCCCCAAAACACACTATTGATTCTTCTCCCACTGTGGTGTGTAGCGTTTATAGTGATGTGTATCAGCCTTGGGATGGAAGGTGTTGGTTAGAACTCAAACACACCCAGGAAGAGAAAATGTTTACAGATACACAAGGCTAGGCTTGAAATGTGCTATATTGTATGATTACATATAATTTTTAAACAGCATATACTGCAGTGGAGGCTCCTCAGAGGAGGAAGGGGAGGACCATCCTCCTCAGTGAATTTCATAAAAATAAAATTTGTAAAACATTGAAAGGTTATCATTTTTAGATGAAACTACACTAAATATATTCACATCACCAAATAATTTACTAAAACACATTGTTTTGCAATGAAGGTCTACAGTAGCCTCAACAGCACTCTATAGGGTAGCGCCATGGTGTAGCCGGAGGACAGCTGGCTTCCGTCCTCCTCTTGGTACATTGACATCAATACAAAACTTAGGAGGCTCTTGTTTCTCACTCCCTTCCATAGACTTACACAGTAATTATGACAATGTCTGGAGGACGTCCTCCAACCTATCAGAGCTCTTCCAGCATGAACTGACATGTTGTTCACCCAATCAAATGATCAGACAATGAATCTATTACTGAAAGCATAAGCTACAGCTAGCTAGCACTGCAGTGCATAAAATGTATTAGTTGACTCAAAGAGATAGAAAGACAATAGTTGGTGCCACCAGAAACTCTGGGTTCGAGCCCAGGCTCTGTCGCAGCCGGCCGCGACCGGGAGGTCCATGGGGCGACGCACAATTGGCCTAGCGTCGTCCGGGTTAGGGAGGGTTTGGCCGGTAGGGATAACCTTGTCTCATCGCGCACTAGCGACTCCTGTGGTGGGCCGGGCGCAGTGCACGCTGACCAGGTCGCTAGGTGTAAGGTGTTTCCTCCGACACATTGGTGCGGCTGGCTTCCGGTTTGTATGCGCGCTGTGTTAAGAAGCAGTGCGGCTTGGTTGGGTTGTGTTTCGGAGGACGCATGGCTCTCGACCTTCGTCTCTCCCGAGCCCGTACGGGAGTTGTAGCGATGAGACAAGACAGTAACTACTAACAATTGGATACCACAAAATTGGGGAGAAAAACAAGAAAGACAATAGTTGAACAGATTTCAACAAATACATTTCTTAAAAAATGAAAGAGAAGCAAGAAAGAGAGAGAGAGAGAGAGATTGTAATTTTCTTTCACTTTCAGTTTCACTTACTTAGGTGGCAAATGCAGCTGGCTAGTTTAGTTACTCAAACACCCGGCTCAAACAGAGAGATGCTACGTTAGCTAGCTGGGTATGACTATCCAACACAGCACTGGAACTCTTCCAAGTCAAGGTAAGCTTTTGGTTTTATTAATTTATTGCCACTGTGGCCCGCCGGTGTAACTGCTTACTAACTATACCCTGTAACATTACTGCATGATTGTAGCGTGTTTACTAACGCATTAGTTCTATTAGCTATGTTGACTAGGACGTTACTTTAGCTAATATGGCTACAACAATGTAGGCTGTGTGTAGCGGTTATGACATGGTTTGGCTTGGAAATGTTTTTTTCGCCTGGTCACATACAGCTGATGTGTTGTTCATTGAAGTTCACAAACGAAGGGAAAATGTGAGAGGAGGAGAGTACATAGAGGTGAGAAGGAATACAACATGGCTGCTATGAAAGTAAACTGTGTTTATGTGTGATCAGGGGTGTATTCATTCCGCCGATTCTGTTGAAAAACGTTTCTTAAACGGAAGCAAACGAAACAGGGATAAAAATACC
Source organism: Salvelinus sp. IW2-2015 (assembly GCF_002910315.2). NCBI lineage: Eukaryota > Metazoa > Chordata > Actinopteri > Salmoniformes > Salmonidae > Salvelinus > Salvelinus sp. IW2-2015. The sequence goes on along the minus strand of NC_036846.1, from coordinate 11,469,985 downwards.
TGATTTTGTCCGATAGAAACTCTCGTTTGCAACTGTTGGACTAATGATTACACCCTAGATAAGCTAGATGCAGGCAAGAGTGTGCAAAGCGGTATTGAATCCATATGTCACTGTCAGTCATCTGAAATCTGTGTGCTCCTACATTGTAAACTTTCATTCATAGGCTAGGTTGTAGCAAACTCACGATGGGCATAGGGAAAATTTGAATATCATGTAGTAGCCTAAACCTATCGATGTTACATTGAACTGGGTGGATGGAATTTGAATGACAGTCATCCAACATGCTGTAATAGAAATAAGGCTACTACATGATACTCCTAAGTGGGAAGTGCATGTATTTTCACTTTCATTAACAGTTGTACCCTGCAATTCATTCTGCAGCAATTCTGAGTGACTATGGTGGTTCTCTTTAGACCAAGTCAGATCAGATGCAGCTAAATACAGCCTCTCCGTGGCTAAATGTCATTCCAACATCATTAAGTTACTCTCATGTCTGGCCAACGACCCATCACGCTTCTGACCTTGAGAAAATGAAGAGAAAGGTAAGAAGAGAGAGAGCATAAAATCCTGCAGTGGAGGTGGGAGTCTGGGGACGGGAGGGGCGGTGCAGCATCGTGAGAAACATTGAATTGGTTAACATCAATCAGTCCATTTTGATTATGTGTTATGGAGAGACTAACTGTGAATGAATAGCAGCGCTGGTGTTGACTGAATAGTAACACCTTGTGTAGTAATAGAGCTTGACCTTACAATCCATATGCCATCGTTAAGATGATTTTAAGATGACAGGGGCTCACTACGATAGCTGTCCACAGGTGAGAATCGGACTTCTCACCAACAGACCAGACATAGATGGGTCTGGATCCAGCTAATACTGAGCTATTCCACTTTGAACACTTTAACAGACTCCTCTTGATTTGAGTGGTGTATGACCAACAAGGACGCCATCTTTGTTCTCCCAAAGTCAAGCAGTCACCTTGGAAAGGTTTATTGTTGTTTTTCATCAAGTCCATCTATCTCTGTCCTTCACTCCAAACTTCATCCCAACTCTGTTCTTGACTGAGGTGGAATCACACAACAATATACGTTCGGAAGACCCTATTCAAACATCTTCCTGTCACGCCCTGACCATAGAGAGCTGTTTATTCTCTATGTTGGTTGGGTCGGGGTGTGATTAAGGGTGTGTTATCTAGGGGAATTGTATATCTATGTTGGCCTGATATGGTTCCCAATCAGAGGCAGCTGTTTATCGTTGTCTCTGATTGGGGATCATATTTAGGTAGCCATTTCTCCATTGTATTTGTGGGATCTTGACTATGTTTGTGTGTAGTTGCTTTCTGCACTGCATGTAGCGTCACGGTTCATTTAGTCGCTTTATTATTTTTGTTTTGTTTCTCTTCCAAATAAAAGGATGGAAACATACCACGCTGCATCTTGGTCCACTCCTTATAACGATCGTGACACTTCCAGTAGCTTCCTCAATTCAACCATGAGCTTGTTGAGTTTTCACACTAGTCAAGAGAAATAAGATTGAACCCGTGTACTTTCCTCAAATTACCTAATTTAATGAGGAAGATAGTCCTCACTGAATAAGTGTCATCTGAGTGAGAAGTTCAAATGGCACTTGGCAATATTGCTGCCTGTCAGTGTAAGGTTGTTACTACATTCAAATGCTAATTTATGACTCAGATGTAGTTATATTTAGGAACACATGGCAGTGTTGATTTAGTCAACAAAAATAGTGACAAATATTACTTAAATACATATTTTTACGTAAAAACTTACGAGACTATTACTGACTAAGTACACCCCGACAAAACTATAACTAAGAGAAAATAATTTTTTCATTTCAGTTGACTAAAACTAGACGTGACGAAATTTTCTGTGACTAAAATCGGACTACTAAGTGGACTGGAAAACAGTTTTTTGAGAGATTGAGAGGTTTTCAGTGATTAATATTGGCTGTACAGATGCGCAGCACAGTTCTGTTCAGCAGTGGGAAGGACACGTCACACCCGGCACACACAGCATACATCAGCTGGTGAGCTGAGGGGGAGCAAGCGATGAGTGTGGGCAGGCAGGCTCTAATCCGGCTCCGCCTCCGATTATACACGTTGTGCAGGTCACCACTAGGCTTCTAATTAGCTAACCAATCACCACTAACCTTCTAGTTAGCTAACCTTTGCCTGATTAAGAAACACAAGCTGCAATGAATTCAATAGTAAAACAACAGTCTAGCTATGTTTTTCTCTCCTTTGACTATAGAAAAGTAGGCTGTCTTGAATTTCTAGTCTCGCTCAACCCTTGCACTTTCCCCACTGCATTACATAACCAGGTTCTGTAGCCAATGTAGCCAAGTCTCCCTCTTTTCTTCAGAGAAAGCGGCTTGATTCTAGCCCTTACTGTTCGAAAGACATGATCCACAGTACCGGCACTACGTTTTTGACTTTCTATCATGCATTGGTGGGCCGTATTTTACATTCATAAAGTGGGCCATTATAAAACTAGGCTACTTGCGGACAGGACCGTTAACCATTTGATTAGGTTACACCTTGTTCAGTCATGTTACCTCATTAGCTAGCTGTAGCTAGCAACCTGTGGCGCATTCAGCAGGACGCAACATTTTGGAACGTTCAGATAGGAATATGCTATGTCATAGGGACTCGTGACTCGACTCATGACTCAACCATTGGTGACTCAGACTTGGAATCAGACTCGAGCACAGGGGACTTGGGACTCGATTCAGACTCTAGGTTTAGTGACTCGACTAAATCACTGGATGAAATGCCATTGGTTCCCGTTCAAAGTCATTAGCCCCTGTTGTACTTTTGGACATCAATGTTGCTGCAGCATCTGTAGAAAGTTGATAACAATGGCGATGACGTGACCGAGTGACGGAGACACAATCCATACTACTTTGCCAATACTTTGCGGCACCATCTGGTGATTGGCTACTACTCTCTCTCTCTCTCTCTCTCTCTCTCTCTCCTCTCTCTCTTCTCTCTCTCTCTCTCTCTTCTCTCTCTCTCTCTCTCTCTCTCTCTCTCTCTCTCTCTCCTCCTCTCTCTCTCTTCTCTCTCTCTCTCTCTCTCTCTCTCCTCTCCTCTCTCTTCTCTCTCTGCCTTTCTCTCTCTCTCTGCCTTTCTCTCTCTCTGCCTTTCTCTCTCTCTCTGCCTTCTCTCTCTCTGCCTTTCTCACTCTGCTTCTCTCTCTGCCTTTGTGTGTCTGTTTGTTCTGTATGTAATGTGCAATATCTACAGTACCAGTCAAAAGTTTGGACTCACCTACTCATTCAAGGGGTTTCTTTATTTTTGCAATTTTCTACATTGTAGAATAAGAGTAAGACATCAACACTATGAAATAACACATATGAATCATGTAGTAACCAAAAAAGTGTTCAAATCAAAATATATTTATATTTTGAGAATCTTCAAAGTATCCACCTTTTGCTTTGATAATAGCTTTGCACATGCTTGGCATTCTCTCAACCTGCTTCACCTGGAATGCTTCCCAACAGTCTTGAAGAAGTTCCCACATATGCTGAGCACTTGCTTTTCCTTCACTCTACGGCCAACTCATCCCAAACCATCTCAATTGGGTTGAGGTCGGGTGATTGTGCAGGCCAGTCATCTGATGCAGCACTCCATCACTCTCCTTCTTGGTCAAATAGTCCTTACATAGCCTGGAGGTGTATTTTGGGTCATTGTTCTGTTGAAACACAAAATGATAATCCTACTAACCGCAAACCAGATGTGACGGCGTATCGCTGCAGAATGCTGTGGTAGCCACGCTGGTTAAGTGTCCCTTGAATCTAATAAATCACAGACAGTGTCACCAGCGAAGCACCCCACACCATTATCCCTCTTCCTCCATGCTTCACGGTGGGAACCACACATGCAGAGATAATCTGTTCACAAACTCTGCATCTCACAAAGACACGGCGGGGTGAACCAAAAATCTCCAATTTGGACTCATCAGACCAAAGGACAGATTTCCACCGGTCTAATGTCCATTGCTCGTGTTTCTTGGCCCAAGCAAGTCTGTTCTTCTGTTTGGCGAAGGCCTGATTCACGCAGTCTCCTCTGAACAGTTGATGTTGAGATGTGTCTGTTACTTGAACTCTGTGAAGCATTTATTTGGGCTGAAATTTCTGAGGCTGGTAATTCCAATGAACGTATCCTCTGCAGTTGAGGTAACTCTGGGTCTTCCTTTCTTGTGGCGGTCCTCATGAGAGCCAGTTTCATCATCGCACTTGATGTTTTTTGCGACTGCACTTGATGAAACATTCAAAGTTCTTGACATTTTCCAGATTGACTGACCTACATGTCTTAAAGTAATGATGGACTGTCGTTTCTCATTGCCTATTTGAGCTGTTCATGCCACAATTTGGACTTGGTCTTTTACCAAATAGTACCAAATACCCTTACCTTGTCACATCACAGATGATTGGCTCAAACACATTAAGAAGGAAATAAATTCCACAAATTACCTTTTAACAAGGCACACATGTTAATTGAAATGCATTCCAGGTTACTACCTCATGAAGCTGGTTAAGAGAATGATAAGATTGTGCAAAGCTGTCATCAATGCAACGAGTGGTTACTTTGAAGAATCTCAAATATAAAAAATATTTTGATTTGTTTAACACTTTTTTTGGTTACTACATGATTCCATATGTTTTATTTAATTGTTTTGATGTCTTCACTATTATTTTAAGATGTAGAAAATAGTAAAAATAAAGAAATATCCTTGAATGAGTAGGTGTGTCCAAACTTCTGACTGGTCCTGTATGTAGAATAAATTAGGAATTTGCATGGCCAGATAATTCTTATATATTCTTAAATATATTTAGCATATTTCTGCTCTTGGGAATAGAATAGAATGTTATGCAGAAAAATATGTTGGTAGGACAAGGCTATGTATGTTTGTGCACATGGAAGTCAGTCATTCATGTTTACTATAGGTTAATGAGGCAATACGAATGTGATGTAACTAAAGTGAAAGGACATTTAGTTGACTAAAATGGACCAGAGTTTTTGTCATTTTGACAATAGCAAAAACAAATCATTATTCAAATGAAAAAAAATTGGCAATGATGTTTTAGTCAAAATCACTAGGACTAGACTAAATCCACCCCATGAAACCTAATCCTCTCTGAAATTGCACAAGGCAGCCAACTACCATTACAGTGTGATACATTTCTTATTTCCTCAGATTATTGTGGCTTTGGGAGATAAAGTGGTAATACTGTATACTCAAGGAGAGGAGCGGCGATGCAGCTAGTAGAGTCAGTCGTCCCTGTGCCAAAATATGTGGAGACATGCATGGCTCCCACCAGATTAGCAACATGGGCTTGTTTCCCTGGCATTACCCGAGTATCTTAGCAACAGGATCACGCCAGATTCTTACCTCACCGTGTGCGGCTCCATGTATTAACCTCAACATAATATTTGTTCTCTTTTTTGTTTAAGAATTTCACCAGATCGAAGAGATATTATAGGTACATGTGTTCGGTGAGTGATCTTTATTTAATAAGAGAAATGCAGCACCAGTTGAAGATTTGCTCAGTGTCACAAGTGGACACCTAAGAATGTGATTGGAACTAAAACCCCACCTTGTCTTTTGTCCTAGATTGACAGGAGTCTTACTTAGCCAGATTAATCTGGGATGCTTAGCTTCATATCTTTGAACTGAGGGATTCAAAACTATGCCGGCAGAATGCTTAATATCGGCAATATCATTCGGAGTCAAATAGAATGCAAATTACTTCTACATTTGAAATGTCAACTTAAACATGCCACGCATTGGGCTAGTGGGTAGCCAAGGAACTAATTTAAAGTAATTTCGTTGATTCAGAGCACCACTAATCCTTAATTTTCTTTCTGACATCGAGGTTACAGGAAGTATGGGTGGGAAGGGAAGAGAACAGACGATGACACTAGTGAGAATCGTAGATTTATTTCTACCTGGCCCTGTTGTCACTGACGTGCTAATGCAGAGTTATTTCCTCCTGTAGACTTCATTTTATGTCAAGAACAACTCTATGTTGTAGATCACAACAACACACATACTGTACACTAGAATTGCCTGGGTACAGACAAGAATGCTATACTTACATATACAGTACCAGTCAAAAGTTTGGACACACCTATTCATTCCAGGGGTTTCCTTAGTTTTTACTATTTTCTACATTGTAGAATAATAGTGAAGACATCAAAACTATGAAATAACACGTATGGAATCATGTAGTAACCAAAAAAGAATCAAACAAATAAAAATATATTTTATATTTGAGAAGTAGCCACCCTCTGACTTGATGGCAGCTTTGCACACAATTTAATTCAAAGCAATTGAAAGAAATTCATTCTTTTGAAAAATATTTGTACCAAAGGATTTTACCAAAGAAACACCCCTCCAAAAAATCTACCAAAGAAATATCAACATTTTATTTTTGTCATGAGATGTTAGGTTGTTCCCTTTCATTCTGGAATGTTTTATTTGATCTAATGAGTGTCTGTGTGGCAACAAGGACACACTGCACTACGTGTGAACAACATAACTGTATGCTGCCATAGGACTACTGCAGTCCAGTACAACTCAACAAAGCATTTTATTTCCCTTATAAATGAACACACCTATTACCTATCCTCTCTGAAATTGCACAAAAGATCCTGGTCATGGACTTTCATCAGGAGCAAACACAGGTGCTCCCAAAGGGGAGGCAATTCAAAGAGAAGAGAGGGACAGAGTAGGAGCTAAAATACAGCGCAAATTGATGGCCACACGTCAATGAGATGGAGACAACCAGGGCGAAAGGTAAATGTCCCTGGGTAGATGTTTGTGCATGTATATTAGTGGCGTTCACACTGGGCCCCTGGCTGTGTGTGTGTGTGTGTGTGTGTGTGTGTGTGTGTGTGTGTGTGTGTGTGTGTGTGTGTGTGTGTGTGTGTGTGTGTGTGTGTAAATCATGACTATCCCCTCAGCCTTGCCCTTTAAGGGCCCAATGGAGCACTTTCAGCTATTTTATACAGCAATAATAATTTTTATATTTCATAGTAACAGGATATATCATGTGCAGTTGAGTGGGAGCTCTCCGACGTGACAACGTTTGAAGAAGCATGCCAGTGTGTCACAAATATTTTCTCATCAATGTGACCATTTCACTGGGAGATTCTAGAGTCTACATGAAGGAGATTCCAACATGGCTACATCTCAAAGTGATCACAAATGATATGAAACAACTCATGCTGACTGAGGCTGTCCTAATATGGACACCAGAAATATAATTTAAGGACTTCCCACAGTTAACATGTATATAGACACTTGCAGTGGTGTAAAGTTCTTAAAAATATTTAAAAGTACTACCTAAGTAGTTTTTTGAGGTATCTGTACTTTACTTTTACATTTATATTTTTGACTACTTTTACTTCACTACATTCTTTAAGAATTTAAGAACATTTTCCTTGACACCCAAAATGTATGTTTACTTTTACTCAAGTATGTCAGTTGGGTACTTTTTCCACCACTGGATACTTGTATATAATATCTAAATACTTTTATCTAATATGTATCCAAATACTCACACCAGCAGATTACTATAACATGGGATCAGCTTACACCGTGACAAAATGAATCAATGTATTTTATCGCTTCAATTTAATACCTCTGATGTCTCACTTAGCTTGTGCAATATCTTCTGTTATTCTCAATCTCTTCGCCATAACAAAGTCCTCCTATTATATTGTCCAATCAAGTGGGGCCTTGGATAACATATTATAATGAGTCACTTCTTCACACACCAAGTTATTCACACACGCACAATAGATATATTAAAAGGCATGAGTATCTATCTGATCATGCCTATCTGGTTTTATCATTGGTGTAATGTTAAAATGGTTTTATGTGCAGTGAAAACGTTTATTGCTCGAACACAGAGCAAACGTTTATTGGTGATGAGCGATTCAGCTTTAATTTGACAATAAACTCAGCGATGTCATAACTTGGTGGAGCTCAAGGACCAGGAAACATTTGTATCTTGAGTCATCTGACATATTCACCATGAAACCAGAGACAGGCAAGAGGCCATGATGGGAGCACATAGCCATTGAGTATAAGCTAGAGTCTTTTGACGTTTCGTGGACAAGAGTTGTCCTCTGTAGCTCAGTTGGTAGAGCATTGCACTTGCAACGCCAGGGTAGTGCGTTCGATTCCCGGGACCAACTGTATCTGAAATGTATGCATGCATTACTGTCAGCCACTTTGGATAAAAGTATCTGCTAAATGACATGTATACAACATTACAGTATGTCCATCTCAAACATTAACACGATTTACATTTCTAGTTTCAGCATATTCTAAATGAGCAGAGACAGGTAAAATACAGCTCATATGTTCTCTTTTGTCACAGGTTATGAAGATAAACCACACAACATCCTTGTCAACAGACCCACAGAAACCATGACTAAATGAATGAATCGTGGATATTAATTGATGTTTAAAACACATACCACATGTGTCCCCACTGTAACCGAAAACCCACGGCATAGTTTATGTCGTGATCAAGGCGATTCAGCAGACATGAATTCTCTGAACCATGTGTTGTGTCATTTAATCTCAAAGTCTTTATTTTGTGTTCTTACAGTGACTCCCCATCGTAACTGGACAGACACAGGCTTCATCTCTATATAGCTACACACGTACAGTACATTTACCTTTCTTTTTATTTCATATTGCAAATAATTTTTTCTATCAATGGCTTTGATTAATCACTTTCTATCAAATGCATTGAATACTTGCTTCTACATTTTAAATAAGGATTCACTCATGGTTATGACTCATGGTTAATACTCAGTATCATCTAGTCATTGGTCACAACTAGGTCTAAGTTACAGCCAATCAGCGCAAGTCGAAGAGACCTCATTGACATAAAGGTAAATTAAAGAGACTGCATTGAAGTCCCTGCCACCAATACTTTATTGGTTGGTTTGGACGTGGTTGTAGCGTACAGCGATACATGGATGTCCCCACTTAATAATGTGTCCAAAACCAACTATAATCCAGCCACAGTGACCCTTAAACACAGGCCTGGAATCAGTTCATATGACTCTGCCGTTGATGCAGTGCCCGTATGGACAACGTCAGTCACACAGAGTTGGTGTCAGTGTCACACAGACTTGGAAGAAGTACATTAGAAGTATAGATACACAGGATACATAGTTCTCAGAAAGTACCAAGTATGAGGTTTCCTAGACATTCATGTTTCATCTGAAGGTGAACAGTAAAGTGAAGAAACGTACCCACATCAATGTTCTCGTGTTTAAATTGTTCTGGCAATGTGTGGGCAACCAATGTCATCCCTAATTAGGACCGGAGTATCGGTTGACATGGGTGGGTTTGGAATCTGTGATCATTATTGTTCAGCAAAATTGGTCCAACTACATACAGAAACTCTAGCTGGGTAAGGTTTTTAACAATTTGACAATTTTAGATTATAGCCTTGCTTCTTATTGTCATTCGGTTTTATGCAATTGTTCCAGGGAAGACTCAGTAACCAGGAACATATTAGGACCATCATTGTGTTTTATTATGTTTTAACAGTCCCTTCATCGGATGTGAGTGAAGATCGAGGGAGTGAAGCAATTAATTGGAAAACTTTCTATCGCCCATCTCGGATCCAACTCCAGCATAAGCCAAAAACATGTGAATAATCCATTTTAAAGTATGTTTTCTTCTCCGTGCTTAAGAGGAAACTTCATAAATGGGGAAAATCCCCCTTTGATTCCCATTAAATGACAGTGTAACAAATGGCTTTGTTTAACAGCCCCTTCAGTGTCTGGGGTTTTATTGATAGAAGCTGGACCGCTGGTTCAGGATTTATGGAAGAAAGAGAGGAGAGGGTGATAAAGTATTTGTGTGAAAGTTACCGATTTCTCAGGTGGCATGTCTGGACCTTGGGGAACTATTGGCTCCAAGCGGCCGTGTCGGCTCCTCCAGTGTCTGTCCTCAATAACAAGCGTTGGACAGCTGTGATTTCAGATTAAGGAGTTTTCCTTCGCGTTCCTATCCCGTTCGGTCTGCAATGCGCCCCTGGTACCTAAAGTGTTAGGTCTTCTGGGAGCCATTGAGGGCCCAGCTGTCAAACAACGGGGAGAGGGTCCATTTGTCTAAGCCTGCTCATCTCTAGCTGAGCGCCCTACATTTCCCTCTCTCTCTTTCCCTCCCTGGTGGACACAGGCTTCTGTGAGGACACAGGCTTCCAGTGAGGACACAAGGGCAAAAAGAGGGAGAAAGAGAGGAAGTGAGGGAAGAGGACAGAGACCAGGGAGAGATGAGGGAGTGAAAGAAGAGGACAGAGACCAGGGAGAGATGAGGGAGTGAATGAAGAGGACAGAGACCAGGGAGAGATGAGGGGAGTGAAAGAAGAAGACAGAGACACGGGAAGATGAGGAGTGAGAAGAGGACAGAGACCAGGGAGAAATGAGGGAGTGAAAGAAGAGGACAGAGACCAGATAGAAATGAGGGAGTGAAGAGGTGAGACCAGAGACGCCATGGAGAGAGACAGGATCGAGAAGAGGACAGAGACCAGGGAGAGATGAGGGAGTGAAAGAAGAGGACAGAGACCAGGGAGAGATGAGGGAGTGAAAGAAGAGGACAGCGACCAGGGAGAGATGAGAGAGTGAAAGGAGAGGACAGAGACCAGGGAGAGATGAGGGAGTGAGGGAAGAGGACAGAGACCATGAAGAGGTGAGGGAGTGAAAGAAGAGGACAGAGACCAGGGAGAGATGAGAGAGTGAGGGAAGAGGACAGAGACCAGGGAGAGATGAGGGAGTGAAAGAAGAGGACAGAGACCAGGGAGAAATGAGGGACTGAAAGAAGAGGACAGAGACCAGGGAGAAATGAGGAAACAGCTGAACATGCTCCCTGTTAATGCACTCTAATCAGACAGGGCTGATATACATATTTTATGGTGTTTTATCTTTCTTTATTGAAGTCTTGTGAACGTTTTATTAATGTAATATCCTATATATGTTAGTTTATACAAATGTACAATATATGTTACCATTGATCAACATACTGTGTCAGCAAGCAACTGAAAGGGAACACCTGTGATATTTTCACAACATAAATATAATTAAGAAAATTACCCCCCCATCACCAAATTGTCTATATAATACTTCAACAATTCTCGCCTGAGATAAACCTGTCACACTCATTAGCTATCCTTTTTGGCCTCCATTCTCCATATGACCTGTTTTCTGTTGTGCCATCAAAGCTAAAGAGTCAAATGTGTTTTAATTACCAATGTGATCTTCACCGCAAATAACAGTACCGATCAATAAAGGCTATCAGGATTCCATTGTGAATACACTGCAGGGATTAGCATCAATTTCATCATGGTTACCTAATAGTCATATTTTTTTATTTAACCAGGCAAGTCAGTTAAGAACAAATTCTTATTTACAATAACAGCCTACCCCAGACAACGCTGGGCCAATTGTGCTCCGCCCAATCACAGCCAGATGTGATGCAGCCTGGATTTGAATCAGGGATTGCAGGGACACCTCTTACACTGAGATACAGTGCCTTAGACCGCTGCGCCACTCGGGAGCCCAAATTGCCTCTGTAAAAAATGTAATTATAATGTATGGTATCCATGTTAGGACAGCCTCACTCCGATTTATTAAGAGATTATAATATGTAGGTTGTAGAATGCTTTTTAGGTTTGGTGTTTTTGTTGATGGTACAGTAAGCATAGCCCAAATGCCTTTGAGAGTATTTAAGACTGTAGTACTGATTACTATTTTAAAGGCCTCTAATAGTACCAGACAGGATATTGATGACTGTGGCCTGTGGAAGACTTCACTCCTGGGGGATTTCCTGGAATGTTATCCCCTGTAGGGCTCTTCTCTAGCGGAGAGGATGATGTCCCAGAGTTTCTCCCTCCCCTAGTCACTTTTCACATTATGCCTACTGTGTATTCACAACTTGTTGCAATTATTTCACTAGTCATCAGGAAACAAAGATTATTCTGGATACATTAGTTGTACATTTTCAGAGTCAGTCATCCACCACCTAATTACCCTGTGAATGGTTCATGTGGCTCAGTTGGTCCCGTGTGGCTCAGTTGGTAGAGCATGGCGCTTGCAACGCCAGGGTTGTGGGTTCATTCCCCACGGGGGGACCAGGATGAATATGTATGAACTTTCCAATTTGTAAGTCGCTCTGGATAAGAGCGTTTGCTAAATGACGTAAATGTTCATTACACTACAGGGAAGGCAACAACAGGACTTTTGAAGGATAGAATAAGGGGCTTCAGACAGCTATTGTTGTTTGTTTGCTAGTGGGTAAATAGTGTGTAGTCATGGGTTGGGGGTTTCAACGAGACAACACAATGAAAAACGTCCCTAATATCACTGGCTTCAGACTGTAGCTAACGGGGAAAGCCGGCCTGAGAAGATCATTTTTAACTTTTCCCAAAGCTTTGTTGGAGGTAAAAAAAAAGAAGAAGCCTAGTCTAGACATGCAATTGGACTAGGAAAAGGGGAGCAAGAAATTCATGGATTATGCCGGCAGGAAAGAGTAATCTCTATGCTACTTTGTTGGGCTTACTGTTGCATGTCAATGTTAATGGCGCTTGAAAGATCCCTCAGAACCAACCCTGATATTTAGAGGTTTGCATCGGGCTATCGACCCATAATTACCTGTGTTTTGACGAATTACAGGTGTGTGAGGCATGGGTTCCACTTCCTGTGTAAACAGTGAAAGAGAGATGAGTTGGTTTTCTGAATGAAGAGAAGCATCATACAGGTTTCACTCTCTATGGACATGCTGCTAACTCTAAATGTGCTATATTGTGAACACTAATGAAAAAGAAGAGTATGGCTAAAGCTTATGGTTAAGGTTAGGGTTCATTTTAAATCAGATATTTTGGAGAGAAATTGTAGAACTTCTGGCCAGTTAGTAAGTGTTGGACTTACTATTAGGCAGAAGAGGCAATTGCCTCAGGCCTTACATCATCAAGGGAACTTGTGAGCTGAGCATAATAAAAAAATTATACAAGTAGTCAAATATATATATATATATATATATTTTAAATCCCCATGCTCAGACTGGCCCCTGCCTGGGGCCTGTAAATCACAAAGTCTGCCCATTCAGTTAGTGACAACCAACATACAGCGGCGAGACACCTCAGCCTTGCTAGAGACCTGAGAGGTTGTGACACTGGACGTTGGCCACAGGGGTGAACTGATCCGCTGCCAAATTGATCCGTGTGTCGATTTCCATGACAGCCCAATTGAAGAGCGCCGCTCCTCGAATTTATCACCTTGAGCTGAGGCAGTCGTCTGACAGACCAAGGAAAATAAAACATCCTTGTAGAATCCCCACATTGGATGCTGGAGAGAGACGATAGGGACTTGGGGTGTGTAACTGGCTATCATGTACAGTATGTCCTATGCTATGACAATAACCTGTCCGCAACATATCCTATTTACATCTGAAATATATTATTCAAAGTGCCTGAGTAGAAAAAAAACGATAACAATTTATTATCTAAGAAATCTATTTTCTTTGTATCATGCTGTAAGAATTGCAGGAGTATGCTGGCACATTTACTCAAAGAGAAGGCATGACAAAATATGCCCTATCAAGTGAACTGGCACGGTAACCTCTGCCTGAGTCACAAGTTGAAACCAAAAGCAGTTTGTTTTCTCTGCCTGGGCTTGATTAGCAAAGGCAACAATCGGCGTGCATGCAACATGTTCTAACTTTCTTAGGAGCATAAGTGTAGTTTACATAGGCTCTTGTCACTGAAGCAGAAGGTCAGCAGGAGATCGGCAGAAGATCAGCGCGAGGGCAATGTTTTGAGAACCACATTAAATGTTGGTTTACCCTTCAGAGTTATTTTTAAGACTTTATTGACCACAGATGGCTCCTGTACAACCAAACTAGGCAAAGACAGACAAAGTAGGTCATCTAACTTGAGCATCTTATCACTATCGGATGAGATTCATGACACCTACATCTGAGGGATATCTAGAACTGAAAAGGGTTCTTCAGCTGTCCCCATACGAAAACCCTTTTGAAGAAACCTTTTTGGTTTCAGGTAGAACCCTTTTGGGTTTCATGTAGATCCTTATTCACAGAGGGTTCTATACGGAAGCCAAAAGAGTTCTACCTGGAATCAAAAAGGGTTATCCTATGGGGACAGCCAAAGAACCCTATTGGAACCCTTTTTTCGAAGAGTGTAGGTTTAAAAATGAGAGAAGAATTAAAGGCGAGGCCTTTAAGGGCCATAAGGGCAACATGTTTATGTTGTTTTTATACCTAAACCTTTATTAAACAATGATGTTGCTTCTTACAGGCAGACATGGAAGATTAATTCACTCTATTGAATACAAATAATTAAATATATTTAATTTGTAAAAATCACAAAAGTGGAAATGTATATTGTAGTTAAATTGTACATGTCAAACCCTTCAAAAATGGCAAGAACTCATAAGTCATAACTCTCTGCCTAATTGTCTAATGTTGCTGCAATTGTTACCACTTCTCCTTGGATGCTCATAATATACAGTAAAATATTGCATAAACCTAAATCAAAACAATTTTACAACCTAGCAATGCAGACATAATGTCACAAAAACAAAATAGATTTATCAGTGGGTAAAGAGCTTGAAATGTCCTATCTGTCACAAAGCTATGGTCAAAACAAACTGTGTGTTGTGGTAAAAGCCAAGTACAGCGCACGTTTTTTGATCAAACGCTAGTTTGTAGGGGCTTGTGCACTCCCAAAGAGTTCAGTCTGCATCAAAGTGTAGTAACATCTGGTTCTGGGCAGAGGGCAGGTGGACACAAGAGGCCTTCATTTTATCTAGGGGGGTTGTTAGGGGGGCACAGCGGGGTTAGTGAGTTAGTGGCAACACAGTAACGCACAGCACACTGCTGTGAGATTAATTTGACTCAGGAAAAACAGCATTGCTATTTCCTGGATCAATGTTTGAAAATTAACCTTATCCATACATCTTTCTGGGTCCCTCTGTCATGTGGGCTTTTGTAACAAGTAAATGTACAAAGGATGGAGTTAGGTCATTTAGATTGATTCAAGGCATACCAAGATTATTATCTGTTCCCGTTTAATTAATTATCTTTTGATGTTTCAGCAGTTTTTGAGACACTTTGCATTTGTGTGATTATGTTTCTAATGTGTGGAAGAGATCATTGAAAACAAGGAATGCACATTACATAATGTGCCTGTTTTTAATACCAGTAACAATGAAATAATAATAATCATCGTTTTCCTTTATTGCTGTTGAAGAGAACTGTGAATGAGAGACAAATAGTATGTATGAGTGTATGTGAGAGTGTGTGTGTGTGTGTGAGAGAGAGAGAGAGAGAGAGAAAGAGAGAGAGAGTGTGAGAAAGAGAGAGACCTCTGTGACCACGGCAATGTCTTCTTGAGAAAGATTGCTGGTAGGCCTGGGGTCAGAGGTTGGGCCTCTCAGGGAATTCTCTCTTTAAAAGGTTATCTGGGCCTTGAAGGATGCTCTCTGATGTGATTCCAATTTATAATTGGGTATGATTGAAATAATATATAATATCAAGAACTCGCTGGAGGTCACCTTCTTCCCAGGATTCTTTTTTGCTCAAGAAATTTGCCAAAAATGTGTCAAATGTTGCACATTTTATTTAGCAAGTGAAATGTGATAATGCATCCAAAATGATGCATACAATTATTGATATACTGAATTGAATTGACATGGTGTTCAATTCTACCTTGCAGCAAAGACACGACAGCTGACACATTTTAGTCAGCTAGTTCTCACAGAATAATATCATATTTCTCTAACTGTGCTCAGCTACGCTTCAGTGTCTCTCAACTGAAATGTAAATAAGGACATAGTGCACAAGGGTGCACTTCACCTTGAAAATGCGTTTAAGACAAAATAACATACATTTTCTTAGTATTTCTCCTGTTCTACTTCCTCTCTTTGTTGATTATCCTATTCCTTATTAGAGGGACTTTCATTTGCCAGTTCAGTTACGTCCTAGCGTCTAAACCTCCCTAGATATTTTTTTCTTGTTGGGAGAAAACTCAGCTAAATCCGGGAAAGCTTAATATTTATTCAATGTGAAAATAATTACTCAAAAGTGTTTTTCTTAATCCTGATAATTAGAGCGCTGAAAGACAGATCAGTGTCATTGTAAATCACGGGCCCTGGCCGATTGACTTCTGGTCCTTATAAATTTCAGGTGAAGATGTGAGCGGATAAAGGTTAGATTAGGCCTAATCCAGAGTAGCAGCAAGCCCTTAATCTGTTATGATACAAGGATGATCACTTAAAAAGGTCTGGATTGAGGGCCTGTGTCCTGGTTGGAGGAGAGAGGGCTCGACTGGGACCGGTCTTAAAACGTGCTTAGCGGACACGGTGGCGTGGCAGCTGTGAGCACTCGGGTGGTGAAAGAGAGAAAGAGAGAGAGAAGGAAGGGAAGACATCTCAGTATCACCATCTCACCCCACGTCTGGGTTTCCCACAGAGGGAGGGGCTTAGGGGAAACCTGTTGTCGAGCAATAATCTGAAGATCAACAAGCGAGGTTTGAGGCCCAGGCTATGATTTCACTATGGCGCATAGGGGATCTGCCGAATGAAGCCTCCAAGTGGCATTAAGGGTCCACATGGAAAACAAATCATCTTGTTAGAGAGGGAGACAGGAGACATGAGGCTCCGCAGCCCCTAGTTCCTCCGTTGTTTGAGGGATGAGGGAATGAGAATTTGGTCGTCTCTTCTCCGTGTCATATTACCCAGGAGAAGGGTAAAGGTAAGGTAAGGGAAGGGAAGGGAAGGGAAGAAGCATGGAGAAGGGGATTAGTGCAAGCAAAATCTGCATGGCTGGGTGAAATAGGGGTGGAAAGGACTGGCAGACTGACAGGATGCAACGCTGGCATCTTTGCGGTGCCGGCCTGAGTGACAGGGTTGCTTGTGGATGTGTAAATGTGTGTGATGTGTAAAATCCTCATTGATCCTTGATTTATTGTGATTTGATTCACTAATATTTAAATAATTTGTTTACTGTAGCACACAATTGTCCATGTGTATAGCTGGCAGTATCAGCATGGTTCAACACACACACACACACACACACACACACACACAACACACACACACACACACACACACACACACACACACACACACACACACACACACACACACACACACACACCCCCTATAAATTACGAGAAATACATTAAAACCTGGAGAATGAGGCTTCTACCAGTGCTACCAGTATTGTCATTAGTTTCTTGCAAAAGACTGGTACTATATAGTTTGCTATGTGGGCTAATCAAGAGGCAAAGGGGGATCCGTTGATATGCTATGTCACTTATTATTGCTGTGACACTGGAGCATTTTGTTGTCATCTCTGTCTTCCAATCTGTAATAACTCCATTATAGTGTTGAATTAAAGAGATAGAATACATTACATAATTCATCTATCAGGTTGACGCATAATGGAAGCAGATAAGGGACGTTTTATCAGGCTATGAATATAAACATCATGGCGAGACCAATGTGGGGAGGCTTGTCGCTCAAGTAGCAAGTTGACTGATATTGAAGAGTGTCCCAGGCAATCATTTGCATATTTACTGAGCTGTTTTATATGATAATAACTGGGGTGGAATTAATTCACGCATATGTTTACTGACTTTTTGACGGGCCTATTGATTGACACAGTGATGACCCAATACATAGTTACTGGTCCGGTTCATTATCTCATTTGGAGATGTGTTATTAACATGGAATTTAAAATGCCACACCAGATGTATTACTGCTCATGATTCCCCATGTCTTATGGCCATTGATATGTGAAATTATTAGTTTTTTCACTGAGTTGGGCAAGTAGACTTTGCCAATACATTGCAAGCAATTTGAAGGCAAATGACAGAGACATTAGATAACATGACAGCATGATGCATCGTAAGGTCATGACTCGTGTAACATCGTGCTTAGTTTATCATTAACCAATGCATATGCTATACATCACACATGATATTACCCATACAAGGCTGTTCATTACTAATTCGTTTTGTTACAACGCTAACTGCCAAGTTTGTCAACTACAACCAGTTAAAACATGGGTTTAGTCCATCTTTTAGTTCTAAACAAATAACTGAATTGATGACTTGCCCCTGCAGCCACCTGTAAAGCTGACTGTATTTACGTACAGTATGATGTATGCGCTGTAGGTTTTACATGGACGAACGGACGGAAGGACGGACAGATAGATTGGACAGACTAGTTCAATTTGATGATGTAACATGGATTACTATTTTCAATACTCCACTCTCCACCGTTAATAAAATGTGTCTGTGTCTCACTATGGTAACTTGCCGTAATTATAAAACCAATCAACGCATATGCTAAACAATGCTTTTAATAAACACATAAGTCTACAGGGGTACAGGGAGGAGTTTTATTAGATTTTTATTCTGCTCTGAATTTAAACAAGCAGAGGGATCACTCTCATGTCGACCACCTAGCTGATTAGCTTAGACCACAGAGTCCAGAGGTCCACTGAAGTCAAACTTATTAGAAAATACTTCTCTCATTTAGTTTCCTAAGCCATTGAAAATAATACCAAGGAACATATAACAGCCTCTGCTGTTAGCCTGCGAAAAATGTGAATTTATGCACGATTATGGCCAAACCTAGACAATCGTCTTGATGGAGTCTCATTACATTCTGGCTAGTTTCTCTCTGATTTACCAGAGGGACTCTGGCGTGCGCGGGAGGGCATGTGCAATCTCTATTGTCTGGATATAAAAGAATAAATATCCCGCTAAATCCAGAGTGCTCCCAGGGTTGGGCTAAAGCTGCCGCTCAGTATTCACCGCTGTGTCTTGGTCTTTGGTTCCTCAATCCTGGAACTTTCCTTGCCTCTTTCGGAGCAATAGTGAAGGAGAGAGAAAGAGAATATGAGGAGGGAGGGGAAATGAAGCGGGGGGGCGTTTGATGTGTTGATTGGGAAGAGGGACGAGAACAGCAGCAGCTGCACTGGGGAGATTCCCTTGGGGGAGCCGACTTGATCGCTAAATGAAGACCTCTAGTGCTTTCTTGTTAGCCAAGATGGATCCCCGCGACCAGATGAAGCGGCAATTAGTCCATGGTGGCCAGCTTTAGGTGCACGCGATCAGAAGCCACAAATCAGTGGTTCTCGGGGCGAAGGGGTATTGGCAGCTACTGCCCCGGGCTGTGTCCTTGCCCCGCTGGCCCTTTTGCCGCCTCTTTACCACAACAGAGGAGAGCGAGGATGGGAGAGAAATCCCAAGCCGAGAGGGCTGCACACATCTCTCGTTAAATGATCTCCTTGGTATTTGGGATACAGCTGTGCACATCTGATTAGACTAGAGCAGGCCCTGGCTAGCAAAGGCTGGTAAGAAGCACTTTCTCTTAGATCTCAGAACCTTTCTTCTAGCACATAAGAAACAACTATTTGCCACATTTCTGTCTGGTCTGTCTGGGCAATCTATCAGTGGATTCTTCATCACCGTATGTCCATCTACCAACACATACAAGAAGCTGCTTTTGAAATCATCTTATTTCTTAGTTTTTTTATTACTTTTGCAGGATTAACTTTATTTGGGGGGGGGGGGGGGATTAACAGAAATGTGTCGTAAGGCTGTTATGTCACATGTAAGCGCGATTCAATTGTGCCCGCTAGACAAAACCAATCAGAACGGTCAACCAATCAGAATGTTCAACTGAGACGAAAACAATTTTTTTTTTTTTTTTTTGGGGGGGGGGGGGGGGGGATTAACAGAAATGTGTCGTAAGGCTGTTATGTCACATGTAAGCGCGATTCAATTGTGCCCGCTAGACAAAACCAATCAGAACGGTCAACCAATCAGAATGTTCAACTGAGACGAAAACAAAATAAAATGTTTTGTTTTGTCTGCTTTCACAGTGTGCCGTCTCCCCTCAGCTTCTCGTCCTATGGAGCTGATAATGCCACTGGAGCAATGCAGCATGGGAAAGTTTGTGCCACTGCATGATGAAGCGTTCTATTTATATTAAAATGAGGATGCTCCTCGGGGAGACATAGAGGGGAATGGAACAACAAACATGGAGCTTTAGAGACCGGAGAGAGTGTAGGGGGACAGTGACAGCAAAATGGCAGCTCCTCATACAAAGCGGCCCTAAGGACCTTAGGAAGAGTTATAATACGCACAGGGGCTTGAGATACGCAGAGTGTGGAGTGCACTTTGCCCATAAAACAACACCCACGGTAATAAAGTAAGTCCCCTAAATCCACCGACCATAGTGCCTCGATCCCTTAAATTGGCGTTACTTGGGATTTTGCCTTGTTAAATGTGTTGACCAACAGTGTAGCAGTGTCGCCTGACCTCTGATAGATTGGGAAATGTGCCTCTGTTTGGTGTAGTTGTTTACAAAGCCTGTGTTTGTTGCTATATTGACTACTGACTTCATGGGTATTTTTCTGGACCAAATTATGTGCTCTGCTCTATAAACCACATGTGTGGGTTTGAAAGTGTACAATGTACAGCGCTTTGCTTAGCTCATAGACTGGTCACATTTCTCAGCTCATAGACTGGTCACACTTCTCAGCTCATATACTGGTCACATTTTCACATGAATTGCATAAACACAAAATACACGTTTAAAGCTTTTAAAAGAGACCACTGAACTGTTGGATGTTGAAGTCTTCCACAGGTACATTCAGCAGCAAAATTATGATCATGCAGGTTAAATTATCCTATTGATAAATACACCAAAACTACAAAATTTTCTCAAAAACAGCATCTTGCTATAATGACCTATATCATCAGCCAGTCATAATAATATTGGCCATTAAATAGGAAGATTTTTTATAGCAGAGTGGACTGTAGTAGGATGGACCCTGGCCCCAGTCTACTTGTTAATTAAACTCAAGGGTGAAGGCATTATTTGTGGGAAAGAATCCAATTATTTTGCCTCTCTAAGCTGAAAGAGAGCGGCTGTGTGATAGTGGTGGTGGTGGTGATGATACCACTCTGAGGGGAAATAGATAACCACTTCAGCACTGAAGGAGTCCGTTGTTCATATACTCAACCCCTTGATTAGTCCATAGGCACCCCCTAGCCTTTTCACAGACGTTAAAATAATATTATTATTGGGTGGTGATATAATGGTAACCAATGGAAAAAACAGGTAGTAATTGTCATATTCTTATTTTGCATAATTTTTGGGGTGGGAAAGTGATAAGCTATAAAGTTGTCATGCCCTAGTTAATTATAACTTCAAAGGCAGCAAGATTTTACTAAACAAAAGAACCAATTTAAAAAATCGTACAACCTCGTAACACCTAAAAACAGAGAACTATTACCCTGTCTACCACTGTGTAACGGATGGCCTTGTTTGAACATAGCTCCTTGGTTTTCTCAGCGAAATTAGGAGACTTAACATGGGATCAAGACTGAATTACGAAAAAATGAAGATGTTTTAAGAAATGTCTTATTGAGGGTATACTTCAAAGAGGTACATTTTATAACACTCATTCAATGCACTTATATTTCACAAGGTATGCAGAAAAGTAAACTTTCATGTTGGGAAAGCCCAATGTCTTAATAAACATAGACAATGGGATAGTCCAACATTCTATAGTACACATGGACTGAAACATCTAGATACCTACACCAGTCACAACAGTAAATGGTAAAGACTTCACAAAAGTCACATTTTATTGTATTTAGACATTATTTTACTTACTCTAACTCCTTTTTCTATTTACCAAGCTGTCACACATGACCCATCTCACTAATTGATGTTTGTGTACTTGCCTTTGTTGAGCTGGGGCCTGTTTGATGTGACTGGCCCAGTTTGTGTGTGTGGTGTATATGTGTGTGTGCGTGCGTGCATGCATGCCACATATCATTTCACACTTTCATGTCTCCGCTGGGACAGGCAGGCCCCTAATCTGCTCCTGGGAGCTCTCACCCCTCCTGAACTTTGGCATGGCGTGGGTCACCTCCACGGGCCTAGGGGACCTGCCTGCAGCCTCAGCCAGCCATAATCCTGGGGAGTCGATAGATGCAGGGCTGCAAGCCTCAGCTCTACACACAACCCCTGGGGATCCGCTCATTTCAATAAATGTAAAGTGATGCAGTCCACAACCAAACATGATGAAACATGAAAGCTGGGGGAGCATACTCACAACATGTACATTGAACGTTGTCAACGTCCACATAGCCTCACACGTGATTACGATCCCATAGGTACACAGATGCGCTGGATAAATTGGTGTCCTCGGGGCAAAATGGGAAGGTGTGACCTGGTGAGATTTCGTTAAATGACAGGCAAGCGAGTGGAACATTTGATCGCTTGACGGAGTCGATGGAGTCTGCTCCCACGATATGATCTCCTTAGTGTTCTTCCTTCAGCTAGCAACATAACTCTTCTGCATATTTCATATTATTATTAGCGTGCTTGCTTTAGCTAGAATGAATAGTTTGTATAACATTTTGGGATTATTCCTTTTGCTCCTGCGCTTTTACAGAATTTCAAGTTAATACAACAACAAAGTTTACAACTTTAAATAACCAGGATTCATAAAAAGACCCTATGTCAGGATCTCACAGAGGGAATAGCAGACACAAACTCTCAAAAGATCTTTAATTTCTGATTTGATGTGTGACAGTGACATGTGGTGATGTTAACCCTCTGTGGAGGGTGGAAGTGGGGTGGAGGATACGGCCAAAATGGCCAACTAGCATCCTGCTGTGAAGGGAGCCAGTGGGGACATGCAGGTCTAGCTGGGAGCTGGGTAGAGGGTGTGAAACAATGAGATGGGTGGCTGAGCGGGGCCTCCCTCCATCACAGCCCTAAATAGGGTATCCGGGCTCAGCCAGAGTTTGTGAAGGAGCAGAACTCTCATGGGAGGCTAGGTTCACTGGGTTTCTGATAGGAGTGTATGATTAAGGTCACAGACTAATGTGACAGTGGTGGGGTGAGGTGGCAAGACAAGCACTACAGGGTTAAGTTTATAGTTGTGTAGCTATAGGGCCAGGGTTAAGGTCATGCTGAGTTAATGGTCATTGTTGGTTAATGGTCATCAACTGGTTAATGAACGAGGCAAGTGGATGTTCATATGTAAGAGAGGCAGTGGGTTTTGCTTTCATGTAAATGATGTAATGATCATGTTTGATGTGCAATGCCTGTTCGTCTTGCTTTAATAAAATAAGCCCCACATTGGGTGCCAATTTAACTTGACGTAGATACGGAACAAAAATAAATAGGTGCCCAAATGTGAGTCCTAGTCGATTAAAGTACCAGAAGCATTGTACCTTAACACCCTCTACCCACTACTGTGACTGTCTAACATGGACACTGTATATTATGCTATGTGCATAAAATATGGAGGTGAAATGAGCAGAGAACACATGTCCCTGCTCTAGCACGGTATACATTTCAGGACATCATCAAGTTCATTCAGAAACGCCACAGTGATCCTAAGTAACTTTGAAGCTCTCTTTTGAGCTCTCCGGGTATTGATGAATTAATTCAACCTGCTAATCAAAGCTGATGATCTAATTCTGTTGGCTGAAAGAAGATGGTCTCAAATAGGACGATGATATGAAACAGAAAGATGATCTCAAACAGGAAGATGGTCTAAAACAGGAAGATGGTCTAAAACAAGAAGATGGTCTCAAACAGGAAGATGGTCTAAAACAGGAAGATGGTCTAAAACAGGAAGATGGTCTCAAACAGGAAGATAGTCTAAAACAGGAAGATGGTCTCAAACAGGAAGATGATCTCAAACAGGAAGATGATCTCAAACAGGAAGATGATCTCAAACAGGAAGATGGTCTCAAACAGGAAGATGATCTCAAACAGGAAGATGATCTCAAACAGGAAGATGATCTCAAACAGGAAGATGGTCTCAAACTGAAAGATGGTTTCAAACAGGAAGATGGTCTAAAACTGGAAGATAACATACAGGAAGATGGTCTCAAACAGGAAGATGGTCTCAAACAGGAAGATGGTCTCAAACAGGAAGATGGTCTCAAACTGAAAGATGGTTTCAAACAGGAAGATGGTCTAAAACAGGAAGATAACCTCATACAGGAAGATGGTCTAAAACTGGAAGATGGTCTCAAACAGGAAGATGGTCTCAAACAGGAAGATGGCCTCAAACAGGAAGATGGTCTAAAACAGGAAGATGGTTTCAAACAAGAAGAAGGTCTCAAACAGGAATATTGCATTTGACAGTATAATGAAGCAATATTGTTTTTCTCTCTTTAATTTCTTTGCATTGTAATGGTGCTTTGTGATTTAACAAGATATCATTTCAAGTAAAGATGAGATTTTACCAGAAAGTCATCAAAGGGGGCCAAGTCAAGGGATGCTTTCAAAAAAACAATCACAGGATCATACTATTCCCAATGGTGATCATCCACACCAACCATAGGAGATGGTCAAACAGACTGACAGTCTGACGGACTGACAGATAGACACAAATAGATAACTTTGACCTCCAGCTCTAAGGGTATTTCACTTAGGCACCAGACGGGCCGCACCAAAAGTGTTTATTACCAATGACCCCAAAAAATACATTAGGAGTGGGCTCCCTGACCATCTGCCTCAAATCAAATGCCAAAAGATTATTCCACATAATTATTCTAAAGGGCAATTGGTTGATATGTGTCAGGGTCGTAGGTCGTGGCCGGTATAAGCAATCTGATTGGGGCTGGGTGCTGGGCTGTAATATGTATCTGCGCGGTAGGCTCTAACCCTATTCCCCAGGCTGATTGCTCTCTGTTCACTTCCTTCAAGTCATGTAATTGTGTCTGCTGCTCTCCTATAGCGACTGGAGACGGGGATGGTTGAGTTGTGTGTGTGTGTGTGGAGGGTGATTTGTGTGTGAGTATGTGGATGATGGAGACATGCTGTGTGTGTGTGTGTGTGTGTGTGTGTGTGTGTGTGTGTGTGTGTGTGTGTGTGTGTGTGTGTGTGTGTGTGTGTGTGTGTGTGTGTGTGTGTGGTGTGTGTGTGTGTGTGTGTGTGTGTGTGTGTGTGTGGTAGAATAAAGATAAGTGTGTGTGTGGTGTGTGTGTACATCTTTCTGATGTCCACTCTCACCAGAGCTGTCCCCGATCCTGTGTCGTGGTAATGGCTTCTTTCGGGCAATCAGAAGAGACGGTTTCTTGACTTATCTCCTTTAATGGCTTGTCCTCCTCAGGCAAAAATTGAATAGCCCCGACATGGCCTTAGGCGGACGATGAAAATTCAATAATTCGTCGGGGTCAACGTCCTGTCATTTTTGGGGGGTTGGGGCGAGTAATTACACTGCACTAACATGGGCCCGGATGATGGAAGTGTGGGTTTGAAGGAAAATGGGAAGAGGAGGAGGAGGAGATGGTCACCTTGATGTACCCACTCATCCGCTACCTGGTCCCATTCAGGCCATAACCAGACAACCATAGCTCTGTGTCACAGACCAGCGGAGGTAGAAAAGTGTTCAAATGGATTGGGTTTATTTTGTGGTATCAGAAATGGCACCCTTTTTCCCTGGGTCTGTGAAAGGAGTGGAAGTTTGCTCATTTGATGTTGTGCATGGTTGTTCTGATGGCCAGTGTGTCCATTTCTTGTGTGTCGATTCGATTTTATTTCCCCATAAACATTTTGAACAACACATAGGAGCCTTCTCAAGGACATGGGCGGGAATTTGGAACTTCAAAAACATATGCATAGAGAAATGAAGAAAAAAAACTATTTAGAACAATAAATCATTCAGACAAAAACTCATCAAATATTTATTCCACCCTATACATTTAGAATAGTACTTCAGAGAATATGGATAGATCATCTTAGAAGTCATATAAATATCTTATCGTGTGACAAAGTGTCACACGTTCCACATACACATGGTACATTAACTGCTATCGATCCCGTCCCCGCCTCCCATGTCAAACACAAACTTGTCATATTCTCCATAAAACGGAATACATTCCAAATGGAAAAGGATCGGGATGGGTAACCCCTGAGAGAAAGATGGAGATAGAGAGCAAACAAGAGGGTGCTGTCTCCCCTCTGTCAGTTTTATATGACATTATTATTCCTCGGGTTGTAAATTCTGGCATGTTAAGATCTCCGACAACAACAATATAAAATTCAATCAATTCAATCTCTCCCGGCCTTCTTCCACGCCATCCTAGGATGATTGTCAGTCGTTGATAGTTCCTAAATCAAAGCGGAGTGGATTCTGCATAATTGTGCTGTGACAGTACGGTGGCCAGGGTTGGGTCGTCGGTGGCTTCATCGAGTTAATGTGAATTGCTGTATAATGCAGTATAAAATGTGGCCTCATAAAACACTGCACTGACATATTGCCAAACAGGCCACATGTTTATTTATCACACCTCCATGATAGAGGAAGAAGAGGTGGTCCTTCATATGATATTCAATACCTGTCACTCTCCATTCATCGGTCGGTCTGTATGCTAAATCTATTAGACAGAGTTGTGTGTCTGTGTGAAATGCTGTATTCTGGATGTGTCTCAAAACGGCCGAAGTATTGAATTAGGATTTTCACGATTTCTGGGGGAAATAATTCTGATATGAACTTAAACATAGCAGCAAAATAGACACTTAAAACATTATAAAAATAATTACGCATGACACTCCAATAGTGTATGAATAAAACAAATGAAATAATGATGTGTGTGTGTGTGTGCATGCTTGTTTGGTGTGTGTCTATGAGTGTGTGTGTGCCTGTGCACATCTGCATGAATGTGTATGTCTTTGCACCGAATGATTTCTCTGATTGATCATTATCTGATGGCCTCTTAATTACAACGCTAATGAGAGGTGGTCATGCTTTCCTGCTCCGACCGAGGCTTTTCTGCCCTGTCACTAAAAACATGCGGAATGAAGATGACATGGGTGATCTGGGATGGATGATCCCCCAGTTAATATTTCCAATCTGTTAATCAATGGACCCAATGGCCACCACAGTGCTGAACCACCACAGTGCTGAACCACCACAGTGCTGAACCACCACAGTGCTGAACCACCACAGTGCTGAACCACCTCAGTGCTGAACCACCACAGTGCTGAACCACCACAGTGCTGAACCACCACAGTGCTGAACCACCACAGTGCTGAACCACCACAGTGCTGAACCACCTCAGCCACCCAAATGTGGTGTATGTCCGCAACAACTGTAGCGGGGTGGCTCACAGGTAGAACCGGAGGTTCAGGTTGGCAGCTGAATAAGCATGATAAAAACGTTTCAGAGACACCTAAAAAAAAAGAGGCTTTTGTTGTTGCGAGACCTAGCATTAGGATAAGTTCATCCTTTGTGAGATGGCGATGGAGATATTGGTCAATACTAAGTATTATACACTGAGGCAGTTGTTCTCTCTATCTGTTCACAAGGTTACACGGATACTGAAATAGAAATCAACTTTTCATGGGAGGAGGAGGTGTAGTGTAGTGGGTGGTTTGTTGGAGGTTTGAGATCATAGCGCAGAACGAAAACGTATTAACAATGTAATAACAAAAGATTATGTTCATCTGAGGCGCGAAGCCCTCCGTTTTCTCGGCTCGCACCGACTGTGAAGTCTTTATTCTGCGGGTCGTCCCCCTTAAAAAAGGTTATTATGTTCTCTCACTGTGACAGTGCTGGCCCGGGGAGCTCCAATATTGTGGCAGGGGGTCGCTTGTACCACATTAGATCCAATAAATGTGCGTTGGCACTCACTCAATTTAAAGTAAAGCCCTTTCTTCCTTCTACCTCCATTCTTCATTCCTAATAGGGTATTCCACAGACACATTTAATAAGTTGTGGGATATCTGCTAGGCGGCAAGCTGAATATTCTCTTTTTTTCTTTCAATCTTTTGTAGTGAATGTTTTTATTTGGCAGTAGTTACTTTGTGTGAGACAAAAAAAAAATGGGGGGGGGGTAATTTTTGTAGCTAGTTGTATAGTGCAACACATAATAATAGTTTCAGAAGTTCATAAGTTTGCATTCTGTTGTGTCGTTTTTCAAGATGTTTTTGTGTAAGATGTTTGAAATACTCACAAAATGTATATGACTATCAGTTTTCCTTGAGTGTGACTACCTTTTCGTGATCCGATTCCTTTCTAGATTATTCATCGAACACATAATTAACACTTTACAATTGTACATGATCTACTATTATATAAATTATTATTTTTACACACAAACAAATATGAAAACACAACACATTCAGATTTCATACTGACATCTCAAATATTTTGGAAAGTCCAATGTCTTTCTTTTTGCAGTTTAAAGGTCCAATGGAGCCGGTTTTAATTTTTTAAATCTCAATATCAAATCATTTCTGGGTAACAATTGAGCACCTTACTGTGATTTGTTTTCAATTAAAATGGTCAAAAATAAACAAAAATAGCTTCTTAGCAAAGAGAAATTTCTCAAGCAAGAATTTAGCTAGGTCTATCTGGGAGTGGTCTGAGTGGGGAGTGTAACATTTTTAACTAGTTGTTATTCGCAGGGAGGTTTGGAACTCTCATTCTTATTGGTCTATTAATTAACTTACCGCCTGGTGATGTCACCAGGCAGGCCAAAACTTCATCCCACCAAAACAGGCAGAAATTTCAGGTGGTCTTTTCAAACACCTCTTACACTAAAAGGGCATTATCATAATTTTAACAATTTCCCACTATTATTCCAACCTCATCGAGTGGAAATATATATAAAACACAGGAAAATCATATTTTTTTACCGCACTGGGTATTTAAGGAAGTTAAGAGTGGTAAAGAAAAAACTATGCTAAGGTTATACTGTGATTCTTATCCTGGGAGGTCGTATCAACCTCAGGCATCATCCAAAGCCTCGCTGGGTCCGCTGAGGGTTCAGGATTCTTGTGTGTGTGTGTGGTGTGTGTGTTGTGTTGTGTGGTGTGGTGTGTGTGTGTGTGTGTGTGTGTGTGTGTGTGTGTGGTGTGTGTGTGTGTGTGTGTGTGTGTGTGTGTGTGTGTGTGTGGTGTGTGTGTGTTGCGTGCGTTAGTAGTGTATTTGATAAAAACATTGGATAAAAGGATATTTAAAAAAAAAGAATCATCCACCTTTACAGTCTGGATTTGTTTGTGTTACATTGTCTCAACCAAACTACATTTCCTATTGAAATACAACGTATCTTTCACCATCCATACACCAGTAGAAATGGAAAAACCAGATCATTTCTATGCACTTTACTGCACACAAACAATTATTTTATGTGAGAGCAATTCTTTGTGAAATCATTAGTTATTCAAAAAATTTCAGCTTTTATTTTTTATTGTTTTTAGTTTGTTTAATTTCCTGAAAAGCACATTGTGTTGCATTCCATGGCTGAAATGAGCTTTATAAATCACTCTTGATTTGATTTGAGAAAATAAGATAGCTTGTTTAACAAAAGAAACTGAATACAACAGGCCATGATATACATGTCCATCCATGCTACAGTATCAGCTACTCGCCTACCTACCACATACTCTGTTAGTAATAGGAACATCCTGCAAGAACAGAACAAGCATTTTCAATGACTGATTAGTGATTGATCGCCTGCAGAGCACCTCCCTAACGTCACTTGTGAGAGGCTCTTTGTTTCATCGTTTTCAGCCTTTCAGAGATAGAGAAAGACAGGAAAGGTGCAGAGAGAGAGGGAGAGAGAAGGAGAGGTGCAGAGAGAGAGGAGAAACAGAGAGAGAGATGAGAGAGAGAGGGAGAGGCAGAGAGAAGGAGAGAGAAGGAGAGGTGCAAGAGAGAGAGGGAGAGAGAGAAGGAGAGGTGCAGAGAGAGAGGAGAAACAGAGAGGAGAGATGAGAGAGAGAGGGAGAGGTGCAGAGAGAGAGGAGAGAAAGGGAGAGCATGAATTCATTAAATGTGCCAAACCCTTGTCTCAAAAATTGATCTATATTTAGGCCTCCATCGCCCCATCTCATCTGTATTCCAGATTTGTCCCAGACAATACCGCCCTGATTGAGAGGCAAATGCGAGAGAATCATAAATCTTCTTTTAAAACAATTCTCTCAACACGTGCATGTCTTAATCTAAGATAACTATTGTTTTAGACACATGGCCTTTGTTGACACGGTGTATTTACTTGTTTGTACTACATCTAAAGTGTTGACCCGGTGTATTTACTTGTTTGTACTACATCTAAAGTGTACCGGGTATTTACTTGTTTTACTACATCTAAAGTTTGGCCCGGTGTATTTACTTGTTTGTACTACATCTAAGTGTTGACCCGGTGTATTTACTTGTTGTACTACATCTAAAGTGTTACCCGGTGTATTTACTTGTTTGTACTACATCTAAAGTGTTGACCGGTGTATTTACTTGTTTGTACTACATCTAAGTGTTGCCCGGTGTATTTACTTGTTTGACTACATCTAAAGTGTTGACCCGGTGTATTTACTTGTTTGTACTACATCTAAAGTGTTGACCCGGTGTATTTACTTGTTTGTACTACATCTAAAGTGTTGACCGGTGTATTTACTTGTTTGTACTACATCTAAAGTGTTGACCAGTGTATTTACTTGTTTGTACTACATCTAAAGTGTTGACGTGTATTTACTGTTTGTACTACACTAAAGTGTTGACCCGGTGTATTTACTTGTTTGTACTACATCTAAAGTGTTGACCGGTGTATTTACTTGTTTGTACTACATCTAAAGTGTTGACCCGTGTATTTACTTGTTTGTACTACATCTAAAGTGTTCCGGTGTATTTACTTGTTGTACTACATCTAAAGGTGGCCAGTGTATTTACTTGTTTGTACTACATCTAAAGTGTTGACCGTGATTACTGTTTACTACATCTAAAGTTTGACCGTATTTACTTGTTTGTACTACATCTAAAGTGTTGACCGGTGTATTTACTTGTTTGTTACTAACTCTAAAGTGTTGACCCGGTGTTATTACTGTTTGTACTACATCTAAAGTGTGACCGTGTATTACTTGTTGTACTACATCTAAAGTGTTGACCGTGTATTTACTTGTTTGTACTACATCTAAAGTGGACCGTGTATTTACTTGTTTGTACTACATCTAAAGTTTGACCAGTGTATTTACTTGTTTGTACTACATCTAAAGTGTTGACCAGGTGTATTTACTTGTTTGTACTACTCTAAAGTTGACCAGGTGTATTTACTTGTTTACTACATCTAAAGTGTTGACCCGGTGTATTTACTTGTTTGTACTACATCTAAAGTGTTGACCGGTGATTACTGTTTGTACTACATCTAAAGTGTTGACCCGGTGTATTTACTTGTTTGTACTACATCTAAAGTGTTGACCCGTGGTATTTACTTGTTTGTACACATCTAAAGTGTTGACCGGTGTATTTACTTGTTTGTACTACATCTAAAGTGTTGACCCGGTATTATTACTTGTTGTACTACATCTAAAATGTTGACCGTGTATTACTTGTTTGTACTACATCTAAAGTGTTGACCCGGTGAATTTACTTGTTGTACTACATCTAAAGTGTTGACCCCGTGAATTTACTTGTTTTACTACATCTAAAGTGTTGACCCGGTGATTTACTTGTTTGTACTACATCTAAAGTGTTGACCCGGTGTATTACTTGTTTGTACTACATCTAAAGTTTGACCCGGGGTATTTACTTGTTTGTACTACATCTAAAGTGTTGACCCGGTGATTTACTTGTTTGTACTACATCTAAAGTGTTGACCGGTGTATTTACTTGTTTGTACTACATCTAAAGTGTTGACCGGTGTATTTACTTGTTTGTACTACATCTAAAGTGTTGACCCGGTGTATTTACTTGTTTGTACTACATCTAAAGTGTTGACCCGGTGTATTTACTTGTTTGTACTACACTAAAGTGTTGACCGGTGTATTTACTGTTTGTACTACATCTAAAGTGTTGACCCGGTGTATTTACTGTTTGTACTACATCTAAAGTGTTGACCCGTGTATTTACTTTTTGTACTACATCTAAAGTGGTACCCGGTGTATTTACTTGTTTGTACTACATCTAAAGTGTTGACCCGGTGTATTTACTTGTTTGTACTACATCTAAAGTGTTGACCGTGTATTTACTTGTTGTACTACATCTAAAGTGTTGACCCGGTGTATTTACTTGTTTGTACTACATCTAAAGTGTTGACCCGGTGTATTTACTTGTTTACTACATCTAAAGTGTTGACCCGGTGTATTTACTTGTTTGTACTACATCTAAAGTGTTGACCCGGTTGTATTTACTTGTTTGTACTACATCTAAAGTGTTACCGGTGTATTTACTTGTTTGTACACATCTAAAGTGTTGACCCGGTGTATTTACTTGTTTGTACTACATCTAAATGTTGACCCGGTGTATTATTACTTGTTACTACATCTAAAGTGTTGACCGTGATTTACTTGTTTGTACTACATCTAAAGTGTTGACCCGTGTATTTACTTGTTTGTACTACATCTAAATGTGACCCGTGTATTACTTGTTTGTACTACATCTAAAGTGTTGACCCGTGTATTTACTTGTTTGTACTACATCTAAAGTTTGACCCGTGTATTTACTTGTTTGTACTACATCTAAAGTGTTGACCCGGTGTATTTACTTGTTTGTACTACATCTAAAGTGTTGACACTCTTTGACTTCATGGAGGTTATTTTGGACCTTTGGGTATCAAACGTCGTGGGAGTATGAAGGCAAACCCAAAATGTGTCCATTGCAAATGATAACTCTTTCTGCAATGAATAGAGAAGGTTTTAGAAAAATCCTATACAGTTTCTTTGTCTCTTGATTGGACAGACAATTGAACTGCTAGGCAGCTGACTTAACTGTGTAGTTACTTTTTTTTAATAGTGTTAGTCTATTCATCAGACGTCCTGTTCAACCTCTCCACTACCCTCCACCCCAAATAATAGTGATTGTCTTAATGAGCTCTTAAAAACGACTTTCCTGTCCAACTTAATTAACAAAATGATATGTATTTATCCCACCTCCATTGTGTTTGCCACAACAAGACTGATGGGACATGTCCGTTCAACTGTCCAATAGCAGGCCACTATCTTCCCGTCTGCCCCTGTATGCGTAATTGTGTCTGTGTCTTTGTTACCTGCTCTGTGTCTTTGTTAATTGATCCAGCGTGTGTAGCCAGTGCGCCACATTAAACATTAACCGGGAGGCGACTGAGGAACACAGGGGGCAATTAATAGAGCCGTAATGGATGGGGACGGATCACTTAGGTAGTGGTGAGTGATGGCCAGTGAGGGACACCTGTTTCAGTGTGAAGGGAAATGAAGTAGAACCGGTCTGGAACCTGGCACCCTGCTGTGAGACGCTGATTGAAACCTACAAGGCTACAGACTGCAGCACTGACAGCCATGTCGGATCGCCCACTGTGCTCCACAGGGACAGACGTGTGGACATATAGTAAGGAGGTGGGAAGTAGGGACTGAGAGCTGGTGGAAACATCTTATTATTTGTGATAATATTTGCTTGGTTATTAATGGAAATTGTGCTTTAATTTTAATTTTAATATCTATATGTTATGTTCACCTACAGACAAAACAAGTGTTTTGCCTTTCATTCATTTCATCTACCTTTTACAAACTGTATTTTGTGGAAAATTGTGGTTTGCAAATTTGCTTTCGGACATTGTTGAAGTTTGTAATTACTTTTGATAGTGTAATTACTTTTGATAGTGTAATCAATGTTGTTTGTGTAATCGTACTTTATATGTCAGAAAGTATAACTAAATTTCAATGCGAACACACAACCTTCAAAACACAGAAAATACCACTTTCTCCATAGCCATACTTAAACAAGCATCGTTTATCATCCTTTCTCAATTGCTCTTTTTCACAACCCAACCCCTAGCTCTCTTCTGTTCAACACACACTACAGTGGAAACAGATGTCCTTTCTGCCAGTGGCACAACTTTCAAGTTGACAACGTTCCCCTAGAGAACGCATGGATCCATGGCAGCAAGAATTTGTGACTAATAGCCGGTTTGATGTGACAGGCCCCTGCCGCCTGGGGAAATTGAGGCTGCGCTCTGTGTCGATACCTTTTGTGGCTCGCTCAGTTGTAGGTTATTGTTGGCCTGGCCTTGGGGACATGGAGCCGCCTAGCAGTTTACATTCGCTAGACAGTGTGTGGTCAGCACCAACGTTTTTATTGCCGTCTATTGATTTGTCACAGGCCCCTCTCTCCGCCGTGGCTAATTTGCTTGTTAACATAAATTTGTCAGGAGCAGGGGTGTGTGACTTCCATCATGACCACGTCAAAGGAAGCAGGCCCTCGCCGTGGTTTCTTCCTCTCCAGTCCTTCGCCTCAACGTAATGTCAGCTCGAGTGGTCGTTTCAAGTGCCCCCCCCCCTCCTCCTTCGACACTATTTTTTTATACAGCTGCTTGTTAAACTGTCATTTAATCAATACTGTTTCCTCCACCTCACGATCGCGGGTTAAACACAAACCAGGCTTAATGACCTTTTTACGGGGTCTGCTCAGCCAATAAAATTAGCACCCTGGATGAGCCATTTATGCCTACCCTGCGTTTGTCATTAACTTCAGAAAATATCATTTTAAATGACAACACGATGCCAGAGGAGAGAGAGAGAGAGAAAAGAGAGAGAGAAGACGAGAGAGGGAGAGAGATGAGAGAGAGAGAGGAGAGAGAGGAGACGAGAGAGAGAGAGGAGAGAGAGAGAGAGGAGAGAGAGAGAGAGAGAGGAGAGAGGAGAGAGAGAGAGAGAGAGAGAGAAGAGAGAGAGAAGAGAGAGAGAGGAGAGAGAGAGAGAGAGAGAGAGAAGAAGAGGAGAACGAGAGAGAGAGAGAG
The DNA here is from genome assembly GCF_002910315.2 of Salvelinus sp. IW2-2015. NCBI lineage: Eukaryota > Metazoa > Chordata > Actinopteri > Salmoniformes > Salmonidae > Salvelinus > Salvelinus sp. IW2-2015. The sequence continues at coordinate 11,435,157 of NC_036846.1, read as the reverse complement.
AGAGAGAGAGAGAGGAGAGAGAGAGAGAGAGAGAGAGAGAGAGAGAGAGAGAGAGAGAAGAGAGAGAGAGAGAGAGAGAAGAAGGCATCGTTTTGATATTACATTTCTTGGGCTAATCCGATCTGCTGTACAGTCCAGACCTAGTTTATGCAACAATATAATTAATGTATTTGAAATGCTTTTTTCTCTGTACCACAGAGGGTTTAGAAACTGGTGCTTTCTCAAGTTATGCATCTTGGTTATTTGAAGGACCCAATAACTAAGCAGGTGACAGCTCATTTTATGAGACTTAAGCCCAGGAAAGCCGTGAGAATGCCCCTGGTTGGATTTTCTAAGACAATGGAGAGATAGAGAAGAGGAGTTAATGAATAGGTGGAATATCACATTTCTTTGCATCTTTGAATGATGCCTTGGGCAAATTTCATTACCTTCCAACAGTCAAAATTCACAAGTAAACCACAATCCATGAAGTTACACGTGAACACATTGATCACAAGTTTTTTTCCCCACAACAGCCGCCATGAATATGATTTCAAAAACACGTTGAAGAAAAAAACAGCTCAATACTGTATATCAAAAGTATTGTGCAACAACGAAGACTCAAGATGAACCAATCATGATCTACCATTCATACAGCGAAACGCTAAGTGGTTTTGTCAGGCGCAGACATATATCTGGCGTTGCCATAAGAGCCGTTGAATACACTACTACACAGTCATGAGAATGTTATTATTCCCATGGCTGTCGGCCCATGGACAGACAGATTGTTTGACAACACAAGCCCAGTCTGTCTTGCCTCTTCTTCAGGGAGTATAATTTTGGTTTTGAGGGACGGCATATGTCTGATATGACGCACTGTCTTGTGCCCCCGGCATGACACAGGGAGGTTAAGCACATTTACCGAGACTCATCCCTGTCCCCTCGTCGATGGTGTTTGGTTTCCCAGAATGCCGCAGCCCTGAGAGAGCAGGCGAGCACAGAAATGGTGGTGACAGCCAAGGGTGACAGGATCACAAACAACTGCCGCGAGATACCATAGAAACATAAATAATATTTTAGTTGACATTTGAAATAAATCTTATCGGAGGCATGTAACTCATCCCTAAGCTGGCAAATCATTGGGGTCTCTGGCAATTCAGCACTGCTGTGGGACCACCGGTCTCTGTTGACGACCCCATACCCACTAACTACAAACAACTCTCCCTTAAAAATATACTGAGCCAAAGTACTCCTAAATCTTAAACAAACAATGCCCTATCAAATGTTCAGCAGTTACTGTAAATCCTCTGTATTATAACCTGTACCCCTACAACCTGCCAAATGCGGAAGAGCCTTGATAAAATGACTGTGTTGGCGGATGTTAATATATTGGTGAGTCTATTATCCTCTGAAGTATTTGAACACCTAGGACTGATCTAGTTCACCTAATCTAGTGACCACTAATTGGCGGATAGCTGGTTTACTGAACACAGAGCTAAACACTGACTACTTAAACCCGCTCCAAGGGAGTGGACACCCTCACCTTACTCTGACCTCAACCTGACCGTAACCCTGACCTTAAAGCAACCCCTGACCCTAAACTTAACCCTCCACACCCTGACTTTCACCCCCAGCCTGATGCCCGTGCCTCCCAGGCACATCTGCTTTGGACCAGGGCCTTTGAGTGCATGAAGAAAGAGGACAAAAAAAGAGAACCAAATCTGACTCCCAGATGAAAACAGCTCAGTTTCTCAATCCTGGCTACCGTGAGACTAGGTTGATATTTCATCGGGGTAAAGAGACGGGTGGCCCGTGTCCCTTCTACGTCATGTGACTGTCTCTACTCTACATAGTTCCACCGTGAGATGTGCTGCCTATTGGTTAATGGACTTGGCTGTATACATTCCATGGCAAAACAGGTTTTATAGTGATTTACAAACCTAAATAAGCTTTTGTGATCTGACAAGACCTTGTCTTGTAAATGTTATATTGTAAATTTTAACACATTACCACTGAAAATTACCCTCTTCTTATCAAACTTCTAAGTCGATCTGGAAAACAAATATCCTGATCAGAGAAACATGTATTTCATGGGAAGGAATATGAAGGCAGTGGTGGAAAATGTACCCAATTGCCAGACTTGAGTAAAAGTAAAGACACCATAATAGAAAAGTAAAAGTGAAAGTCACCCAGTAAAATACTACTAACAGTATTTGGTTTTAAATATACTTAAGTGTCAAAAGTAAATTTAACTGTATAAATGGAAAGACAATGGAGATTGAGACCAGTTTCTATGAAACTGCTTCTCGACACAGAACTGAAGCTTGGACACTCAATTTCTCAGTTAACGGACATATAGTCATCCCCGCTAAAGCGTTTCGTTACGTCGCCTTTCCCTTTGAATCTGTCAAAGCTTATGGCAATCTCTAGCGCTGAGCACAGCGCCCTAAAGCGGCCTATTGGCTCATCCCCGAGCATGGTGGTCTTTTTTAGACATGTGCCTGAAGACTGGCCGAGAGCACGAAGAACCCTCCTCCCTCGCTTTCCTCCCCGTGACTCCCATGCTCTTTTTTTGTTGTTGACTTTTTTCTCCCAGCCTCTGAAATACTCCCCCACGGCTCCTGGCTTAGAGTCCTCTGCAGCCTAAATCTCCAGCCTCCAAAGCTGAAGTAGACCCAGGGAAGATCGGGGTTTAAATACTTTTGAAATCACTTTAAATACTTTGGCTGTGCTTGATTGAGCTTGCCTGTTGCAATGGAACCAATAGAAATGTCTCACAAGCGCAAGCCCCACGCACCTGGCACTCAAAGGCAGGCTAAAGCATATGTTCAAAGTATTTAAATGATTTCAAACAGTATTTAAACCCAGGTCTTGATCCACCTACAGCACCCGATGTCACAAGGAAGGCCAAAAAGATAATCAAGGACATCAACCACCCTTGTTCACCCTGCTATCATCTAGAAGGCGAGGTCAGTACAGGTGCATCAAAAAAGGGATGGAGAGACTGAAAAACAGCTTCTATCTCAAGCCATCAGACTGTTAAATAGCCATCACTAGCCGGCTTCCACCCGGTTATGCAACCCTGCACCTTAGAGATTGCTGCCTATATACATAGACTTGGAATCACTGGCCACTTTAATAATGGAGCACTAGTCACTTTAATAATTTTTAAATAATGTTTACATACTGCTTTATTTAATCTCATATGTATATACTGTATTCTATTCTACTGTATTTTAATCAAATCAAAGTTCATTTGTCACGTGCGCCGAATACAACAGGTGTAGAACTTACAGTGAAATGCTTACTTACAGGCCCTAAACAACAGTGCGATTTTTAAGTAAAAAATAGGTATTAGGTGAACAATAGATAAGTAAAGAAATAAAAACAACAGTAAAAAGACAGTGGGAAATAACAGTAGCGAGGATACATACAGGACCGGTTAGTCGGGCTGATTGAGTAGTATGTACATGTAGGTATGGTTAAAGTGATTTTGCATACATGTATATGAAAAACAGAGAGGTAGCAGCAGCGTAAAAGAGGGTTGGGGGGGGGGGGGGTGCAATGCAAAAAATAGTCAATGCCACTCCGACATTGCTCAATTTAATATTGATATATTTATTATTTCCATTCTTTAACTTTTAGAATTGTGTGTATTGTTGTGAATTGTTAGATATTACTGCACTGCTGGAGCTAGGAACACAAGCATTTCGCTACACCCGCAATAACATCTGATAAATATGTGTATGTGACCAATAACATTTGATTTCATTTGGTCAGTAGTTAAAGGGGCTCTGCTGAGCGTAGAGAAATGCAAAGGGAGAAAGAAGCTTGAAAAATGGTCGCATTAAAACGGACATCCTGCAAAAAGCCTCCCTCTTCGAATCCAGATGCTCATATTGCATTTGACAGTTGTTGGGCGGGAAAGTTCATGCTTTAAAGCGAGTGGCTTTCTGTTTCTGTTTTCAACTTAAAAGTAATGAAAGGAAAACAGTGCAAAATTCCCACTTTATTAAATAAAACATGTTGGTGGCCCTAGGCCAAACATTGTCACGCTAAGAACAAATGTCTTGTGATAATACAATCCATAACAATTCGCTTCACAAGTACGTTGACAGAGCATATGTAAACTGTCGACCATTTATACTTTTTGAGATTAATGCTTGTATGTTTACAGATTATGTATCCCACTATCCACAGTCAACTAAGACACTGCTGCCTTACTTCTATGTAATTCAAGTTGGCCAGTTTCCATAATGACATGCATCCGACTGTTTCCTCTGTATAATAGCCAGTACAGACAACCCATGATGCACTTTGCAACAACTTCAAACAAACAACTTTTGTTATCTACTTCAGTTAGTGACAGCTAATCTGGGATGACTTTTTCATTAAATTTGGTGAGCATAAGTGATTTTCAGCTAACACATATTCAAAATGTGTATTGCAATTTCTCGTCAACCCCATACAATTTACAAGATAAGAAACCACAGAAAAAGTAGACATTTTCATTGAACACACAACTAGATACAGACTACATAGCAGGCCTTAACCAGCCAATCTCAACCTGTACAAACTGTATTGTCCTTGAAAACCCCCCATTGACACTCCACTCTGTTTTCTCCCCAGTGAAAACTCCATTACAGGCACAGACATGGCTGCAATGGTCAGTCGGTCAGTCCCTGGCCTCAGGCCAATATGAACAGGGGTCATGTGGGCGTCATTGAGAGGTCAGACTACAGCGACCCCTGGCCTTGGCCGAGGTCATCTGTTAATGAGAGTGGTCTGTGTCTGATGTGTCTAGCCCTCTGCAGAGGGAATAACTCTCAACCTTGATGCCCCTGCTAGAAGCAATGGCAGCCTCATAGCAAAATACCCTCATGAGAAACACATTATGTAGCATTTGTTGTGTTAGCTGGTTTGTTAAAAATTTTTTTTTATGAATATAAAGGAAATTAATTACTGTCTCATATTCTCATGATTTGTGTTGCTATTTTTGTTGACCACAATCCAGTAATGGAGTGAGATTGATTGCATAATAGTGAGAAGAATAGATAACATAAGGTGCCAGAACAAACAAATACCTGACTAAACTGTCAATAGGACTTGTTCATTTTTCTGTCTCCGTCTCCCTATGGTGCAATTGTGTGTTCTAAAGTTACCTGCCTCTCCCAGCCTCTCCCTCATCCTCTCTCCCAGCCTCTCCCTGCTCCTCTCTCCCAGTCTCTCCCAGCATCTCTCTCCTCCTCTCTTCCAGACTCTCTCTTTCTTCATCTCTCCCAGCCTCTCCCTCATTCTCTCTTCCAGCCTCTTCCTCCTCCTCTCTCCCAGCCTCTTCCTCCTCCTCTCTCCCAGCCTCTC
>NC_036846.1:11412136-11428943 GCF_002910315.2 Salvelinus sp. IW2-2015 | reverse complement strand
GCCTCCTCCTCCTCTCTTCCCAGCCCTTCCTCCTCCTCGCCCCAACTCTTCCTCCTCCTCTCGCCCAGCCTTCTTCCTCCTCCAATCCCTACCTGCACCACCCATGCCCTCTCTCATCCGAAGTTAACCGTTTTTTGCGACTCTCTCCCCGCCAGCCACCTCGCTTCCCCCGACCACTCCTGCCTCATCTTTATCCCCCAAGCCTCTCCTCAATCCTTTCCCTCTCCCTCCCAGCCTTTCTCCGGTTATCCTCATCTCCCAGCCCCCGCCCCCTACATAATGTGTTCGACCTCCCTCGCTTCGCTCTTATAATTGATTAATTAACTCTGCCCTCTTATTGCTCCCGCCGCTCGCACGGCGTTTTCTCTTTTAATTTTCTTATTTATTTGTACAGTCTGTTTTTCTTTTCATTTTAGTAGCCGCGTCCCCTCTTTCCCTGACGAGTTCGCAACACGGAGCCACGAACTAAGCTGGCGTGAGCCGCGTTAGGAAGGCACGCACAACTGTCCGTCTCCATTTATCGATTCGAACACAGCCACAGGATACCAGAAGAAAATCCCTATTTGTAATTCCCTCACTCCCTGCTCCCTACCTCCTTCCCTCACTCCCTCCCTGCTCCGTACCTCCTTCCCTCCCTCCCTGCTCCATACCTACCTACCTACCTCCCTCCCTCTCTTAGTATCCCCAACACATTTCTTTGGGATTTACTTAGAATATGAAAGGATTGAAGACTACACCTAGCTTGACAGACACAACGCTACTTCATTAAACCTCATGCATCTAGTGTGGCGCCGTATTGAAAGAGAAAGCAAAGAGAGGCCCGATTCCTTGGGATAGACAGTGCCAAATCCTCAATCAAAGCACCTCGGAATCCGTCTTCTATCGCCTCCCAGTTTTCTCTGAAGCCCTATTGATATTTAGATGATGCTTTTGCAGGTAGGAAAAGCATTTTTTAAGATATTGATTTTAAATTGCACATTAGGCCTGTTCCACTTGCTATACTTGAAAGAATAGGCCCAGGGCCCGGTCCGCTCCTTTCCCCTACCAAGTCTATCTCACGTGGGAATTTGTATGGATTTTTCAGGGCTTGTTTGCTGTGATGGGGGAGCGAATGCAATAAGTGCTCCATTACTTAAACAATCTGTGAGTGCTCAGAAAATTAGTCACCAGTGACCCCGTGCCCTCACTCTCACACTTATTCTCAGTCAATGTACCTGATGGGAATAAGAATAAACTCGGAATATTGTCTGGATTTCTTAGCCGCCACTGCGCTGCAGCCTCTCTCCACCAAAGTCCTCACTGGAGCCCAGATATTTCAGCATTGAATCGTGCTAAAAAAACAAACTCTCCATTAAAATTGCAGTAACTGCATATGGATAATATGTGTAGGCTACATGCTGTTAACTCTCAGAGAATCTGAAATTAATTGGCAGCATTTCTTTTTTGTACTTGTTGCTCGAAAATGGTATGATATATGAGGGTATAATTCAAGACAATATATACTTTCGAAATGTCTCAAAACAGGCCACATTTTGGTAAGCTGCACCGCTCAACACGCATAAGTCACTTTGTTACAGAAGCTTCCATAACTTTGATTTTATTTTAAACATATTTTTACTTTGGGCCGAAAGAGGCTTTGTTGTGAATTGGTAAAGTTTTCCTTTTTGAATAAGATTCTGGCATGCAATAAGATGAATGCTAAAACCACCCACTTCTCTGTAAACAGTTTTAACTGTGTATACAGTATATAGACTATTCAGCTCAAGCCCTCCCTGGAGAAGATAATTCATTTTCAAAGAGGGGCAGGTGGTGTGTGTGTGCTTGCAGGGTTGGGGAGTAACTGATTACAAAAAACAGTAACTGATCAGTTACGTTACCAGCTAAAATATTGTAATCAGATTACAGATACTTTTGAAAAACTAGATGATTATTATAATTTTTTTATATAGAAAGGATGTTTGCGGTAAAAAAGAACAACATTATGACACCTTTCTGTTTTATCAATGACATTCAATTCAGCATTGAAAAAAGGCACAATTTTAAGTTTGTTCCAGCTGAGTGAGTCTGACCACAAGTCAGAGACCACTATGATGACACACCAAATGCATTTGATGGATGGATCCTTTTTTAACTTCTTCTAATGCCTCTTAAGGAGAAAGTAATACAAAAGTAACTGAAAGTAATCAGATTACGTTACTGAGTTTGGGTAATCCAAAAGTACTTCCTGTAAAGGATTACATTTAGAAAGTAAGCCACCCAACCCTGTGTGCTTGCTGTGCGGTGTTGTATGCTGTGTGTGTGTGTGGTGTCTATGCGTGTGTGTGTGGTGTGTTCTATGCTGTGTTGTGTGTTGTGTGTGTTGGTGTGGTTGTGGGGTGTTGTGTTGTGTGTGTGTGTGTGTGTGTGGTGTGTGTGTGTGTGTGTGTGTGTGTGTGTGTGTGTGTGTGTGTGTGTGTGTGTGTGTGTTTGTGTTGTGTGTGTTGTGTGTGTGTATATGTGTGTGTGTGTGTGTGTTGGGGTGTGGTGTGTGTAATTGTGTGTGTGTATTGCTGCTGTGTGTGTGTGTGTGGGTGTAGTTGCTGTGTGTGTATGTGTTGTGCGGGTATGTGTATTGCTGTGTGTGTGTATGCTGGTGTGTGTGTGTGTGTGTGGTGTGTGCTGTGTGTGTATGTGTGTGTGCGCGTGTGAGTGTATGCTCTGTGTGTGTTTGTTGTGTGTGTGTGTGTGTGTGTGTGTGTGTGTGTGTGTGTGTGTATATGTATTCTCTGTTGTTACTGTGTGTGTGTGTGTGTGTGTGTGTGTGTGTGTGTGTGTGTGTGTGTGTGTGTGTGTGTGTGTGTGTGTGTGTGTGTGTGTGTGTGTGTGTGTGTGTGTGTGTGTGTGTGTGGTTGTGTGTGTGTGTGTTGGTGTGGTGTGTGTGTGTTGGTGTGTGTGTGTGTGTGTGTGTGTGTGTGTGTGTGTGTGGTGTGTGTGTGTGTCTGTGTGTGTGTGTGTGTGTGTGTGTGTGTGTGTGTGTGTGTGTGTGTGTGTGGTGTGTGTGTGTTGTGTGTGGTGTGTGTGTGGTGTGTGTGTGTGTTGTGTGTGTGTGTGTGTTGTGTGTGTGTGTTGTGTGTTGTGTGTGTGTGTGTGTGTGTGTGTGTGTGTGTTGTGTGTGTGTGTGTGTGTTGTGTGTGTGTGTTGTTGTGTGTGTGTTGGTTGTGTGTGTGTGTGTTGTGTGTGTGTTGTGTTGTGTGTGGTGTGTGGTGTGTGGTGTGTGTTGTGTGTGTGTGTTGTGTGTGTGTTGTGTGTGTGGGTGGTTGGTGTGTGTGTGGTTGTGTGTGTGTGTGTGTGTGTTGGTGTGTTGTGTGTGTGTGTGGTGGTTGGTGTGTGTGGTGTGTGTGTGTGTGCCTACATGCGTCTGTGTGGTGCAACACCCCTTCCCATGAGTTCCCCTCATGTTAGAATGAAAAAAAGCAAGAAGCACAATTTCTTCTGATTCTGAAAAATGACTTGGCAAAAGGTGATGCTCTCTCCTTCAGAGCTGAACGTTAAGGAAGGAGAAGTAAAAGAGGGAGGGGGTTGCATTGGGAAAAGAGAAGAGCACAAGAGGGGAGGCAGAAGGGTGAAGTTACAGCCCTCCAAACCCGTACAGCCCCCCACCCCTCCTTTTCTCTCTCTCCCAGAAGGCATGAAAGGCACTAGTATCTCCCAGTGGCAGCACTGACCCAAGCAGGAAAGGGGGGGCTCTCTCCTTCCCTCACCTCCTTCTTCTCTCCTAGAAAAACCGCATTGATGCTTTGCTTGATTTAATAAATGAGGCTTGAGAAACCTGATCATACAATACACTTGTCTTCATAAAGCAGTCCATAAGGCCTGACTATTGCCAGATGCGGGTGGATGGTGGATGTCTCAGAACAAAGAGGACACACACATGTATTCTCTTTGGGGCCTGGGACGATGCAGTACTGTCTTCGCTGGGTGCAAACAGCGCTAGGCTAGTTAGCCAACACCCACTTTGGAACAACTTGCAGGACACATAGAAAGGAGAGAGAGAAATACTCCCTTTTCTAAAGATGGAAATTCCATTGAATAGGACTGACTCATAACCAGGGTCATATTCATAAGGCACCTCACCGGGCTGAAAGAGGGAGGGACTATATGAACTTGTCCAATCTGAAACAGTCCTTTTTGTTTAACTTTGTAATACATTTTGCTACGGGGTGCCCTAATGAATGTGACCCAGAAGAAAGGCAGACAGAACCTCCATGGTGACTCAACATTAAAGTCCATTGGACAGTCCTACAAACTGCAGCAAATGCATGTTCTATAAGTTGGAAGCCTTTAAGATGTCTTCAAAAAGACTATCAGCGATAAGTGTTAAAGCTGGAATCCTTAATGGTGAAACAGCCACGTCCGTTTGGGAAATTACAACAACAAAGAGGTTACTGCAAACACCAAACACAGTTTTTCCCCTCAGACATTATTGTACGCGCGTTAGAAGAGCACAATATGTACAGAAATTATTTTTTACCATGCTGCACGACACTCCTTAGCTCAACAACAAAAACAAAAAGAACGATGGTGGGGCGGCCAGTGGAGCTGTTTCCATCTTTAGATTGCACATTCCCTCTTTAATGTAGTTCAGTAAATATTTCACTGTACTGGGTTGGGCCAACTCCTTTTTTATCCATCTTGCATGCAAGTATACTAATGGACAGAATCTATACTGAAATTCACAAGTTGCGTGGGGGATAACAATCTTGCACAGGCAGGTGAGGCCTAGCTGGTCTTTTAAGATGCTTACTAAGGAACGCTTCAAGTGATGGAAGGAGTGTATTAGCAAGCATTACAGCAGCTTCAAACTTGACAGATATCTAGACATCTTAGAAGCCTGAGCTAAGAGCATGGTTTGACATATCAGAATACAATCTTTTGTATTTAAAAATATATATATATTCTAATGAGACCATGTTGTTACGTAGCCCTTAAATATATCTAAGTTAGTCCAACAATCCACATATACATGTAAATATATATATACTACGGGTCAAACGTTTTAGAACACCTACTCATTCAAGGGTTTTCCTTTATTTTTAACTATTATCTACATTGTAGAATAATAGTGAAGACATCAAAACTATGAAATAACACATATGGAATCAAGTAGTAACCCAAAAAAGTGTTAAACAAATCAAAATATATGTTATATTTGAGATTCATTAAATATCCACCCTTTGCCTTGATGACAGCTTTGCACACTCTTGGCATTCTCTCAACCGGCTTCATGAGGTAGTCACCTGGAATGCATTTCAATTAACAGGTGTGCCTTGTTAAAAGTTAATTTGTGGAATATCTTTCCTTCTTAATGCGTTTGAGCCAATCAGTTATGTTGTGACAAGGTAGTGGTGGTACACAGAAGTTTGCCCTATTTGGTAAAAGACCAAGTCCATATTATGGCAAGAACAGCTCAAATAAGCAAAGAGAAGTGACAGTCCATCAATACTTTAAGACATGAAGGTCAGTCAATACGGAATATTTCAAGAACTTTGAACGTTTCTTGCAGTCGCAAAAACCATCAAGCGCTATGATGAAACTGCTCTCATGAGGACCGCCACAGGAAAGGAAGATCCAGAGTTACCTCTGCTGCAGAGGATAAGTTCATTGGAGTTACCAGCCTCAGAAATTGCAGCCCAAATAAATAAATAAATCACAGAGTTCAAGAAACAGACACATCTCAACATCAACTGTTCAGAGGAGACTGCGTGAATCAGGCCTTCATTGTTGAATTGCTGCAAAGAAACCACTACTAAAGGACACCAACAATAAGAAGAGACTTGCTTGGGCCAAGAAACATGAGCAATGGACATTAGGCCGGTGGAATTTTTTCCTTTGGTCTGAAGTCCAAATTTGTGATTTTTGGTTCCAACCGCCATGTCTTTATGAGACGCGCTGTGGGTGAACGGATGATATCCGCATGTGTATTTACCACCGTAAAGCGTGGAGGAGGAGGTGTTATGGTGTGGGGGTGCTTCGCTGCTGACACTGTCTGTGATTTATTTAGAATTCAAGGCACACTTAACCAGCATGGCTACCACAGCATTCTGCAGTGATACGCCATCCCATCTGATTTGGGATTAGTGGGACTATCATTTGTTTTTCAACAGGACAATGACCCAACACACCTACAGGCTGTGTAAGTGCTATTTTACCAAGAAGGAGAGTGATGGAGTGCTGCATCATATGACCAGGCTTCCAGAATCCCCCAACCTCAACCAAATTGAGATGGTTTTGGATGAGTTGGACCGCAGTGTGAAGGAAAAGCAGCCAACAAGTGCTCAGCATATGTGGGAACTCCTTCAAGACTGTTGGAAAAGCACTCCAGGTGAAGCTGGTTGAGAGAATGCCAAGAGTGTGCAAAGCTGTCATCAAGGCAAAGGGTGGCTATTTGAAGAATCTCAAATATAAAATATACTTAGATTCATTTAACACTTTTTTGGTTACTATATGATTCCATATGTGTTATTTCATTCATTTGATGTCTTCATTATTATTCTACAATTCTACAATGTAGAAAATAGTCAAAATAAAGAAAAACCTTTGAATGAGTAGGTGTTCTAAAACGTTTGACCAGTAGTATATATATATATATATATAAATAACAATGCTATAAATAATCAAAACATCAACAAATATGAAATTGAACATAAGTTCTGGTGACCTCCATTGTATAACGTGCAGTCCTTCGCTGTCAATCATCATGGAGCTATAATCACTAGAACATGCTCTATTAACCATGGAGTCTGCTATAATCACTAGAACGACATGGCACCCACACTTGTGAAACTGTCCTTGAATAGATGGCACCATGTAATCCGTGGACAAATACAATGAAAGCTAGGCTTACTCTATGGGATCAGAGAGCAGTCACTATTAATGAACCGTTTAAACAACATGCCTTAATCTGCATCAAATAGTATCAACATGTTTGTGTATGGAAGGATTTGGTTTAAAATATAAGTGCATGGAAGACATTTTTGCCTGTTGTGCATCAGATTGCAGTGCCTAAAATAACTACATATTGTGAACCGCAGCTAATGAAATCATGTATCTTTTCATATAAACCATATAATGGATTTTCATCCCCTTATAAACAAAGTCTTACACCAACCACCAACTGTTTAAACACAGCACTTAGGGTATCGCTTTGCAACCAACATGATCTCACAATATAAATTAATAGTCAGTGATGTACACAATTTTTGATTAAATGACTTTTCATGTGTCACATTAAATTTTTGATCAGGATCTTCACAACCACTGCTGCATAATGTTCAGCTTCATTCATATTCTATCGCAAGGTCACCGGCTTGTTTAAATATGTATCATTCAATATGACGCTCTTTCTAATGTTGATTTTCTCCTTCAACGTTTTATCTTCATATGATTGAGCGTTGCTCCTCATCTCAGTAGATAATGTCAAAACGTTTTCCTAAAACATTGAAATCACTGCTCATGATGACAGTTCAAATTCCCTCTCATTCAATTTAGATTTACTATTGGTTTATGCTTACCTTATATCTACTGTATATCTGCCTGTGAAATACATTACTTTTAGATGAGTCTGTGTCTATGGGGTTCTAGTAACTTTTTGTCAACTTTCTGCGATACAGTACAAACCCCATCATGGTATCCGACATCATCGTAGCGATAGGAAGTAAACCTCCAAATTGAGACAGCAAGGTTACACTGTATTGCTACTAGCTGCCACAGTTCAGATGGTTTTAACTGTTTTGTTACATTGAGCCATATGTCAAATCTCCTTAAGCAAGACATTAACTTCCAGGTCCAAGGTAATGGACATGGGTTACTGGGCATCTGTCTGGGAGTGTCTATCCTGACCCCTACAACAATCTTATTGAGTGAGCCATGTTGCACAGCACATATATAAACAATGTTTTAGCTCTCTTCACACGTTGACTCTATTTGGACTCTAGTGGTTTGTTGTACAGCGTTTATGACAACAGCGGCTACAGCGCTAACATTCCCTAACATTCCCTAACATTCCCTAACATTCCCTAACATTCCCTAACATTCGCCACGGCCCCTGTTGTCCGATCGAGGCGAACAAGCATGTCTAGAAATAAGCATGGTGGTAGACGACAAAACAATCCAACAATCTGTGTCTCCCCGGTTTCAATAACAAGGTTCCGAATTGATTTAATTAATGTAGTATGTATGCCCATGACAAGTGAAAGATCTGAAGCAATTCCTTTGTCATGGGTGGGAAAGGGATTATTTATGGTGTTGTTTGTGCTTACGTATTTCCTTAATTAAAACATATTGGCTTCCAAAAGCAATAAAAGAGACAAATTGCTTTGGCATGGTTTGTGGCAGTTGGGGAAGGCTCTGCATATTGGCAGTTCAAATGAGATGGGATTTGGAGACTTTGAAAGTACATTTGAGCTTCAGACTTTGGTAATGAGGCCTGGCAGAGTGATATCACCCTTCCCAAATATTTAGTTTTGATATTGTGCGGTGACAGCAGAACTGGGTGTGAGGGAAAGAGAGAGAGGGCGAGAGAGAAAGAGAGAGTGAGAGAGAGAGAAAGAGAGAGAGAGAGAGAGAGGGAGAGAGAGAGAGAGAGAGAGAGAGAGAGAGAGAGAGAGAGAGAGAGAGAGAGAGAGAGAGAGAAAGCTGGATCTGGTTTCAATTGGAGCACTGTGACAGTCTTCGTCTGGGGACCAAGGCAGAGCCAGCACTCTTCAAACAGAAGCGTGGTGCTATGAGTCTATGATGTTCCCTGCTCTGAGGGAACACCAAAACACTTTTCCTCCCCCTGAGCTGTCTTTCGCTTGGTACATGTGTTAGTCTGTTTTTTTTTTACCTCTGTCAAGAATGTCTACTACTGCGAGAGACCAAAGTGAGTTACTCCATCTGAACAGAGGAGAGACGGAGGAGGAGGAGGTGGTTTCTCTTCTCATTTGACAACTGACGCATCCGGGAGAAATGTGTTCGTGTGGTTACGCCACAGCAGCCTGAATATGAAATATAAAATATGATATACACTTGTTTGGAAAATATTGTGTCAGATAAAAAAAACACAAAAAAACCATGATATCTGACCAAAATTGTCAATGTATGCAAATGACTCTGTACGTTTTTGTTATGCCCCTCCAGTTTGTCATTGCACCCACACCCTCCCTTTTCACCATCCTCCTCCCGGAGGAAGCTCTTTCAAACCAGATGGTACTAAGTCAAAGCAAACGGCAGAAGCAATAGTTGGCGGCACACCTGATAGATACAAGGTGACCAGCGGCAGACATCTTCATTTTCCCATTGCGTTGCACTTTCTCCCCTTTTTTTTGTCATAATATTTATAATTGCTCCTAGGCTCGAAAACAACAGCAGATGCCAATATGAAATATGGTCTGTTGATATATTCTGTAACTCAAGACCAGGCAGACTGAAATTTGCATATTTTCTGGACATAACTTATCTTTCTAATCCTTCTGTGTCCTACTTATGATCTCATATACAAATAACTCCAAATAATTGAAACTACATTTATCTGTTATTAGGACATGTTTTGACCAACTTTTTCCAAGTGTTGTCCTTATGTCTAGTTCAGAAAGGTCAGACGCACCTCATTGTTTACAAAAATCCTAACATAGTCTCTGGAGCTTTCCATTGGTTCAACATGCTGTGGGATACAAGGAATTGAGTCTAATTTTCTAACTGTTTAAACATCCCCCTCTATAATTCTGTGGCAACAACCCCAACATTCTACATCTAAAACAAAGAAATATGACAATGTTCCAAATCAATCATCCGAATGATAGTCCAGTATGAGCAATAATTTGCATAGCAAAGTGAAACTGTCCAGTGAGAGATTACTTCTTTCTGTTTTTGGAACCCATGTATAGTCTATCCTTGCTTCACTCTCTTTCTAATTAAAAACACTGTACTGTATTTGAGCCAAAATGGAGGTTGATTCTTGGAAGCTAGAATCGATCCCTACTATGATTAATGACACTTCTTTTGACACTCACAGGAAGGGATCAGCAAAACAACCAACAACTTCTGCATAACTCCAGTCAAGCCAGACGCCAACCTCTCTATTGTGTAACTGACACTGACAATACACTCAAACACCCCCTCCACACTACACTGCGCACACAGCGGATGGGATTGATTTATAGTCGGCGAAACATACTTTCTCATACTTTTGAAATGAAGGATGGTTCTGCTTGCATCCAAAAAGACTCCCATAAAATGAGCATTATCATCTGTTCAATAGAGGATAGTGTTGCATGTAAGCCTGCTTTTTCAAGCCCCTCATTTCTGTTGTCTCCTTTCCAATATCAACTCTGGACCACCTGTTTGGATGACCAGGGACTCTCAGCATGCAAGGGAACGTAGCTACATCTCGCCAGGGCGCTCGTAAAATGATCGTTTCCCCGGTTTCAAATGCACAGCTGCGCAGATATGTAACGTTTACGATATTAGTGGCTTGAGCGTCATTTTATTGACTTATCAATTACCCTATATAAGGAAGTCTAACAAACCTCACTGACATCTCCTCTGTGCCTGAATACACATCAATTCAAGGATGGGTCATTAACAATATATCTAGTTGCATTCTGAATAGACCATTAACTTGCAGGCCTCATATCATATAATAGCAGACTGTGGCGAATACGGATGTGAACTGGCACCCCGGTATCTACAGGCGATCTCCAGCAGCCCCAGATAGCCTACTCCAATAGCTTACTCCTATGGTCTCTCCTTTTCCCTTTCAGCGTCAGCAATATGGACCAGAATTCCTCACTTCGTAAAAATTTGCCCAGCCCATCAACAGTCACCAGTAATCAGTACTACCAGCACAGCTGTTGGTCCATAAAAACAGCATTCATTTGGAGCCTGGCTTCAGGCCGAGACCCTACCCCATTCCCCTTTCTCTGGGCTGTTTTGGGCTAGCCCGAGACCATACCCCAATGGCCTCATCTGGGGATGGTAAGAGATGATAGATAGAGAGATATATACAGTGGGGAGAACAAGTATTTGATACACTGCCAATTTTGCAGGTTTTCCTACTTACAAAACATGTAGAGGTCTGTAATTTTTATCATAGGTACACTTCAACTGTAAGAGACAGAATCTAAAACAAAAATTGAATCTAAAACACATTGTATGATTTTTAAGTAATTAATTTGCATTTTATTGCATGACATAAGTATTTGATACATCAGAAAAGCAGAACTTAATATTTGGTACAGAAACCTTTGTTTGCAATTACAGAGATCATACGTTTCCTGTAGTTCTTGACCAGGTTTGCACACACTGCAGCAGGGATTTTGGCCCACTCTTCCATACAGACCTCCTCCAGATCCTCCAGATGTCAGAATAATAGTAGAGAAAATTATTTATTTAAGCTTCTATTTCTTTCATCACATTGCCAGTGGGTCAGAAGTTTACATACACTCAATTAGTATTTGGTAGCATTGCCTTTAAATTGTTTAACTTGGGTCAAACGTTCCATGTAGCCTTCCACAAGCTTCCCACAATAAGTTGGGTGAATTTTGGCCCATTCCTCCTGACAGAGCTGGTGTAACTGAGTCAGGTTAGTAGACCTCCTTGCTCACACATGCTTTTTCAGTTCTGCCCACACATTTTCTATAGGCTTGAGCTCAGGGCTTTGTGATGGTCACTCCAATACCTTGACTTTGTTGTCCTTAAKCCATTTTGCCACAACTTTGGAAGTATGCTTGGGTCATTGTCCATTTGGAAGACCCATCTACGACCAAGCTTTAACTTCCTGACTGATGTCTTGAGATGTTGCTTCAATATATCCACATAATTTTCTTGGCTCATGATGCCATCTATTTTGTGAAGTGCACCAGTCCTTCCTACAGCAAAGCACTCCCAAAACATGATGCTGCCACCCCCGTGCTTCATGATTTGGATGGTGTTCTTCGGCTTGCAAGCATGCCCCTTTTCCCTCCAAACATAAATGGTCATTATGGCCAAACAGTTCTATTTTTGTTTCATCAGACCAGAGGTAATTTCTCCAAAAAGTATGATCTTTGTCCCCATGTGCAGTTGCAAACCATAGTCTGGCTATTTTATGGCGGTTTTGGAGCAGTGGCTTCTTCCTTGGCTGAGTGGCCTTTCAGGTTATGTCCGATATAGGACTCGTTTAACTGTGGATATAGATACTTTTGTACCTGTTTCCCTCCAGCCTCTTCACAAGGTTCCTTTTGCTGTTGTTCTGGGATTGATTTGCACTTTTCGCACAAAGTACGTTCATCGCTCTAGGAGACAGAACGCATCTCCTTCCTGAGCGGTATGATGGCTGCGTGGTCCCATGGTGTTTATACTTGTGTACTATTGTTTTGTACAGATGAATGTTATACCTTCAGGTGTTTGGAAATTGCTCCAAGGATGAACCAGAACTTGTGGAGGTCTCCAATAGTTTCCTGAGGTCTTGGCTGATTTCTTTTGATTTTCCCATGATGTCAAGCAAAGAGGCACTGAGTTTGAAAGGCCTTGAAATACTCCACAGGTACAACCTCCAATGATGTCAATAGCTCCTATCAGAGCTTCTAAAGCCATGACATATTTCCGGTAATTTTCCAAGCTTTTAAAGGCAGTCAACTTAGTGTATGTAAACTTCTGATCCACTGGATTGTGATACAGTGAATGATGAGTGAAATAATCTATCTGTAACATTGTTGGAAAAATTAATTGTGTCATGCACAAGTATTTGCCAAACTATAGTTTGTTAACAAGAACAACTAACAGACTATAGTTTGTTAACAAGACATTTGTGGAGGTGTTGAAAAACACGTTTTAATGACTCCAAGTAAGTGTATGTAAACTTCCGACTTCCGACTTCAACTGTATATATATTATAGAGAAAGAGACAGAGAGAGAGACAGAGAGAGAGAGGAAGAGAGAGAGAGAGAGAGAAGAGAGAGAGAGAAGAGGGAAGGCTAGAGAGAGAGAGAGAGAGAGAGAGAGAGAGAGAGAGAGAGAGAACACATTGCCTTGTGATTCATAGAGAACAATTTTTTTATTAGACAGACTTGGTTGAGTAATATTGCGATCCCATTCTCAAATGGGCCACACACGGTTTGCCACCTTGTTGTCTCTGGGTTGGTGTGAATATTTAACCGTTACATTACCTCAATTTACATGATCCCAAACTGTTTGTTCACTGTACTTTGTATTCCTTACAAGTGACCAATACTGTGTAGTTATACCACAATGCAGTCTCTGCGAGAACTCTCAAGGATAAAGCGACTCTTCAAAAGCATCCCTCTCCATTTGATGTTCCAAACAGCTAGGGCAGTCATGGGTCTGTTGTACCCCTCCATCACCTATTGATTATGTGAGGCAGAGTGCATTGTGTTCTAAATGAGGCAGCACACGAAGACTAACGTCCTTCTCCTGTATAGTAAAGGTAGACTGTAGTATTGTCACGATCGTCGAAATAACATTCGGACCAAGGTGCAGCGTGATATGGGTTCCACATCTTTTTATTTATGAAACGCGCAAAACAATAAAAATAAAAAAAGCAACCGATACATGACGCTATGGCGTGCTCACAGGCAACTACACATAAACAAGATCCCACAAAACACAGTGGTGAAATGGCTGCCTAAATATGATCCCCAATCAGAGACAACGATAAACAGCTGCCTCTGATTGGGAACCATACCAGGCCAACATAGAAAAAAACAACCTAGATTACCCACCCTAGTCACACCCCGACCTAACCAACATAGAATAAAAAGGCTCTCTATGGTCAGGGCGTGACAAGTATGGACCATATGGAAAACAAATCGGAACATTTGATCTGTTGGAAAGTCTGATATATCAGATATTAATTGATTATGTCAACTGAATTATACATTTTCTTGTCTGTAGAGGAGTAGAAAAGTTTCTTCCTTCTTGTATTTTCTCACAACCTACATACACTTGCAAGGAAGACATTCTAATGAACACAGAGACTTTCCAACAGATAAAATGTTCCGATTTGTTTTCCATATGGTCCATACTACAGAATACCTTTACTATGCAGGAGAATAACATACATGTAAGTCTTTATTATGTAATCACCGACCAAAATAATATTGTACTTCTATTATTGTGCATTCCTATTGCATTTTAATCCATTTGAAGTTTCACATTCATGTTCAATGCCTCTACAGGAGTGAACCATGTGCCGTAGAGGAGAATTCCCAACATAAGCAGACTAGAGGTCGACCGATTATGATTTTTCAACGCCGATACCGATTATTGGAGGACCAAAAAAAGCCGATACCGATTAATCTGCCAATTTTTTTATTTTATTTGTAATAATGACAATTACAACAATACTGAATGAACACTTATTTTAATATAATATAATACATCAATAAAATCAATTTAGCCTCAAATAAATAATGAAACATGTTCAATTATATTTAAACAAGTTGGTTTAAATAATGCAAAAACAAAGTGTTGGAAAAGAAAGTAAAAGTGCAATATGTGCCATGTAAGAAAGCTAACGTTTAAGTTCCTTGCTCAGAACATGAGAACATATGAAAGCTGGTGGTTCCTTTTAACATAAGTCTTCAATATTCCCAGGTAAGAAGTTTTAGGTTGTAGTTATTATAGGAATTATAGGACAATTTCTCTCTATACCATTTGTATTTCATATACCTTTGACTATTGGATGTTCTTATAGGCACTTTAGTATTGCCAGCGTAACAGTATAGCTTCCATCCCTCTCCTCGCCGCTACCTGGGCTCGAACCAGGATACACATCGACAACAGCCACCCTCGAAGCAGCGTACCCTGCAGAGCAAGGGGAACAACTACTCAAGTCCAGAGCGAGTGAATATTGAAACGCTATTAGCGCGACCCCGTAACTAGCTAGCCATTTCACATCGGTTACACCAGCCTAATCTCGGGAGTTGATAGGCTTGAAGTCATAACAGTGCACTGCTTGAAGCATTGCAAAGAACTGCTGGCAAAACGCACGAAGTGCTGTTGAATGAATGTTACGAGCTGCTGGTGCCTACCATTGCCAGTCACTGCTATAAAATCATGGACTTAATTATAACATAATACACACAGAAATACGAGCCTTAGGTATTATATGGTCGATTCCGGAAACATATCATCTCGAAAATAAACGTTTAATTCTTTCAGTGAAATATGGAACCGTTCCGTATTTTATCTAACGTGGCATCCATAAGTCTAAATATTCCGTTAATTGCACAACCTTTCATATTACTTAGGTATTTAATTATCGTAAAATTCTGGCAAATTAGTTCGCAATGAGCCAGGCAGCCCAAACTGTTGCATATACTCTGACTCTGCGTGCAATGAACGCAAGAGAAGTGACACAATTTCACCTGGTTAATATTGCCTGCTAACCTGGATTTCTTTTAGCTAAATATGCAGGTTTAAAAATATATACGTCTGTGTATTGATTTTAAGAAAGGCATTGGTGTTCATGGTTAGGTACACGTTGGAGCAACGACAGTCCTTTTTCGCGAATGCGCACTGCATCGATTATATGCAACGCAGGACATGCTAGATAAACTAGTAATATCATGAACCATGTGTAGTTATAACTAGTGATTATGATTGATTGATTGATTGTTTTTTATAAGATAAGTTTAATGCTAGCTAGCAACTTACCTTGGCTTCTTACTGCATTCGCGTAACAGGCGGGCTCCTCGTCAGTTGATTAGAGCCAAAATGGCCTTGTGTTGCAATGTTTTACCTACAAACCCAATAATCCTAAGCAAACCGTTTCCTCTAGCAGCAGCAGTAACCATGTTGCTAATAGACGTCAGCGTGGTGAAATAAAATACATCTTCAGAATCCTCCTGCAGCTCTTGGCCCTGTGACATTTGACAGTCTTTTATAGTGCAGAACGAAACATCTTTGGGAGTTGAAAATTCAATTGTGCCATATTGATTTCGGGTCCATATGTCATTATTTTCCTTTCTGATTGACAGGTGAAAATTGGTTACGTTAAGTTATAGGGGCTGACATTTTCTTGCCTGCTCCCTATGTCAATATTGTTGGAGAGATGGCATAATACACTGACTGGTTGCTCCAGTGTTTTTCCTGACATGATTTAAGATATATACAAAAACATCAGCATCCTTCCCTCTTGAGGTGTTTAATGCCAATATGTTGAATTTTACCAGGAGATTGTGTATGTTATAATCTTCGGGGCGGCCTCACGCTGCACACACACACAAACATGCAGACACACACACACATACAAACATGTGCATATACACACATTTTACATGTATATACACTGCATGCGCATGTTTAGCCACTAGACTACCAATGACTTTAAAATGGAGCTGTCCTGATTGCTTCGTGTTAATGCTTAATATGGGAAGTGAGCGTCGTAACCCCTCTCTCTTTCAACAGACTGTCAGCAGAAATTGGCTCGTCCGGAAATGTTCCCTCACTGATAGCATCGTTTGTCGCACAACAGCACTGACATTTCTCCACTTGTGTATTAGACAGGACACAATGACTCCCCACTCCCCTTCCTCCTATCACTGTCAATCTCCCCTTTGCATGCCACGCTGTTTGTCCCTTTGTGTCTCCCATACTAATGTCATAGCATGTCTTGGGTTGGCCTTTGGGCTCCCTTCCCAAGTTATTGAAGAAAATATTCCAAATAAATAAATGAAAAAAAATACATATTGAGCATTTCTCCTCAAAGAGTGTAGAGCAGAGACGATTCTGGGATTGTAACGCTGTGTGCCATCAGGCAACCTGTCACCTAAAGGATCAAGGATCAAGG
>NC_036846.1:11396662-11408524 GCF_002910315.2 Salvelinus sp. IW2-2015 | reverse complement strand
CATATGTCATTATTTTCCTTTCTGATTGACAGGGAAAATTGGTTACGTTAAGTTATTGGGCTGACATTTTCTTGCCTGCTCCCTATGTCAATATTGTTGGAGAGATGGCATAATACACTGACTGGTTGCTCCAGTGTTTTTCCTGACATGATTTAAGATATATACAAAAACATCAGCATCCTTCCCTCTTGAGTGTTTAATGCCAATATGTTGAATTTTACCAGGAGATTGTGTATGTTATAATCTTCGGGGCGGCCTCACGCTGCACACACACACAAACATGCAGACACACACACACATACAAACATGTGCATATACACACATTTTACATGTATATACACTGCATGCGCATGTTTAGCCACTAGACTACCAATGACTTTAAAATGGAGCTGTCCTGATTGCTTCGTGTTAATGCTTAATATGGGAAGTGAGCGTCGTAACCCCTCTCTCTTTCAACAGACTGTCAGCAGAATTGGCTCGTCCGGAAATGTTCCCTCACTGATAGATCGTTTGTCGCACAACAGCACTGACATTTCTCCATTGTGTATTAGACAGGACACAATGACTCCCCACTCCCCTTCCTCCTATCACTGTCAATCTCCCTTTGCATGCCACGCTGTTTGTCCCTTTGTGTCTCCCATACTAATGTCATAGCATGTCTTGGGTTGGCCTTTGGGCTCCCTTCCCAAGTTATTGAAGAAAATATTCCAAATAAATAAATGAAAAAAAATACATATTGAGCATTTCTCCTCAAAGAGTGTAGAGCAGAGACGATTCTGGGATTGTAACGCTGTGTGCCATCAGGAACCTGTCACCTAAAGGATCAAGGATCAAGAGCTCAATAGACAGACCGTGGGACAGCCGTGTGTGGTGTGTGTGTGTGTGTGTGTGTGTGTGTGTGTGTGTGTGTGTGTGTGTGTGTGTGTGTGTGTGTGTGTGTGTGTGTGTGTGTGTGTGTGTGTGTGTGTGTGTGTGTGTGTGTGTGTGTGTGTGTGTGTGTGTGTGTGTGTGTGTGTGTGTGTGTGTGTGTGTGTGTTGTGTGTGTGTGTGTGTGTGTGTGCGTGCGTGCGTGCGTGTGTGTGTGTGTGTGTACATGTCAGTCTCTCCTCTGACACGTACTGTCTCCACTCATAACCGCTCTAGGATTCCTATGTGATTGGTTTAATATGCTCTCAAGAATGTTGTCATTATACACCGTACAGTGTTCTGAACCTCAATGACACAATGATGTTGACATCATGACCAGTTCTCTCTCTCACAATTTAATTCAATATACAGTATTTTCAGTGTACATATTAGGACAGCCTGAATGTATTCAATCCAAGTCTGACCTGAAAAAGGCTCTCTTTTCATCTATGCACCATAGAAATAAGTTTAGTGTACATTACTGACATGGAAAGTAAAACACTTCCATTGTTAAAGTAAACATGGAATAGACGAGACTGACTAGACTAGACAGGGATATACTAGACTAGACAGGGATATACTAGACTGACTAGACTAGACAGGGATATACTAGACTAGACAGGGTTGTACTAGATTAGACAGGGATATACTAGACTAGACAGGGATATACTAGACTGACTAGACTAGACAGGGATATACTAGACTAGACAGGGTTGTACTAGATTAGACAGGGATATACTAGACTGACTAGACAGGAATGTACTAGACTAGACAGGGATATACTAGACTGACTAGACAGGGATGTACTAGACTAGACAGTGATATACTAGATTGACTAGACTATACACAAATATGCTAGACTGACTAGACTAGACAGGGATAGACTAGACAGGGATAGACTAGACTGACTAGACTAGACACGGATATACTAAACCTGACAGGGATAGACTAGACTGACTAGACTAGACATGGATAGACTAGACTGACTAGACTAGACAGGGATAGACTAGACTAGACAGGGATATACTAGACTAGACAGGGTTGTACTAGATTAGACAGGGATATACTAGACTGACTAGACAGGGATATACTAGACTAGACAGGGTTATACTAGACTATACAGGGATATACTAGACTGACTAGACTAGACAGGGATATACTAGATTAGACATGGATATACTAGACTAGACAGGAATAGACTAGACTAGACCGGGATAGACTAAACTGACTAGACTAGACAGGGATATACTAGACTAGACAGGGATATACTAGACTGACTGACTAGACTAGACAGGGTTGTACTAGACTGACTAGACTAGACAGGGATGTATTAGACTAGACAGGGACATACTAGACTAGACAGGGATATACTAGACTAGACAGTGATAGATTAGACTGACTAGACAGGGATATACTAGACTAGACAGGGACATACTAGACTAGACAGGGATATACTAGACTGACTAGACAGGGATATACTAGATTGACTAGACTATACACGAATATGCTAGACTGACTAGACTAGACAGGGATAGACTAGACTAGACAGGGATAGACTAGACTGACTAGACTAGACACGGATATAGTAAACCTGACNGCTAGACTGACTAGACTAGACAGGGATAGACTAGACTAGACAGGGATAGACTAGACTGACTAGACTAGACACGGATATACTAAACCTGACAGGGATAGACTAGACTGACTAGATTAGACATGGATAGACTAGACTGACTAGACTAGACTAGACAGGGATAGACTAGACTGGGATAGACTAGACTAGACATGGATAGACTAGACTGACTAGACTAGACAGGGATAGACTAGACTAGACAGGGATAGACTAGACTGACTAGACTAGACATGGATAGACTAGACCGACTAGACTAGACAGGGATAGACTAGACAGGGATAGACTAGACTAACTAGACTAGACACGGATATACTAAACCTGACGGGGATACACTAGACTGACTAGACTAGACATGGATAGACTAGACTTTCTACTCGATACATTTTGCCTGACACCCAAAAGTATTCGTTACATTTCGAATTCTTAGCAGGACAGGAAAATTGTCTAAGTCATGCACTTAAAGAGAACCTCCCTGGTCATCCCTACTGCATCTGATCTGGCGGACTCACTAAACACAAATGCTTTGTTTGTAAATTATGTCTGAGTATTGGAGTGTGCCCCTGGCTATCCGTAAATTTAAAAATAAAGAAAATCATGCTGTCTGGTTTGCTTAATAAAAGGAATTTGAAATTATTTATTCGTTTACTTTTACTTTTATAATTAAGTATATATTTGCTATTACATTTACTTTTGATACTTAATTATATTTAAAACCAAATACTTTTTGACTTTTACTCAAGTAGGATTGTACTGGGTGACTTTCACTTTTACTTGAGTCCTTTTCTATATAGTTCTTCAAACTGAGTGTTCCATAGGTCATCATTTTGGATTGCCAATTCTTCTCGGTGTGGTTTGTTTCGGGAGTTTTCACAGAAGTTGTTTGAACCAATGGATTGTTCTGAGAGTCTGTTTGGATTCTTTTAGGGTTTTCCAAAACTGAAGGTGCAGATCCTGGTTGTCTGCTTCTCTATGTTTTCGGTTGGATAGATTCCTATGTTTTTTCTTACAGATTTGATGTCATAATCAAACCATTTTCCATCATTTGTCTTTTTTGGATTGTTTTTAGGTGTCTTTTTTCAAATTGGATAAGGATGCCAATTTGTCAATGGTATGTGTGGGCCAGAAAGTTGTCTAGGAGGGATTTAATTTTTTCATTGCCAGTTGCTTTCTGGTAGTTTTCCATGTTATTCTTAGTCCATCTATAGGTCTGATTGGTCTTGTGTAATTTACTGGACTCTTCTTCCTTGTGGTTTGTTTCTGCCCTTTTTAGATGCTGTAATTTTGCTATGGTCTGATAGTGGTGGTAGTGGGCTGTGATTACATAATCTACAGTACTACTGCCAAGAGGTGGGCTGTATGTATCTCTGTCTCTATCTCTCTCTCGCTCTGATTTAATAATAAACCCCATTAACCTTTTACTGCAGCGGGCTAAATCAGGGTCACAGTGTTTCTTGATAGTCTTAAACAAATCTACTTGGAAACAAAGGTATACACCTCACACACATGGTTATGGGCCTAAAAAAAGAAGAATACACCTGTATCATGTCAGATATAGAGTTGAAATGTATTATATTTCGAGTTTGCATCCCATTATTACACTTTATAAACATCACAGAAGAGTGAAAAATATCGAAACCGTTTGACATAGAAACAGCGGATTTTCAGCAGTTTTATTTTTTACATTCCACCCATGAGGCAACTAGGTCATTTGACTGCAGGAAAGGGATACTTGGTGAACAACTAACTGCACACAAACTCATGAATCAGTAAAAACCAAGGAGAAGGACCTCATATGGCAGCATTAAAAATACATTCCCAGTGGAATCACAGTCTATCAGTCTTCTGTCAGCTATTTTGTATTTAACCTTTACTTAACTAGGCAAGTCATTTAAGAACAAATTCTTATTTACAATGACGGCCTACACCAGCCAAACCCGGATGACGCTGTGCAAATTGTGCACCGCCCTATGGGACTCCCAATCACGACCGGATGTGATACAGCCTGGATTCAAACCAGGGACTGTAGTGACGCCTCTTGCACTGAGATGCAGTGCCTTAGACTGCTGCACCACTCGGAAGCCCGAGTGAGAATGTGGGAAGCAAACTCAGTGAATTCAAATGACCACAGCCATGTCCAGAAACAACCCCTACCTCCAATTGGCACATAATGGCAAAAATTCTGCAATACGCTGAATGTCCAACCTAGCTGATCGGAGGGAATTTGTTCAGAAATGAACTGAGGCATTGTATGTGTGGGTGTTCCCAAAATGACACACACCCGTCCTCCCAAATGGGTTTATATCCCATCCAGATCACTGCTGATTAGTGGTGTAAAGTACTTAAAAAATACCTTAAAGTTCTACTGTCACGGCCGTTAAAAGAAGAGGACCAAGGTGCAGTGTGGTGAGCGTACATACTTTTAATAGTAGATGTCGCCAACAAAACAATAAACAATACCAAAACAATCCGTGAAGCTAAAGGCTATGTGCAATCAAACAAAGTTAACTTCCCACAAAGACAGGTGGAAAAAAGGGATACCTAAGTATGGTTCTCAATCAGAGACAACGATAGACAGCTGCCTCTGATTGAGAACCACACCCGGCCAAACACAAAGAAATAGAAAACATAGAAATAAAGAAACTAGAAGGCCCACCCTAGTCACACCCTGGCCTAACCAAAATAGAGAATAAAAGCCTCTATGGCCAGGGCGTGACAACTACTTAAGTCGTTTTTGGGGGGTATCTGTACTTACTATTTATATTTTAGCCAAACTTTGTATTTACTTCACTACATTCCTAAAGAAAAAAAAATACTTTTTACTCCTTACATTTTCCCTGACACCCAAAAGTACTCGTTACATTTTGACAAGAAAATGGTCGAATTCACACACTTATCAAGAAAACATCCCTGGTCATACCTACTGCCTCTGATCTGGCGGACTCACTAAACACAAATGCTTTGTTTGTAAATTATGTCTGAGTGTTGGAGTGTGCCCCTGACTATCCGTCAATAAAAAAATATGAATTGTGGCGTCTGGTTTGCTTAATATAAGGAATTTGAAATGGTTTATACTTTTACTTTTGATATTTAAGTACATTTTAGCAATTCCATTTACTTTTGATACTTAAGTATATTTAAAAACAATCTTAAGGTATCTTTACTTTTACTCAAGTATGACAATTGAGTACTTTTTCCACCACTGCTGCTGATTGAGGTCTGTGGCCCTCTTTTGGGCAAAACAAGCAGCACTCCTGTTATGTGTTTGTACGACCGTAAAGCAAATGTTTAGGCCTTGGAAGCTATGGCCCATCCCTCATGCAGTACACTGACAACAGCACGGTCCATATAGACCAGCCCCAGGTCAACATTAGTCGAACAGTGGAGAGATCAATATATGTAATTAGTCAATATTATTTCTAGTTAGGTTATTCTTCGTATTTTGCAATTTTCTTCGTATCCCTCCCCCAGCCTTCATGTACACAGACATTCCATGAATGTATATCATTAACAATTTGAGAATGTAAGAATCAGAGGAAAGGTATCTATGTGTTGATGCTTCCCAACAATGACTCTGATGGTAGCTTCCAGACACATTGCCTTGGGGTGTAGTCAACCCAAGTTGCAGCACAGCAGACATCTCTTAGGTCTATTTGTGGAGCCTATCTTTTGCCCGGAGCTACGCTTGTTGTTACCAGGTGGTTTAGGGGATGTCTGGGTGGGATGGGGCAATGGGTTATACTGAGGGTGGTCCATTGTTAGAATCCACTTTGAAACATTGTGGCATTTTTAAAGAGGGCCCAGGGCTGGGTTTTCACTAAGCTAACATATGGAATTGTTTTAAGATGGTCATACCAAGGATTATTGAGCTATTTGATTTAGAATTTTAGGACCCCTGTAGGTTTCAAAAATATATTTTTTAAATGATTTGATGAAGCATTGAATTTGTCCATATTACTATTAGTCCATAGAAATGCATTGATTAATAGATTCATACATAGAAAAACAGATAGTCCAAAAATAAGTGTCTGTTCTATATTTAGGAAATATCAGAACGCTCAGGAAAAAAACTCTGTATTGTATACCCTTGACGTGGAAATGCCCTTTCACTTCAACGGTATCACTCAACTCCACCATGCGCCTTCTACTAGCAGTACTATCCCAAGAGCACTGCTCCACCAGAGAGCGCCACAGATGGTCCGTGGACATCAGGCATATGGGGTTTATACGCCTACTTCTCATTCACTGTGTTAAAGTACTGCTGCTATTAAATATTCATGTGTGGGATATATAGCCTATAAGGCCTGGGGCCCTGGTCACTTTTAGTGTTTTCAGGGAAAATGTAGAGTGGGGGAGATGCTATCTCAGGTAATCCCTGGATTAGCCAGTCAACCACCTAATGGTTGGGAGTGGGGAACCTTATGTGATTTTTGCTGTCCATTTTGCTTCATAATCCGTACTCCCAAAGCCTGTTGGTGTTGGTAGAAAGGCTGTGTCCATTTAGATTTTAGACTGAGGGAGGTCTCAGGACGACTCAGGCCACCAGTTGCTAACTTTTTTTGCTAAGTATGTAACCTAAGGTGGTCAAGCGGTCAAGCAGGGACATGTTCCAGCCTACCCTTGTACAGAGGTCCCATCTCTCGGAATCATTCAAATGGAAATATTATTTTGTGAATTATCGGATGCCAAATTTCATAATCCTATTAATAATCGAGCTATTTGGTGTGGTCTAATTTAAGAAAAGGGATTTCACATTTTGAAACTAAAATGGCTGCCCAATTTGGCTGTTTGGATTTAAAGTGTCTGTAACATTTATTATGACAGGTGCTGCTCCAACACTGAGTACAGGCAATAATAAGATTACAAAAGGAAAAACCCTTCCAGCAAATGATTTAAAACATCCTCATGAAAGTTTATGCAGAAGGTCAACGGTTTATCGCACTTTATGATTTCTGAAAATATTCTCATTCACGATGTTCAAAATCACCCAAATTCCCACTCCAAATTGGGTGATTAAAATATATTGTCATTTATTATGACATTTCATGGCTAGATTCAATGACTGCATTTAATTGATATTAATTTGGTTTGCAATCAGTCATTGCCCTCTCGCTGTACTTACAGCACTGCTAATCCCACAGTTTTAAAACTTTTAAACTCCCCTCGTTTTATAGGAAACACATGACTGTAATGACACCACAGTAAGGTTGAGAAATGGGAAAAGTAGTGTGCTGGGCGGGCACACACGCGCGCACACACACACAGGCAGATGCACAATCATAATATTCACTAGGCATGGAGAAGCCTAGGTTTGCCCAATGTCTGGGTGAAAACGTCTCTTGCGTCTTGAAACGCGTCTTGCCTGTGGGAGAACATTAGAGCGGATCAAGTCTTGCAATATGGTGTCAGCTGGCATCAAAACTATTTGTATGCAACTTAAGAAACTAGTATGAACTTATGGAAACAGGAAAACCTGCAGCTTCAAACAGGACCAAATTAGTATTGCTGTAATAGTAGGGTCGTTCCACAAAAAGAGTGCATTTTATATTTTAAGTAGAAATGTTCACAAATATTGAATGTTTAAAGCCTGTTATATTAAATGAAGTGCCTACACAGAGAATTTCCTAAATACTGTATGTCCCTTTGTACACCCTCTGTAACTTTTCACCATCATTGTAAAGCACAATTCTTTTGTTGCTTTGACAAAGTAATTTCTGAAGATGATTATTTATTTCATGTGATTAGTGATTCATTTACGTCTGTCCCTCATTTTAAGGTCAACCCTGTTACATGAACTGAACTCTCGTTTTGATATGGTAAAATTAATCCTTTTAAAATATTTGTTTCAAATAGTAAAATCATAGTGTAAAAGCAGGTTAGCTGGTTCTACTCTTTTTGGCCAGTTACCCATAGATAGAAATCTTTTAACAATTTAATTGTTTTCGGAAGCTCACATTCAATTGCCCTTCCCTGTTGCACACAACAAGCTTCCATTCCCCCTATCACAAGGGGATTCATGGCTAATTTAAGATGAAATCGTCAAACCTGTAATGGTCAACCCTCTTACTTTATTTGGCACTTAATAGGCACTTACTATAGTATTTTCTTTACCTCTTGAGATGGGAAAACTAGTGTTTTATGAAGTTGAACATGTGCTCTTTATGACAGAAGTTTTTTTTTTTACCAAGTTCCACTTCTCAAAAAGTGTAATGACCCAGTACATACAACAAATACAAACGACTTTACACTGTTTCAATGTCAACTTCTTCTCCTACGTATGTAGTATCCATTTAGATCACATGAATAAATACATTGTTCTCCTGCCAACTAGAGGGATTATACCGAGAGCTTGTTGAGAAAATGGAGGCTTACACTGAGTGTTTTAACAGATCAATGAGTCAAATTAAGACCGCTCAAATCAGAGTGGATGGATTGGAAGATTATGAATGTGAGTGACGATGGAATGACCAAAACAATAGACGTTTCGGTAACACCTTCTATGAGGTACATGTATATAGTGCCTTATAACATGCATTTTAATGCCTTATGATACGTTTAGAATACATTATAACACTGACTATAAATGCGTACAGCTAGATGTCAAATCTGCGTGTCATGGAGGAGCTGGAGCTAACACAAGGGGTTGTGGGTAGTGCAATATCTGCAGCCATACTGTCCTTTGATCTTCATACGAGAGCTCAACTAGCATTTCAGTCCAAGCTGATTTAATAACATGGATAATATAGCTCACATGCCATGGGGCAGTATGTTTTAGTTCTCAAACAATACCACAATATCGGTCTGCAGTACTTAAAATACTACATCTATGTGAATAAACACATTTTACAATGCAATCATTGTTTTATGTTCTATTATCAGTACTTGCCATGAACAAAAGCTTAATTGCATTCTTGTTATCAATGTAGTTACTGAGTAATGACAAGGCATAGAAGAGCAACGTCATCTAAATTGGAGTCCAATAACTGTGGTGAGTTGGGACTAAAAGTGTGCACCACTAAAATAAGCCGCTTCTCCACTTTTCACACTTAAGTCATCAAAACTGTGAGATGAGTTTTCATCACCAATCATCACACTGATCGTTTTGCATTCGAGCAAAACCGACCAAAAAATAATATGACAGTTGGATCTACGGCTGTCCACAAACGATGCCTCGAGGCTTTAAGTGTGAGTTAGACCGAGTGGGAGCTTCCAGAGATCCAGACAATGCTTTTTGGCAACCCCAAGTGGAAATTCATATTTAAGCCAGGGAAAAGAGACTGATCATTTGGTCTGTAGCTTGCAGTGAATAGATGGCTCCCTCATTTAATTCAATTCAATGTGGTCCAGGATAGTATTATAGTGTTGCTACACATTTGGAACAGAAACAGCAGACCTAGAAGTTGTATATTTTATTTTTGAAAGTTATTTATGTACCTGCCATGGGTTTTGACTCAACCTCACTCTTTTCACAAAACCTCCCACTTCTCCCCAAAACCAGCTGGAACAAGGCTGCTTAACCGCAACAACATTCTAGCACCGGACTCTTGAGATCCTCCTCTTTTTGAGTTATGAATTCACCATATGGCATAGAAAGTTATCCTCACGAAAAAAAACACAACTGTGGTTTGTTGTTGAATGCCTTACATGATCATGTGATGTTACATTTGCAATGGCTATGCTACGAATTATGACAGTGGCCTTGCTATGTTTGATGAACATAACACTTTTTTTGCTCACCTTTTGAAATCTGATAGCTTATTCAATCAAATCTCATCTTCGATTGCTTTGATGACATCCCACACACCAACGGTAACGCTGCTGGACCTATACTGTATATTGATCATTAAGAAACTGGACCAGATCAAAAAAATGTATCAATGATAAGATCTCTGAAAAATGAGAAAAATCAAAAGAGCACAATGTTATCCCACAAGCCTATAATCCCATACTACGTTCCTAAAAAGAGATGCTCTATACAGAAATCCACTGTCACTGTCTGGAAGGAGAGAGAGCCTAATCCAGTGATTGGTTTTACCTTATCACAGAATTTAAGAAGTGTACATTTCTAAGCTGACGGATTGAACCCCTGTTCGATACATGTTTGCAAAACTGGATTGGTTGAGCCTCCAAGATTTGATATGGGTATTTAAAGCTCTGCACGGCATTAACCAAGAGCACAACAAATAGCCTGCCTTTTAACTGGGCTGGGGGAATCCGGGGCAGTCGGGATGCAAATTGAAATGATCCGAGAGTGGATTGAGAAGGTGAGGTTGGGTGGCGGTTGGAAGGGGGGGTTGTAGAATGGGTGTTGTAGGAATGAGGGGATGAGGTGAGAGGAGACAGGGTGAGGGGAAAAGGGTCCAAGGAAAACGTAGAGAGCCTGCGAGAGCAGCCGTGAGGACTGGTGGCTTATGATCCGTGTGACAACAGCAGCAGACACAGTAGAGAGAGTGGGCCCTCGATCAAACTGGGCGACAAACATTTGGTCAGCAAACAGCAGCTTGTGGCTCTGCCATTCCATCTGGCGCTATAGGCCACCTTTGGGCTAGCTAGCTAGCACATGTTCCACCAGTGCAGATCTCACTGGGTCCAAGAGAGGAACAGTGTACAGGGGTAGCTCGGCAGCTTATTTGGAAAGTATGCTGTATTGTTTAGCAGAAGATATAATAATATTGGATACTCTAGTATAGAACTGACATCTTTACAGCCTATACGTAAAGAACTTTGTAAAAGGTTGTGATATCAATTCACAATGAAAGATACTGAATGTATTGTGCCACAATGATAAAAACTATACTCATATTGTACGAAATGCAAAAAAGATAATATTACATGTCATGGTTTTGGGTTTGGCTGGATGATGTGTACTATTGCAGTATAGAGATATTATTTGTCAGAATTAGCATGGAACCCAACATCCCTGTGGCAGGGGATCTTTCTAAAAAAGTATTGACAGCGTGTTGACAAACTTATATTGTAGTTGGGAGAAGAAGTGACTGTCTGGATCTTGTATGTAGGTAATACTATACAGTAACGTTATGTGAGAATAGAAAACATGCAGTGTTCCTATTATTCCATAAGGACTGAGTGTTCTGACCAGAACATTTGACACACTCCTAGAAAGAGATGCAATTATTTGGATTGTCTGTGGTCAAAGTGTGAAGTGTTTATCTGGAGATACCAATATCAGACATACCAATAATACTATTTTCCCCCCTCTAAAACACACACATGAACGCATGCACGCGCGCGCACACACACACACACACACACACACACACACACACACACACACACACACACACACACACACACACACACACACA
>NC_036846.1:11156339-11396647 GCF_002910315.2 Salvelinus sp. IW2-2015 | reverse complement strand
GTGGATTGAGTGGGTGAGGGTGGGGGGTGGTTGGGGTGGGGGTTGGAGAGTAGCTGGTTGTAGGGATGAGGGGGAGGACTAAGGCAGGGTGAGGGGAAAAGGGTCCAAGGAAAACGTAGAGAGCCTGCGAGAGCAGCCGTGAAGACCGGTGGCTTATGATCCATGTGACAACAGTAGCAGACACAGCAGCGAGTGGGCCCTTGATCAAACCGGGCAACAAACATTTG
Organism: Salvelinus sp. IW2-2015; assembly: GCF_002910315.2. NCBI lineage: Eukaryota > Metazoa > Chordata > Actinopteri > Salmoniformes > Salmonidae > Salvelinus > Salvelinus sp. IW2-2015. The sequence goes on along the minus strand of NC_036846.1, from coordinate 11,396,420 downwards.
GTCAGCAAACAGCAGCTCATGGCCTAGCTTCCCATCTGAGGCTAGAGGCTAGATTTGGGCTATGCAGCCTATGTTCCACCAGGGCACATACTGTATCACTAGGTCCAAGAGCGATACAGTTCTGTGGATAAGGGGTGGATCCAAAGCTGATAGTAGGGTTCATCGGCTTATATGGAAAGGACACTGTATTATTTGGCAGACGAATTCGATATTGGAATCAGTAGAATACAACAAAAATCGACACACAGCAGTAGCCTACATGTACAGTCCTTTGTAAAAGGTTATGATATCAATTATTAATCAGGACGTTCTATACTGGCTGTATTGAGCCACAATGATCAAATCCCACACTTGCAGTGTCCAAAAAACAACCTATAATATTACACGTTATGGTTCTGGGATTGGTTAGATGATGTGGTTGCTCAATGTGTGCTATTGCAGTATGAAGACATTATTTGTCAGAAATAGCATGGAACCCCAAATCCCTGTGGCAGAGGATCTATGTAAAAGAACAGACAGACGTACACTGTAGTTGAGACACAGTGACTGTCTGGATACAAAATATAATAATAGAAGACATGCAGGCCTATGGCCAAAGCATCATATGCCAGTAGCACTAATTCTACAAAACCTCATTTCATTCCATAGAGTCTTCAAACCAGAAGATTTTACACACTGCTAGAAAGAGATGTGATGATTTGAATGGTCTGTGGTCAGTGTGAAGAGATGCTATGGCATCTTGTCATAAGGTGTAATTTCAGGCAGTTTTCTTTAAATGTTGATCTTGAGATGCCAATATCAGACATTCCAATACTGCTCTTTCCTTTTTTCTCCTCTAACACAAACACACACATGCACAAGTACATGTACACCCTCACCAACACCCACCATTTGATACATATACATATACACACACACATACACACACATACACAAATGTACATACATACACATACACATACATACACAAAAGTATGTAGACACCACTTCAAATTAGTGGATTTGGCTATTTCAGCCACACCCATTGCTGACAGGTGTATACAATCGATTACACAGCCATGCAATCTCCGTAGACAAACATTGGCAGTAGAATGGCCTTACTGAAGGGCTCAGTGACTGTCAACGTGGCACCATCATAAGATGCCACCTTTCCAACAAGTCAGTTCATCAGAATTCTGCCTTGCTAGAGCTGCCCCGGTCAACTGTAAGTGCTGTTATTGTGGAAACGTCTAGGAGCAACAACGGCTCAGCAGCAAAGTGGTATGCCACACAAACTCACAGAACTGGACTGCAGAGTACTGAAGCACTTAGCAAGTAAAAATCAAGTCTCCGCTTGCAACTCTCACTACCGAGTTCCAAACTGCCTCTGGAAGCAATGTCAGCACAAGAACTGTTCGTCGGGAGCTTCATGAAATGGATTTCCATGGCCGAGCAGCTGCACACAAGCCTAAGATCACCAATGCCAAGTGTCGGATGGAGTGGTGGAAAGCTCATCGCCATTGGACTCTAGAGCAGTGGAAACACGTTCTCTGGAGTGACGAATCAAGCTTCACCATCTGGCAGTCCGACGGGGGAATCTGGGTTTGGCGGATGCCAGGAGATTACTACCTGCTCAATGCATAGTGCCAACTGTAAAGTTTGATGGAGGAGGAATAATGGTCTGGGGCTGTTTTTCATGGTTCTGGCTAGGCCTTTTACTTCCAGTGAAAGAAATTCTTAACGCTTCAGCATATAATGACATTCTAGACAATTCTGTGCTTCCAACTTTGTGGCAACAGTTTGGGGATGCCATTTACTGTTTCAGCATGACAATGCCCCTGTGCACAAAGTGAGGTCCATCCAGAGATTGCTGTGGAAGAACTTGACTGGCCTGCACAAAGCCCTGACCTCAACCCCATTGGGATGAATTGAAACGCCGACTCTGAGCCAGACATAATCGCCCAACTTCAGTGCCCGACCTCACTAATGCTCTTGTGGGTGAATAGAAGCAAGTCCCCGCAGCAATGTTCCAAACTTTTGTGGAAAGCCAACTCCATATTAATGCCTATGATTTGGAATGAGATGTTCGACGAGCTGGTGTCGACATACTTTTGGTCATGTAATATATATATACAGTATATATGTAATATATATATACAGTATATATAGTATTATTATAATTTTTTTAACCTTCATTTATGTAGGCGAGTCAGTTAAGAATAGATTCTTATTTACAAAATGGCCTGATTGCGGTGGTAGGAGCATTAAATGGACAGTTAAAGAGAGACCTAACCTAGTGACTCAGTAAGAGAGTAGCGGTATGGCCACCTCTCGACATTGTAATTAAAAAGGAATACATAAACACTGGACGTGGCGACAATACGACTGTCATTTAATTGCACTACACAATTGTGTCAATATCGACTTTATATTCTGCTCTATAAATTGGAGTTAGCTGTGGGCCAGTTGGAGTTAGTGGTTAGTTGTGGGCCATTTGGAGTTAGCTGTGGGCCAATTGGAAATAGTGGTTAGCTGTGGGCCAATTGGAGTTAGTGGTTAGCTGTGGGCCATTTGGAGTTAGTGGTTAGCTGTGGGCCATTTGGAGTTAGCTATGGGCCAATTGGAGTTAGTGGTTAGCTGTGGGCCATTTGGAGTTAGTGGTTAGCTGTGGGCCATTTTTGGGTTAGCTGTGGGCCAAATGGAGTTAGTGGTTAGCTGTGGGCCATTTGGAGTTAGTGGTTAGCTGTGGGCCATTTGCTATTTATGATATAAAGCAAGAGCAGAGCTCAGTTGGGGAGGGCTGGGTTTAGCAGGTGTGAAGGGTAATGGCAGCACACACAGGGTGACTCATGATTGAGAGTCCATGGAAGTCAATGAGAAACTATAAAGAAAACACCTCTCCTCTCTTGGGGTTGGTGAGCTTAAAGGAGTTTTCACATACAACTTTAAAGAGCCTTAGTTTTAATCTGAGGATATACTCTTAAATCGAATGGGAGGCCTTTTGTTTCGAAGGTTTCTCATATCTACCATGGTTAATTAACCCTCTCTGTGCCATTAAACATAGGTGTGTATGTGTGTTGCTCTGTCATTATAGATTGTGTGTAAGCACTAGGGGGTAGGGACATTGTTACTGTTTAAACACACAAATCCAATGACAATACTATTGTGTATTGTTGATTTTAGCTAAAGCTACAGTAGGATTATTTGAGAGTCATCATAGCTAACCTGAAAGTGCATGTGAATACGTTCCAGGATGGCCACTTACTGTAAAGTGATTTTCGGGCATTGAGGTTGATATATGTCAAATCTCCTCTTTCTCTGCTTGATTGATTGTTGTCTTTATGATGGGGAAATGCATGGTTTACACATTCGGATAGTGTTTGTAATTTGCTACTATACATCTCCCTGGTTCCAAAGTGAACTGAATGTAGCCACGTTTGTGAATTGCCATTTCATGAAACAGATTAACGTGTGTTAGGTAAACATTGCCTATGTGTGTGTGTGGACGTGTTTAACTATACTTGTGGGGGCCAGAAGTTTCCACAAGAATAGTAAACAAACACAAATTTGACCAACAGGGGATATTTTGTTGGTCCCCCACGAGGTCAAATGCTATTTCTAAGGGGTTTAGGGTTCAGGTTAGAATTAGTGTTAGGGTTAGAATTATGATAAGGGTTAGGGTTAGAAGCTAGGGATAGTTATAGGGTTAGGTTTAGGGTTAGGGTTAGGGTTCGGGTAAGAGAACGGGTTAGGGTTAGGTTTTAGGGAAAATAGGATTTTGAATGGGACTGAATTGTGTTTCCCCCACAAGTTAGCCTGTACAAGACTGGTGTGTGTGTGTGTGTGTGTGTGTGTGTGTTGTGTGTGGTTTGTGTGTGTGTGTGTGTGTGTGGTGTGTGTGGTGTGTGTGTGTGTGTGTGTGTGTGGTGGTGTGTGTGTGTGTGGTGTGTGTGTGTGTGTGTGTGTGTGTGTGTGTGTGTGTGTGCGCGTGTGTGAGAGCACGGACTACTGAGGAGTCTTTGAAGCTGCAGTACTCTGACATCAGTGTTTTTTTCCTGCTGCATGTGCAGAATGATGATGCAAGACTGAAACCTTTTCATTAGTCTACCATCAACTGTTATTTAGTCTGTCTGTGAGTACAGCATTGTACTTTTCCCCATGGAGGGAATCTGAAATAAAACGCCTCACTGAGAAGACATTCTGGATGGACAAAATGTTCTTTCACTCATTAGGCCACACTGATCTAAAAAAATAATCCACAATGGTTGAAATCTTTTCAATATTAATTAACCTATTACTGCCTTATGGAGTCTCCAACGTAAAATTATAAAGATGATACAAATTATAAAGATGATACAAATTATAAAGAGAGAGATAGATATGAAACCAATAAAAGGGAGATTTTCTGACACTAATGAGTTTAAATTGTTTATATTATTGTCTAGATTTAGACCAGAACAAACAGACTAGCAAAGTATTCTAATAATAATACATTTTATTTTAAGTGATTTTCAAGACACCATAAGTACATACAAGATAATCAGCAAGTTAAAAAGGCAATAAAATCATACAATAAATTTTTTTAAGTATAAATACTTACACCAAACAGAAGTACATACCAACAAGGGAAGACACTAAACATGATAACAGACTAAATCTGAACAGTCTCTCCGACAACATTGCCTTTCATAATTTAGAATTGTCTTCCTTGTTTGCTGCTTCACCTAACAGTGCTCTTTCTCTCTTGCTAGGTGAGCTGAGGCAGTGTCAAGGAGTACAACATATTCATGTATCCTCAGATATCCATCTCTCCAGCTCCATGGCCTGGTATTGATTCCTTAAAGTGGCTCAGTAGACCTGAGATTGTCTTCACACTGCATTTCTACCCACACTGTGTTATATTATATTAGTCAAGCAAACATTCATGTTCCATTCAGCCATGTCAATGCTGTGGGTTTTGTAAAGTATTTTCCTTTTCAGCTCATTACAAATGTCAAAAGAGCACGTTTAGGCATATCCTGTGTTTGAGAGCACAGCCACCTTCACATGCAATTACTGAAGTGACAACTATGTACCTGCATGTTTTAAATCACTTCCCTGATTCATCCAGTGGGTCCAGTGTGAGTGCTTCAGGGCAATCCTTTTTGTGGTATGGCAAGTGTAACAGTTTAACTTTAGTCCGTCCCCTCGCCCCGACCCGGGCGCGAACCAGGGAGCCTCTGCACACATCAACAACAGTCACCCACGAAGCATCGTTACCCATCGCTCCACAAAAGCCACGGCCCTTGCAGAGCAAGGGGAACCACTACTTCAAGGTCTCAGAGCAAGTGACGTCACCAATTGAAAGGCTATTAGCGCACACCACCGCTAACTAGCTAGCCATTTCACATCCGTTACACTCACCCCCCTTTCGACCTCCTCCTTTTCCGCAGCAACCAGTGATCCGGGTCAACAGCATCAATGTAACAGTTTAAACTTTAGTYCGTCCCCTCGCCCCGACCGGGGCGCGAACCAGGGACCCTCTGCACACATCAACAACAGTCACCCACAAAGCATCGTTACCCATCGCTCCACAAAAGCCGCGGCCCTTGCAGAGCAAGGGGAACCACTACTTCAAGGTCTCAAAGCAAGTGACGTCACCGATTNATCGTTACCCATCGCTCCACAAAAGCCGCGGCCCTTGCAGAGCAAGGGGAACCACTACTTCAAGGTCTCAAAGCAAGTGACGTCACCGATTGAAAGGCTATTAGCGCGCACCACCGCTAACTAGTTAGCCATTTCACATCCGTTACACAAGCATATCGTTTTGAGTTCAGATTTCAGAGGAAAATATGACTTCCTTTTAAAAGGGTCTCTCTGGCAAAGGCTGAACTCCTCTGCTGATCTTGGATCAGTTATCTGCCTATGCTTATCCCAAAGCTGATGAATTTACAATGAAATTCCAAAACATTTAGGTCTTTAGAATGAGGCCTGCAAATGTTAGCATTGCAATTTGGATACTAGATAGTGACTACAATTTACTCATCCATTTAGGCTACCATATTTGTTTACATAACTATTGTGCTTAACATACACTATATGCAGTATCACAGCAAGATTACCCATGTTTAATCTCTAAAGTGTGCTACCTGAATGATTCAAATCAATGTTATGGCTGTGACTGAAATTCTGTGTGTCCTTGAAAGACTTTCTTTTAAGCATGCCGTCACCTGTGATGACCCCACCAACACTAACGAAGTAACATATTTAACATGCCTGCTTGGATGGCAATGGATTTTCTAAATATAATCTTGTTACAAACAATTTCCACTCATTAACTATAATTACCTGTAATGGATCAAGGGCATTTAGTGAGCTATGAGGTTAATAGGAGTGGTGGCTCTTTTGTTGTCCTTTTGCTAAGCTGATTGTTGGGGCTAACAATTTCCTTCTTGTGTGGTCTTCGTTTTTTGTCAAACTCCTCAGTAAGATTCCCTATCCGAAATGTGTAACACAAATGATATAGTAGAGATTCATATAGGCTACCACTACCACCGTTTTTGACATTCATAGAAAAGACATAGGAAGAGCGTTCTGCGTTTTAAGACCTGACATCTGCCGACCAAGACAACCAATACGTTCCGGGCGTGAGCTGCACAACCCTACTATTTGCCAGCTGACTGCTCACTGCCAAAGCACGTTTTCATAGCACTCAAAAGAGGCCCTGACATATATCTGGCACGCTGGAAAAGTGTAGGCTATCATAGGGCGCAAAGACAATGTCCTGCGCCGCGGTTTTGAAAATGTATTGCCGGACGTTAAGTGGTGACCCATTCGATTATTAAGTCGATTAGCCTAGGTCTACTTTGACAACATAATTGTATTTGGTGATGGACATGACTCCAAGACAAACAAAAATAACCACATAATATTTAGACCCATTATTGCTGTAGCCCGTGTAGGAAATGTTTTTCTCATACCGAATGTCCTCTCTAGCCTATCAATTTTAGATTAAAATCTAACACCCTATTTTTTATAGGCTCAATGTGAATTTTACTGTTCAAAATAGAGATGCCTATTGCACAATTATAAATAGGATGAATAATATAAGCAACATCGAAATGTGTAAATAAAGATGTATTGCTTAAATGAGTAAAAGTAGTTGTTTTCGCGTTTCTCTGCATTCTACGTCAATTAGAACCTGCTATACCCAGGCCTCAATTATCATATTTTAGAATGTCTATTTAACCTTTATTTAGCTAGACAAGTCAGTTAATTAAGAACAAATTCTTACTTACAATGACAGCCTACCCCGGCCAAACCCAGACGACGCTGGGCCAATTGTGCGCCGCCATATGGGACTCCCAATCACGGCCAGATGTGATACAGCCTGAATTCGAACCAGGGACCGTAGTGACGCCTCCTGCACTGAGATGCAGTGGCTTAGACCACTGCGCCACTCGGGTGCATAGGAAGTTCGTTTAGATGCCTATGTTTGAAAAACCACATGGATAAACAATATAGTTCAAGATAGGATGCCTACACAATTTATATCGTATTTAGATATATTTTATAGAAGCTTGTCTTGTATCGAATAAAGGCTACAGATTTTTTAAGACAATACATAGGCCTATTTTAGAAAATAGATCATATTTAAATAATACTATCAGGACTGTAATAATATGCATGCATACAGTGAAGTGTGCAATACATATGATTTGTGGAAGGCTGCTCTAAATAGCCTAAAGAATTAGAGAAGAGTGCAGGAAATGATCGAAGTAGGTAGGCCCAATAGGGCTAATACAGTTATCATGTAGAGATGGTACTAGACGCCATCTTCTGGCAGGCGAACGCAACTCTCCAATTTACGCTTGAACAGTTATCTCGACAGAGATATAAGGTAGAAACCGTTCAGTAGTCAGAATTGTGTGTGATGGGTCGTTACGCTCGAGCGTGTGTAACTGATCATATAAAATTGTGTATGAAAACATGGAGCCTAAACACTATGACATACACATTTATGTCAACCTAAACCTTTAGGTTGTATTTTTGTTATTTCGCCATATTAAAATTGTTACACTGAAATCCTCGCATCGGAGATTAACGAACAATTATTGAAATTCACTATCCAAGTTTCCAATTTATTTTGCTGTTCATTGGTCTATCTTAATTTGCCTGTCAGATTGTTAATTGTATGGTTATAGCCTTTGGTTTATTTTTATTTATTTTTTATTAGTTTAATTATTGCATAATACATCATCATTAATTCCAATAATTTAGTAACAATATTATAATATCATTTAGACTACTATTCTATGAATTTAACCTTAATTTCAAATGTACATTTTATCCTACATTGCATTGGACTTGCTATCACATTTAGGTTACAATAATACAATAAATACAATAACATACATTTGAAATATGCAACTACATGTAAATTATTTTCCCTTATTAATATGATTATTTCTTTTTTACAATCAATACTATTTATTACCATTTATATAATGTATTTTGTTAACACCAAATCCCTTCCCCATATTGATGTCATCAAACAATCCATATAAAATGGTAGATTCTTGCCATGCACTAGGCCCTACTGTGAAGACTCTAAAAAGGGGTATAAGGCTATACTTAGATATGTATTTGGAATAATGATCACACCAGTATTATATTTAAAGCCACAGCCTTATAGAATGGCCATGGCCAATGACTATACTGCTGGCCAGCTGAGCACAGCCACTATTCAAACGTGACCTGGGTGTGCTGGCTGCATCTCCAGATGGCCATTTCTCTCTCTCTGTCTCCTCTGACAACTCATGCCACTGAGCAGACAGCATGGGGCTTATCCATGCATTAGTGCACCAGTCCCTACTGCTAACAAAGGGCCCACACTGCAGCGATGGGACTGGGCACTGTGTGTGAGGGGGTAAATATAGGATTCGTATAGGGTGGAATAGAAACAAAATGAATGATTTATATGATATGTCAATGTCAGGTTTTCTGATTGGAATTAACAATTATGGATCGGCCAGATGTCTGTCATTTTGTCTTGCGTTTTCATCTGAATTGTCTCTGTGTTTCCTTTCAGTGAAACACTGTGGCAGCAATATAGCACATAAAAACAGTCTTCCCTTCCCGGTTTTAAGGTCTGCCCGCGGCACTCTCCCATATGGACGCTCTCCGACGAGCCATGTTTTTATCGTCTCTGGACTTAAGTGTAGGCCACTTAACTATCTAAGCTTTCGCAGTGATCATCTCATTTATCTGGGATTATTGCAGTGAATTTACTGTTTGGTTTTCTTCCAGGCCTAAAATGTCAAGTCCAAAGTCATGTATGCAGTAGCTTTACTTGGCGAGAGCCTATTCAGATCCGCCGAAAGCTGGTAGCAGTTGATCTTTGGATAGAGCATGAAATAAATAAATCCTCTTTAGCAGATCAATATTCATCCCTTTTAATGCTGGATGTGTAACGGCTGGAAGTGAGGTGGTAATGCTGATGTACAGCTAATCGTTGTAAAATAAGCAGCTGGGCTTTGCGATCCGAAGCAGATAGTTAAACAGGAAGAGGACGAGTAAGTGTTGGATTGTCTAGCAAGTGAGAAACCTGCTAGTAATTACATGTAATTTATACCCTCAAATTAACACGCAAAATGTTATTTTGAGAGGCGGGGGCTTAAAATGGGGCCCCTTTTGTGCAGAAATTATTGGAGGAGTGTTCAACCTATGACACATTTCCTTCTGTGCTGCCCTCGGCAGGGCCTGGTAATGATTCTGTTTGTTAATGATATTAGTTGACACTGCTTGTATAAATGCCAGCGTGAAAATTAATTGATATAACAGAGGTTGTAAGGTTTTCATCGTTCCTCTCTCTGAGTCTATTTAATGTTTTAAGGAAGGAACGAGGGACATGACCCCTGGCTGGATTGGTTCTTGGCACGAGGTGCAAGACTCCTTTTCCTTCCATGTGTGAATTCACTCAGGCCTACTCACTGAGTCACAGCACACCAGCACCTGTGACACAATGTAACAACGAATGGCTAACAGCCCCTTTTTCGAGCGATGTTACTGAATTTACAAGTTACAAATGCACGCTAAAGGCCCACGTTCCCATCACAGCGAAACAGCAAGAGAATCGAGGAGCTCAAACTATGTAATTTATCACTGAACTTTCGGCTCCCAGTTGTGAAGAATACTTCCCCTTCAGCCTTTGAGTCCAAGGCGCTCTTGCCTGGTGATTTACATGCCGTGTAGCAACTATGAATAGAGGGTTCAAGTCTGCATACCAAGCCTGCAGAATCCTCTGTCTCACGTTAGCAAAGAGCACAGCTCGTCTTGATCGATGGTCCCAAGATGTGCTGTAACTCATGCGGCAAATAAATAACTAAATACTTTTGGAAATGCTTAGATTATGCTTTTGAAATGTGGTCCTTACCAATGGTTGATAGTGTGTCTCCTAGCTCCTTCAGCCCTTGTATTGGTTGTAATGTTCTGTGAAGATTCTACTACCTGTGTAAGGTCAAGGGTCAGTCACTAGCATACCAAAAATCACTTTGTAGAGCATCATTATGTTTATTGAGAAGAACTATGACATTATGAAGACAAGAGAAAAACTGTTTAGAAAATAATGCTCACTGTCCTGGAGTCCATTGATAACTCATTATGGAGGAATATACATATTTATACTGACCCGTCTTGTTGGTTCCAACATATACTAGAGATATCAGGCCTAACATTTACGTGGAGATGGTACATGACTGTGTATCATGGAACGTGGACCCCAAATACCTGCGTTCCCTCTGATTATGCACAGCCTCTTCTAAACCAAACTAAAATAGCTGCTCACATGTTTGTGAGCTACTGTAGCCTAGGCCACCTAGTATTAGCTAATGCTAAACAGTGGCTTGATACCCATGACCGTACATGAGCATTGATATATACAGTACCAGTCAAAAGTTTGGACACACCTATTCATTCCAGGGTTTTTCTTTATTTTTACTATTTTCTACATTGTAGAATAATAGCTAAGACATCAAAACAATGAAATAGCAAATATGGAAACGTGTAGTAACCAAAAAAGTGTTGAACAAATCAAAATATTTCTTCAATGTAGCCACCCTTTGCCTTGATGACAGCTTTGCACACTCTTGGCATGCTCTCATCCAGCTTCATGAGGTAGTCCCCTGGAATGCATTTCAATTAACAGGTGTGCCTTGTTAAAAGTTAAATGGTGGAATTTCTTTCCTTCTTAATGCATTTGAGCCAATCAGTTGTATTGTGACAAGGATGAGGGGGGTATACAGAAGATTTTGACTATTTGGTAAAAGACCAAGTCCGCTATTTGGTAAAAGACCTAGTCCATATTATGGCAAGATCAGCTCAAATAAGCAAAGACAAACGACAGTCCGTCATTACTTTAAGCCAATAAGAAGACACCAATAAGAAGAAGAGACTTGCTTGGGCCAAGAAACACGAGTAATGGACATTAGACCGGTGGAAATTTGTCCTTTGGTCTGATGAGTCTAAATTTTAGATTTTTGGTTCCAACCAAAAATCTTTTTCTGAGACGCAGAGTAGGTGATCAGATGAACGGATGAGCTCGTGTGGTTCCCACCGTGAAGCATGGAGGAGGTGTGATGGTGTGGGGGTGCTTTGCTGGTGACACTGTCTGTGATTTATTTGGAATTCAAGGCACACTTAACCACCATGGCTACCACAGCATTCTGCAGTGATACGCCATCCCATCTGGTTTGCGCTTAGTGGAACTATCATTTGTTTTGCAACAGGACAATGACCCAAAACACACCTCCAGGCTGTTTGAGGGCTACTTGACCAAGAAGCACAGTGATGGAGTGCTGCATCAGATGACCTGGCCTCCACAATCACCCAACCTCAACCCAATTGAGATGGTTAAGGATGAGTTGGACCACAGAGTGAAGGAAAAGTAGACAACAAGTGCTCAGCATATGTGGGAACTCCTTCAAGACTGTTGGAAAAGCATTCCTCATGAAGCTTGTTGAGAGAATGCCAAGAGTGTGCAAAGCTGTCATTAAGGCAAAGGATGGCTACTTTAAAGAATATAAAATATATTTTGATTTGTTTAACACGTTTTTGGTTACTACATGATTCCATGTGTGTTATTTCATAATTGTGATGTCTTCACTATTATTCTACAATCTAGAAAATTGTAAAAAACCCTGGAATGAGTAGATGTGTCCAAACCTTTGACTGGTACTATATATATATATATAAATAAAGGTGAAATAAAATAAAAAAATAAATATATATATATAGTGTGTCTATTTCATCCTTTTTCATTTTTGAGCCCATTGATAATGGTATGTTTAATAATCGAGGGGTTTCCCCCTAAAATCTGTGCAAACACATTTGTAGGGCTGTAGCTACTTCAAAAGGGAGAAGAGGGGAGGACCACTCCAAATGCATTGGGACCACACATTACAGAAGGGAGACGCTGCTTATTGATACAAGGCTACTGGCCTGGGATGTTTACCAAGGCTTTCTGGCTCACATAGCTGATGGCCAAAGAAGAAAAGAAAAGATGAAAGGGGAAAGGAAGGAAAAATGAAGGAAAACGAAAAGACATTTGGCATTTTCTACTTTTTCTCAACAAACACCCCCAGGGCTAAGAGTCCCATTTAAATAAACAAAACAAAGTGTTTAGATCAATTAAGAGGACCATAAGCTCGCCGGGAGACCGTGTTACGACAGGCTCTAAACGCGGCGCCGACTAAAGGGAGTAAAATCTTGTCCTTCAACAAGTCACAGTGAAGACGAAGCAGTGTTCGTCAGATCCACCAGTGGCCTCACCTCCTACCTCTGGCACACTTTGAAGTCAGTGGAGATAAGCTGGCTTCAGATAGAACTCGCACTATTGAACAAAATGGCCGCCTGCCAGAATGGGTGGGAGTGGGAGGATGAGGCTGCCTTTGGCTGCATACAATATACGGCTGGGTTTGTACTAAAATCACTCTGTCTGGCCTACATATTGGATTTGGGGAGGTGGTGAAGGGAGCACCTGTGTGCAAGGTCTATGTTGTAGGCCCTGATGAGGCCTGGGTTAAGTCTCTCAAAAGGCCATAAGGACTTATTTATCATTCTCTGCGTTCTGAAGGCAGTCATATACACAGTAATTGTAAAACATTCTGGAAAGATTGCTCTTTGGTAGTGCTTTATACAATATGAAGAATGTGTGCACTTTGAATTAGATATTATGGAGACATGTTTCTGCAATGACTCAGAATAACCACAAGAGGGAAGACCTAACACAAAGAAAGCCAAGTGAGTGGAGATCAATGGTTCCAAAACACTGTACAGTTACAGTGTACTTGTAAGACATATGGTAGTCTGAGTAAAAATAATCATATCATGTATTAGCATTTTTTTTTTTTACAGTGCATAATATTTTAATTGTTTATAGGTGTTTTTTGAAAAAGTTTTTGTTCAACATGATTCTTCACAGTTGAATCAAAGCCAGATAGGCAGCACTCTTTAACCAGTGGTCAGTTGTGATGTGTTTGCAAGACCACTAGGGACTGAACTAAGTCCACTTTAGACTGGACATGGGAAGTGTTGCAGTCCAATAACATAACCCTCCTGTCCTCTCTGGAGTATGATCTCCCTGAGGAACTCTATGTTCTCCTAGGAAGTTGTTGTTTGATTAGTTACCTCACAGCAGTCTACCATTTTGTATATTAACCTGACCCCACAGCAGTCTACCATTTTGTATATTAACCTGACCCCACAGCAGTCGACCATTTTGTATATTAACCTGACCCCACATCAGTTCGACCATTTGTATATAACCTGACCCCACAGCAGTCTACCATGTTGTATATTAACCTGACCCCACAGCAGTCTACCATGTTGTATATTAACCTGACCCCACAGCAGTCTACCACGTTGTATATTAACCTGACCCCACAGCAGTCGACCATTTTGTATATTGACATTGTCTTTATTTTGGGGCCTGTTGCTGGGTACTGTTTTTCTTCCCTTGGCTGGAACCAAACAGAAGAGGGTTCACACACACACATATACATACACACACACACAAACACACACAAACACACACACACTTGGCTTTTGTAGCTGAGGCCAGATATTTGCTAGGCTGAAACCAGATCTGTCCACTGTCTGTATTTCAGCCAATGCATTTGTATCCCGGGGAGTGGACTAGAACCCTGTGACAACATGACTCTGCCTGACCATTCCTAGAGGTCCTGAATGACCTTAACCACAATCATTTGTATTGCTATTAGGCCTTATTACACAAATATGAACTCCATACATTAAAAAGACATGGTATTTTGTCAGTTGTCACAAATACAGTTACCTTATGCTGATTTTCACATTCATGCTAAAGTGGAGGCCTTATTAGCTACTTTAATATGAATGCATATTCATTTCCATGGGGAAATAAACTGCCTCAACCATACTCAACCTGGGTATCATGTATAAGCCTACTGTATGGACGGTGCAACGTTAGATGCCTTACCAGGTTACTCATCATTAGCATCTTGTGAACTTTAGAACCCGTCTCTCCGAATCTTATCTATCCTTCATTGTTTAGCCAGAGGTCATCTAAGGTCAAAGACAGCATGTTTGACACCCTGTTTCACCACGCTGCCTCTATAGCTTATCACGACCGGCCTGACAGGGCCGCAATATATAACTGTCCGTAAAAGTTTAGGGACCCTAACCAAACTAGTCAGACAGAACGAAAAATGTGATACCACCAGCGGTATCGTCTGTCTGTACTTCGCTGTCTGTGGCTGTCAGGAATGTACTGAAATGTACTAAAAACGTCGGCCATTGCTTATCAAGGCCCTGAATTAATGACAGCCCATTTGGCCCCTGCTCCGATTTGATGTGGTTCCAGGGATCAGATTAACAGAAATAACAGATTCAAAACAGGGATGATAAACAGGACTTTTCCCAGCATTTAATGGCACAGTCATCCCTTTCCCAGCCTCTCATGGCACAGTCATCCCTTTTCCTAGCCTCATGGTACAGTCATCCCTTTTCCTAGCCTCATGGTACTGTCATCCCATTTAATGGCACAGTCATCCCTTTCCCAGCCTCTCGTGGCACAGTCATCCCTTTTCCCAGCCTCATGGTACAGTCATCCCTTTTCCTAGCCTCATGGTACTGTCATCCCTTTCCCAGCCTCATGGCACAGCCATCTCTTTTCCCAGCCTCATGGTAAAGTCATCTCTTTTTCCAGCCTCATGGTAAGAGGAGGCCACGTTTTTCCAAGCTCTGAGGGGAGACACTGCAACCATTCTGTTTAGGTCTAGAAATGACCAGAGCTCCATCCAGAATGGCACCCTATTCCATATAAGCTCTGGTCAAAAGTAGTGCACTACGTAGAGAATGGGTGCCATTTGGGACACAGTCCCACCGACTGGAGTCAATCAATCAATCAAATTTATTTATAAAGCCCTTCTTACATCAGCTGATGTAACAAAGTGCTGTACAGAAACTCAGCCTAAAACCCCAAACAGCAATGCAGGTGTATACGCACGGTGGCTAGGAAAAACTCCCTAGAAAGGCCAGAACCTAGGAAGAAACCTAGAGAGGAACCAGGCTATGAGGGGTGGCCAGTACTCTTCTGGCTGTGCCGAGTCAGTGGACAGCAATCTCTAAATCATTAGCAGTTCTCTCTGTGTCACTTGTTGATGAATTGAGCCAACATGTACAAGCCACCAAGACTACGTTTGCTACAGTATGTGACATAATAACTACATTAGTAATACGTCAGCATAGGTGATGTACTAATATGTCAGGTGACGTAACTATAATGGTTAAATGTTACAATGTTGACATATTCTAATGAGACCATGTTGACCACGATACTGTCTTGAGTCATGTTGGGTGTAACAGACTTCAACGACTGTAATTGTATGGAGTATTTCAGTTACTAACGTCTGTGAAAACACACTTGGGAAGATGAATTAGGTATGCCTGACGACCCAAACTGAATTCCTCCGCTGCTCTATGTACACTACATACTTCAGTTTGAGACTGCCATTGTTGATGTCGTTTGTGGTGATGTCAAAATGAGGCGTGTTGTTCAAAACAAAGTCATCAGGGATTGGATTATCTCTAACCAATCAGACTATAAATGCCGGATTTTCAAAACACTGCTTTACCCATGTGTGTTGTGGCTCTGGCCCAAACCATTGGTTTCTGGGACCAATCAGAACAGTTCAAATGTTTTTCTGTTCTAGAAATTATCAGGGAAGTACTCAGATCCAGACTCATTGTGGAGAAGAAACTAACGTCGATTGACATGGCATAGAGTTTGGCCGGAACAAGGAGTCTGGATAGCCAGTCTAGAAATAGGGGAGGATGAGACAGCAACAACCAAATGACGGACACAACCGTTGCCCCGTGGCAGGTTTATGGGGTCCCATGTAGCCTTTATCAAACAAGGCTATATGGCATGAGCTTCAGCGCTTTACTCACCTATGTGATTTAAAACTCTGGGGTCAGGGAAAGGACGTGACCCCCTGACCTCTGTCTAGGCATTCTCCTGAGAAATGACAAGCATTAAGAATAACCAGCATACATGACTCTAGCCTGGTAATAACCATCACACATGACTGTAACATGGCAATAACCAGCATACATGACTCTAGGCCTGGTAATAACCAGCATACATGACTTTAGCCTGGTAATAACCAGCACACGTGACACTAGTCTGGTTATAACAATTGTACATGACACAAGCCTGGTAATAACCAACCTGTTGTATTCGGCGCATTTGAAAAATAAAATGTTATTTGATATGATAACCACCGTACATGACGCAAGCCTGCTAATAACCAGCGCACGTGACTCTAGCCTGGTAATAACCAGCATTCATGGCACAAACCTGGTAATAAACAGTTACACGTGACTCTAGCCTGGGAATAACCAGCACACGTGATGCAAGCCTGGTAACAACCTGTACACTCGATTATAGCCTGCTAATAACCAGCGCACGTGACTCTAGCCTGGTAATAACCAGCATTCATGGCACAAACCTGGTAATAAACAGTACACGTGACTCTAGCCTGGGAATAACCAGCACACGTGATTCAAGCCTGGTAACAACCTGTACACTCGATTATAGCCTGGTAATAACCAGTGCACATGATGCTAGCCTGATAATAACAAGCATACATGACTCTAGCTTGGTACTACTCAGCGCACATGATGCTAGCCTGGTAACAACCAGAAAATATTCCGCTAGCCTTGTGACAACCAGAGAACATGACTCTAGCCTGGTAATAACCAGCATACATGACACAAGCCTATTAATAACAAACACACATGACACTAGCCTGGTTATCACCAGCGCACATGACTCTAGCCTGCTAATAATCAGCACAAATTAAGCAAGCCAGGCTATAACCAACAGACATGAAACTAGCCTGGTAATAACCAGCATACATGACACTTGCCTTGGAATAACCAGCGTACATGACACAAGCATTGTAATAACCAGCATATGTGACACAAACCTGGTAATAACTGGCACACGTGAAATGCAAACCTGGCAGCAACCAGCACACTCGACTATAACCTGTTCATAACCAGCGCACATGACGCTAGCCTGGTAATAACAAGCATACATTACACTAGCATGGTTATCACCATCGCGTGTGACTCTAGCCTGGTAATAACCAGCGTAGATTACACAAGCATGGCAATAACCAACACACATTACGATAGCCTGGTAACAACCAGCGGACATAATTCAATCCTGGTAATAAACAGTGTACGTGACTCTAACCTGGAAATAACAATCACACAAGCCTCTAGCCTGGTAATAACCAGCACACAAGCCTCTAGCCTGGTAATAACCAGCAGAAGTGACGCAAGCCTGGTAAAAACCAGCACACGTGACAGTAGCCTGGTGATAACCAGGTAATATGACTCTAGCCTGGTAATAACCAGCACACGTGAAGCAAGCCTGGTAATAACCAACATTCATGACTCTAGCCTGGTAATAATGAGAATTCATGACTCTAGCCTGGTAATGACCAGCACATATGACTCTAGCCTGTTAATAACCAGCATACATGACTCTAGCCTGGTAATAACCAGCACACATGACTCTAGCCTGTTAATAAACAGCCTACATGATGCTAGCATGGTAATAACCAGCATACATTACTGTAACCTGGTAAAAACTAGCGTACATGACTCTAATCTAGCAATAACCAGAATACATGACACTAGCATGGTAATAACCAGCATACATGACTCTAGCCTGGCAATAACCAGCATATATGATGCTAGCCTGATAATTACCAGCACAAATGACTCTAGCCTGTTAATAACCAGCATACATGACTCTAGCTTGGTAATAACCGGCACACATGACTCTAGCCTGTTAATAACCAGCATACATGACGCTAGCCTGGTAATAACCAGCATACATGACTCTAGCCTGGCAATAACCAGCATATATGATGCTAGCCTGGTAATTACCAGCACAAATGACTATAGCCTGGTAATAACAAGCATACGTGATGCAAGCATGGTAAAAAACTGCATACATGACTCTAGCTGAGTAAAAACCAGCACACATTATGCTAGCCTGGTAATAACCAGCCTACATGATGCTAGCCTGGTAAAAACCAGCACACGTGCCTCTAGCCTGGTAATAACCAGCACACTCGACTCTAGCCTGGTATTAACCAGGTAATATGACTCTAGCCTGGTAATAACCAGCATTTATGACTCTAGCCTGGTAATAAGCATAATTCATGACTCTAGCCTGGTAATGACCAGCACATATGACTCTAGCCTGTTAATAACCAGCATACATGCCTCTAGCTTGGTAATAACCGGCACACATGACTCTAGCCTGCTAGTAACCAGCATACATGATGCTAGCCTGGTAATAACCAGCATACATTACCGTAGCCTGGTAATAACCAGAGTACATGACTCTAGCCTGATAAAAACCAGTATACATTATGCAAGGCTGGTAATAACCAGTACACATGACTCTACTCTGGTAATAACCAGCATACATGACGCTAGCCTGGTATTAACCAGCATACATGACTCTAGCCTGGTAATAACCGGCACACATGACTCTAGCCTGTTAATAACCAGCATACATGACGCTAGCCTGGTAATAACCAGCATACATTACTGTAGCCTGGCAATAACCAGCTTACATGACTCTACCTTGGTCATAACCACCATACATGGGTTATGGAGTGGGTTGAGTCACTGACGTGATCATCCTGTCCGGGTTGGCGCCCCCCCTTGGGTTGTGCCGTGGGAGGGATCTTCGTGCTCGGCCTTGTCTCAGGATGGTAAGTTGGTGGTTGGAGATTTCCCTCTAGTCGTGTGGGAGCTGTGCTTTGGTAAAGTGGGTGGGGTTATATCCTGCCTGTTCGGCCCTGTCCGAGGGTATCGTCGGACGGGGCCACAGTGTCTCCCGACCCCTCCAGTCTCAGCCTCCAGTATTTGTGCTGCAATAGTTTATGTGTCGGGGGGCTAGGGTCAGTCTGTTATATCTGGAGTATTTCTCCTGTCTTATCCGGTGTCCTGTGTGAATTTAAGTATGTTCTCTCTAATTCTCTCTCTCTCTTTCTTTCTTTCTTTCTTTCTTTCTTTCTTTCTTTCTTTCTTTCTTTCTTTCTTTCTTTCTTTCTTTCTTTCTCTCTCTCTCAGAGGACATGAGCCCTAAGACCATGCCTCAGGACTACCTGGCCTGATGACTCCTTGCTGTCCCCCAGTCCACCTGGTCATGCTGCTGCTCCAGTTTCAACTGTTCTGCCTGTGGCTATGGAACCCTGACCTATTCACTGGACGTGCTACCTGTCCCAGGCCTGCTGTTTTCAACTCTTTAGAGATAGCAGGAGCGGTAGAGACACTCTGAATGATCGGCTATGAAAAGCCAACTGACATTTACTCCTGAGGTGCTGACCTGTTGCACCCTCTACAACCACTGTGATTATCATTATTTGACCCTGCTGGTCGTCTATGAACATTTGCACATCTTGGCCTTGTTCTGTTATAATCTCCACCCGGCACGGCCAGAAGAGGACTGGCCACCCCTCATAGCCTGGTTCCTCTCTAGGTTTCTTCCTAGATTCTGGCCTTTCTGGGGAGTTTTCCCTAGCCACCGTGCTTCTACGCCTGTCTACAACAGGCTTTTAGGCTTGCTGTTTGGGGTTTTAGGCTGGGTTTCTGTACAGCACTTTGTGACATCAGTTGATGTAAGAAGGGCTTTATAAATACATGTGATTGATTGATTGATTGATTGGTTGATTGATTGATTACATGACTCTAGCCTGGTAATAACCAGAATGCATGACGCTAGCCTGGTAATAACCAGCATGCATTACTCTAATCTGGTAATAAGCAGCATTGATGACTCTATTCTGGTAATAACCAGCATACATGACGCTAGCCTGATAATAACCAGCACACATGACTGTAGCCTAGTAATAACCAGCATACATTACTCTTTCCTGGTCTCAGATCTGTTTGTGCTGTCTTGCTAATAACAATAATGACCATAGGAGTTGGCTATACAGCACAAACATACAGTACATGGAACCAGGCTAAGGTGACTCAGTGTTTTTACCCCAAATTCCCATGCTCCAAAACTTAAGCTATGCAGTTCGTCCATTGCCATTACTCCATGTCAATAATGGATACAATCCCAGAACTTCCTCAAACAGTCTCCTTAACCCTGGACCCGCTGTTGTGGTTGCTGACAGCCAATTCCCTTCCAGTTTCAGCCTCACGCAAAGTAGTGTAAGCCTCCCTTAAGTCACTCTTAGCCCACTGCCAAAGTCCATTTAAACCTATTCAGGCTATATAAGACCATATAAGACCATACTAAGCTGGGGTTTATGAAATGACTAACAAGACCCTTTACATCCCTTGTTAACCTGAAATGTTGCATAATGGCCAAATGCATTGGGTATCAACACTTGGGGTAACTTCAAGTATATTTGGTGTAAATTTATGTGTTTGTGTGCAAATGTTGTATGCTTATTTCACATGAATCAGGTAAAAATAACATGATCATGTTATGTAAAGGTAGGTAAAAAGCCAACAATGGCTCTTTTTTCTTCTTTTCTAAACCAGATTTCAAGTAACGTGGGTGTCAAACCAACGTCTGGTTTATTTCAAGTTAAATTGACATCAATCAAATATCAAGCTAAATTGGACATTGATCTGACGCTGTTGTCAGCAGCCAGTCAGGGTTGAGTTCTTATGCTGTTTGAGAACATGAGAGACAGGACATCTGTAGGCTTATCAGTGACTGTCCAGTCTGTCTACACATTCTGATGCATCGTAGGGCACCCCGACCGTCAGCCAAATGCAAACACATGGTGACATCACAATCCTACTGTCCAAAAGACCACAGGTGATCTCAAACATTCTCTGATTGACTGACTGTCAGTATTTGTGTTAGGAGGGATGTACCGGAGTTATTGGAAGTACTCTGTCCCAACATGTGGCCTGTGGAGTTGTTTACTATCTCCCTAAAATACATACTAGTTCATACAGTCAAATCAAATCAAATGTTATTTGTCACATGCGCCGAGATCAACAGGTTCACCTTACAGTGAAATGCTTACTTACAAGACCTCAACCAACAATGCCGTTTTAAGAAAAAATACCTAAAACAATAAATGTCATTTAAAGTTACAAATAATTAAAGAGCAGCAGTAAAATAACAATAGTGAGGTTATGTACAGGGGGTACCGGTACAGAGTCAATGTGCGGGGGCACCAGTTAGTCGAGGTAATTGAGGTAATATGTACATGTAGGTAGAGTTATTAAAGTGATTATGCATCGATAATAAATAGAGAGTAGCAGCAGCGTAAAAAAGAGGGGGGAGGCAATGCAAATAGTCTGGGTTGCCACTTCATTAGATGTTCAGGAGTCTTATGGCTTGGGGGTAGAAGCTGTTTAGAAGCCTCTTGGACCTAGACTTGGCGCTCCAGTACCGCTTGCTCTGCGGTAGCAGAGAGAACAGTCTATGACTAGGGTGGCTGGAGTCTTTGACAATGTTTAGGGCCTTCCTCTGACACCGCCTTGTATAGAGGTCCTGGATGGCAGGAAGCTTGGCCCCAGTGATGTACTGGGCCGTACGCACTACCCTATGTAGTGCCTTGCGGTCGGAGGCCGAGCAGTTGCCATACCAGGCAGTGATACAACCAGTCAGGATGCTCTCGATGGTGCAGCTGTACAACCTTTTGAGGATCTGATGACCCATGCCAAATAATTTCAGTCTCCTGAGGGGGAATAGGTTTTGTCGTGCCCCCTTCATGACTGTCTTGTTGTGCTTGGACCATGTTAGTTTGTTGGTGATGTGGACACCAAGGAACTTGAAGCTCTCAACCTGCTCCACTACAGCCAGGTCGATGAGAAGGGGGGCGTGCTTGGTCCTGCTTTTCCTGTAGTCCACAATCATCTCCTTTGTCTTGATCACGTTGAGGGAGAGGTTGTTGTCCTGGCACTACACGGCCAGGTCTCTGACCTCCTCCACATATTATATCCAAACTTTCTAATTAAAGTACTTAACTTTATATTAATTATTATAATTTTCAATCCATGTAAGGAAACCTTTCAACTGTTTTGGTCATTTTTACAGCTCTTGCCTTACTCACACAAAGACAAATCCACACAAAGTATTCACTATTACTCCGGCATCTCTCCGAAACAACGTTATCTCTAGTAGCTGTGTTGACCACAGTCAGAGAGGCCTTGTGCTGTCTTCCCCTTATCTTTGACTACCCTCAGCGTGGGTAAGTGTTTAGGGGAAGGTGGGGGGAGGGAGAGGAGGGCATACAATGGAGCTAGCCCCCCCCCCCCCAGGACTGGACAATGTCAGGTGAGGTCACCAGTTGGACCTGGGGGCCTCAAGCTTGAGGGCCTGTGTAGGAATGCGGGCCTCTTATCATTAGTATACGGGGCCGGAGCCTCTGTGAAAGTAAAGAAAGGTTTCTGTTGCAAGACAGGCATTCCCTCATGTATTCCATGGTATGCACTGCTCTGGTTGGCAGATTTAAAGCAGTGCTTTATACACCTCTTAGACCAGAAATGGTGAACTGAAAGTGGTACCTCCAAAACACACTTTGTTATGGATATGTTTAGGTTTCAAGCTTGCATTACGCCACAGAGGTTCTCACACCTTGTTTTCCATGAAATCCCAATGTTTTACTCATATTTGCACCCCTGTCACCCCTGAGTCAATTCACTGCACTCAATAAATCATATGCACATCCCCTTTTGAAATTTACATGGTGAAGCCATAACTTACTACTCCTGCCAAATTTAACCCACCGTAGTAACCAATGGCTTAATGTGTTATCCTTTCATTTTATCTGGCCAAATCCATTCAAGTCCCAGTGGATGCTGTGTAGGGTTGTTCTATAATAACTCATATCATCTGCGGCATTACAATTGATAATTTTGGGTGCAGTGACAGTGTTAAACACAGTGAAATATAAGTAATGAAACAGGCTTGTATGATTGATAGGTTTACCCCATAGGGTTAAATGTTGCTGTTTTTGGCAGGTGGTCGGGTGTTAGTTTCAGCCCATTGTCACTAGGTACAGTTAATCATCTTTGGGTTGGGCCTAACACAGAGAACCAGCAGAGTCCTACCAAATCCTCCACATTTTTCTAAGTTCCTAAGTCACAGGAAAACAAAGCAAAACTTTGTTTCAGAAGCTCACTGATTGGAGAGAGAGCTGATGGATTTGCCATCAGCTGTGAAGTCGTGGCTCTCACTTGTGCCTGACTCTCCCGGGCTGTTTCTCATCCCATAATCCTTTGCTCCTCCTTCCTCCTCCTCCATCTTCCTCCTCTTCAGCCGACTTGGCCAATGAAAAGCCCGACGGGCGGGCGGTGGTAGAGGAAGCCAATTACCGCGGCGCCGCTGGAAGCCCTCCTACAAACAAGTCGAGTCACTAAGTCACAGACTTGTTGCTCAGTGAGACGCGAGCGCTAGTGGATTAGCGCTATAGTAAACATTTACAGGGCCAGGTGCGGTAGGGGGTGCGAGGGTTTGTTACCCCACAAGAAGGGGAGCAACACCTCCGTGTGAACCTATTAAAAAACAGGCCATCAGGGGGCAAGGCGTAGGAATGGCATGGACGCCACTGCCTTTTGTCTCTTGGCGCGGTGACACAACGGGGTGGCTGTGACCCTGTGGGGCCGTCGCCATGGCATTGGGAGCGACAGAGTGTTGTACAAACCCAGGCTAAAGCCAGAGGGCTTAGAGAGCAGGCTTTATATGCAGACTTATTCTGATCACTTCCTCAAAGTCATCAGAGCCGTAATGGGATAGGGCGGATGATATGACAGGGGAGGTCTAACAAAACAGGTTTGGGTTACTTTCCACTGTGTGGCCTTGCTGGACTGGCAGTTCCTGTCTGAGGAGCAAGACAACAGGTGTGGCTATGGCGGTGGCAGACCCTTGGGACTAAGCAAGATGGGTATTTGTTCCACTCTCAGCTGAAGCGATTATAATTATTGGTCATGTGGACTTTACTAAATCATATTTGGTTGGTTTAGCTTTTTATCTCAGATATAAAATGATCAATAGATGTCTATCTTTATCTGTTTGTTTGATTTTCCATCGTCTTGGAAACAATTACAAAATGTAGGGAGAGAGAAATGGGGGGAAATGGTGACAATAGGATGTCAAGACAAATCTACTTCCACCCAGTTAACTTAAAGTCCTGCTAGTCTATAGGCCTATGTGCTTCAGTGTTCATTAGTTAGCTGTCAATACATCACATGGGTCTAACTGACACCAGTTTACCCAATTTACTCTTACTTACTTTAAATTTCACTCTTCTCCTCACTCAACCAATCTGTTTATCCTCAAATGGACAATTAATCAATCCTATGACACAACATAGCCGCACACAGTGGAATATAGAGCTAGACATTACTATGTACAGTACCAGTCAAAAGTTTGGACACACTTAATCATTCCAGGGTTTTTCTTTATTTTGACTATTTTATACATGGTAGAATAATAGTGAAGACATAAAAACTATGAAATAACATACATGGAATCATGTAATAAGCAAAAAAGTGTTAAAAAATAAAAAATATTTTATTCGATTTTAGATTTTTAGATTCTTCAAAGTAGCCACCCTTTGCCTTGATGACAGCTTTGCACACTCTTGGCATTCTCTCAACCAGCTTCACCTGGAACGCTTTTCCAACAGTCTTGAAGGAGTGCAAAAGGTGTGTCCAAACTTTTGACTGGTACTGTATATTTGCATGAGAGCTTTGTGAGGCAAGTTTCAAAGAATAAGTGATTGTCATTGAAAGCAACATCCCAACCTAGTGTACCCCACCTCTTTTATCATACTGGCCACATCTAGGGCTGTTGTGGTGACCATATTACCGCTACACCAGTCATGACCGCAGTAAAATTCCATGTGACCGTTGAGTCATGGTAATCTCCTTTTATACTCTCTGAACATGCTTTGGTAGTACCCAACTTGCTAACTACCACCAAGTCTAATGGCCTGGTACTCAAGGCTCTATTGTCTCTCTAACTACTCTGACATAAATGCAAGTACAATCAAAACTTATCATCAAAACAGTAAGCCTATGGTACTTTTAAAAATCACCTCACTGTGATGATCAATTTAAAGAAAGAAGTTCAACAGCAGGTTGAAACAGTTTAAAACATGGTTGTTGTGGATGTTGTTTGAAAGGTACACAACGAAATGGACAGTGCTTTCTAAGGTGATGATTAATTCAAAACATCCATACGTATGTTAGAGCTTATGCATATGCATAGGCTTATGAACCCAAACCCAAAAGAAAAAAAACTGAATTAAAATGATGATTGTGCCATTATACAATACATAGCCTACTGCATATTATGCATGGCAGAAAAACATAAAACAAAACTGATTTAAGACGTCTTTGGTACATAATTGGTCTGGCCTTTGAGTGTGGACTCTATTATTATGTATACTGGATGGACAGGTTACTTTATGCCACGCTCCAAAATGTATATCTATGAGTCTGGGAGAGAATGTATAGCCCTAGGCGATTCTGATTGTTAATTGATTGTGCAGGGTGGCTTACAGTTATCCTACAATTATAGTGAATTTGTATTCGACTTTAAATATCTCACCACCACCACCATCTCCTCCTCTCTCTTCTTTCTCGAGCACGCAGACGGACTGTCAAACTTATTTCAACATAGTGAAATAGGTTTCGTTGCGAAAACATGCTACTATCGATGTTCCCGAACAGATTTCTCTTGGTTTCCCAAATTAAGCACTGGGTAGTTGCAGGAATAAGGTTGGAGAGCGAGTTTGGGCGGAATATCACGTTGTCAGGGCAGCGAACGCATGCTTCTCAAACAGTGGTTGATGCGTGCGTGGAGTGAAATAAATCTTCTTATGTTTATTTCTCAGCTGCTCATATTAAGCACATGCTCCACTATAAACCCAAATTAGACTACAAAACACACCAAACAGCGGGAAAGCGTGCGGCCTCCATTCGGTATTCGAGTGCATACATATGACATGTATTTTTCCCCCCTGTTCCTGCCCATTTGATAATAGACCATTCTAAATCTAAACTCGTTTTAAATATTAGTAAAGACAAGATTAAACTGAGAATAGTCTGATGGGTGACAAATATGATCACTTGTTGAGAGAACAGCTGTGCAGCGCAAGCTTATTTTTTGTACTTTCTCAAATCATCAATAGCCTATAGTTGCACCATGTTTGGATTTATAAAACATTCTAAGGTTTGTTACCAAATAACTCTAAATCTAACACATAGGACCTGTTTCAAATATTCACTTTTCCACTCAACATAGGCACTACATATGCGTATTCGCTCCATAATGGGAAAAATATACTTTCTATTTTATTCAGCTCAATTATATTTTTCTGACTATAAAATCATAGAAAATAATTTCACGGGACTTAAAAGCATATCTTGCCAGTTAAATGAACAAGCCTAAATCCTATGGGATGGAGCATAGCCAGATAACATAGGCCTACAGTAGGCCAACTCATATTCTGTTCTTCTGAAATACATTTTCATCATAGCATAATGTTTCTTTAGACCTGACTAACATCAATAATAGATTCATGGTAATTGATTTATTATACTTTTTTATATGTAGATGTTTCAAAGGCGCTCATCACGGTCAATTACCGTGTGACCGGCAGTCTTTTGCATGACAATAACCGTCTGACAAAATTTCATGACTGCCACATCATAGATAATCGATAATAGACAACACGACTTATTCGCACTTGAAGAGACAATCAGCAGTAGAAACAATAAGAAAGTATCCTCCCCACCCCTGTTTTGGTAAAAAGCTGAGGGATGGGGCGGGAGAAATGTAACCACTCTCAAATTCATCGACAGAGCTATGGATGCAAGGACTGACCATCCATGATATCAAAATGATAGTTTTGACCATGTTGAGGCTATACAATGTTTGTTTATATTTACGTTGATTACAAACATTTCAGTAAAACAATCTTCTTTTTGGGTTCTGATGGGGTATGACAGTTAATCTAAGCTCATAAGGCATTCATAAGCTATATTCTTCAAGAATCAATGGGAACATATCATTAATTTATAAATACCAAAATGGACGTAGCAATCTGTTTGATTGCCCGTTTAAAGGTTCCACAAAATGATACAGATAGTGGATGAAATTGAATGATTGAAGTGAAAGTGAAAATGTGCTGTTATCGTAAGAAAAGTTCATTTCACATACTGTTTAGTGTGTTTGGACATTTGCTGACAACTAACAAGGCATTGTCAGATGGTATGATATCTGGAGCAGGGCTTTTAGGGGGTAGACACCACGTCTCAATACAGATGGTCAGCTGGATGACCTCAAGAGACAGAAGACCTAAACACAGACTGATCGATTCCACACGCGCACACACACACACACACACACACACACACACACACACACACACACACACACACACACACACACACACACACACACACACACACACACAGTCTCTGTATTTCTAATGCCCCCTCTCCAACCGCCCTCTACACACACCATCAGTGCTGGCGACGCTGGAGCATGGGCGCTCGTAAATTCCGCGCCTTGATTTTGTTAACCTTTACCATGACCCGTCACTTCTAGGCTTTTATAGCACCCACTCAGTCACAGATGAGGTCCTGGCTGCTGCCGCCAAGCCTGACTGGGTGCACTCACACACAAATACACACACACAGCTCATCGCTCAAGGTTCGCTAGCTACCCAACAGCCCTGGTTGGCCCCATGGTGCCAAGGCTCACTAGCTACCCAACAGTCAGCTTGATGAAGGTCCATTAGACAAAGGTCCCATACACCAACATTTTCCATGTGAATATATGAATTGTCTGTCTACCGATAATGATAGCCCATAACTCCTTCACTAAATAACTAAATACACACATCCTACAGACTTGAGCACCTTCGACTAAATCAACCTACAGAATAGAGCACCTTTGACTAAATCATCCTACAGAATCGAGCACCTTTGACTAAATCATCCAACAAAATAGAGCACCATTGACTAAATCATCCGAAAGAATAGAGCGAATACTTTTGACTAAATCATCCTACAGAAGAGAGAACCTTTGAACATGTTTTTAAAGCATTCCATTTATCCCAAAAATTATGCAACTTGGTATACATTCAAACACTCACTAATTGGGCATTTCAGAAGAAACACACATCTACTGAATAGAATTAAAGTAAAAACATAAATACTGTGATTGTTAAGACAAGGCGCAATTTGTTACTGAAGGTATGTAACACACCTACAAACCCCAACCTATCACTCCAGTGGTAAAACTAACATCCCTCCCCATCTCCACAGCATGGCGTCCATTATCTACTACCCAGACAGATACACACCAGGAACCCCTGTGTAAATGACCATCAACTATACCTGTTATGATTGGCTGGGCTCCCAAGGCACAGTGGTGATTAATGCCCCTTTCCTGCCTGCATTGTGAGATAAACACTTCCCTCTAAAAGAAGAGAAAAAGAGGAGAGGTGAAAAAGAGCATATATTTTATGTTGGGTGTACAGGGACAGTGCAACATC
This sequence comes from Salvelinus sp. IW2-2015, assembly GCF_002910315.2. Classification (NCBI taxonomy): domain Eukaryota; kingdom Metazoa; phylum Chordata; class Actinopteri; order Salmoniformes; family Salmonidae; genus Salvelinus; species Salvelinus sp. IW2-2015. The sequence continues at coordinate 11,367,342 of NC_036846.1, read as the reverse complement.
TGCATTATCTACGCCCCCGTTTAAAAAAACATCTGGGTCTGTCATGTCATTCCCTCAGAGATTCATTGGTGCGGTGAATTCCTGTTGTTAGTTTAAGAATAAAGAATTTGGACCATTTTGTCTTGCTCCCCAGTCACTCCCGTTAAAGCTAACAGCAAGCAGCTCACGTCCACATGTTTTCTCTGAGCTAAAGATGAAACTTTGAGACAGAGACTTGACTTGTTTAGATGCAACAAGAAGCACAAACTAAATGTGACGCTGAAATGCAAAATCTCAGAAAGGTTTGTACTGATAATAACTTTAAAATGAACCATTCATATGTAAATCTGTCTAATATTGGAGCCTACTCAGTGGGAACTTCTTTTTATCAATAAAGTCTCAAAAGTATGCAATTCAATCAGTTATGCTTTGAAATTACATTAAGAGAGACATTTAACTAATAATGCTATTGCCCATATACACAGAGAAGAAAGTCTCCCTCTCAAACTCAAAAGATAAAACACATACACTTGAAGTCGGATGTTTTCATACACTTAGGTTGGAGTCATTAAAACTCCACAAATGTCTTGTTAACAAACTATAGTTTTGGCAAGTCGGTTAGGACACCTACTTTGTGCATGACACAAGTAATTTTCCCAACAATTGTTTACAGACAGATTATTTCACTTATAATTCACTGTATGACAATTCAGAAGTTTACATGCACTAAGTTGACTGTGCCTTTAAACAGCTTGGAAAATTCCAGAAAATTATGTCATGGCTTTAGAAGCTTCTGATAGGCTAATTGGCATCATTTGAGTCAATTGGAGGTGTACCTGTGGATGTATTTCAAGGCCTACCTTCAAACTCAGTGCCTCTTTGCTTGACATCATGGGAAAATCTAAGGAAATCAGCCAAGACCTTAGATTTTTTTTTTGTAGACCTCCACAAGTCTGGTTCATCCTTGGGAGCAATTTCCAAATGCCTGAAGGTACCACGTGCATCTGTACAAACAATAGTATGCAAGAAAGAATAAACACCATGGGGCCACGCAGCCATCATACCGCTCAGGAAGGAGACGCGTTCTGTCTCCTAGAGATGAACGAAAAGTCCAAATCAATCCCAGAACAACAGCAAAGGACCTTGTGAAGATGCTGGAGGAAACAGGTACAAAAATATCTATTTCCACAGTAAAACGAGTCCTATATCGACATAACCTGAAAGGCCACTCAGCAAGGAAGAAGCCACTGCTCCAAATCCGCCATAAAAAAGCCAAACTATGGTTTGCCACTGCACATGGGGACAAAGATCGTACTTTTTGGAGAAATGTCCTCTGGTCTGTCCTCTGGTCAAAAATAGAACTGTTTGGCCATAATGACCATCATTATGTTTGGAGGAAAAAGGGGGAAGCTTGCAAGACGAAAAACACCATCCCAATCTTGAAGCACGGGGGTGGCAGCATCATGTTGTGGAGGTGCTTTGCTGCAGGAGGGACTGGTGCACTTCACAAAATACATGGCATCATGAGGCAGGAAAATTATGTGGATATATTGAAGCAACATCTCAAGACATCAGTCAGGAATTCAAAACTTGGTCGCGAATGGGTCTTCCAAATGGACAATGACCCCAAGCATACTTCCAAAGCTGTGGCAAAATGGCTTAAGGACAACAAAGTCAAGGTATTGGAGTGGCCATCAGTAAGCCCTGACCTCAATCCTATAGAAAATGTGTGGTCAGAACTGAAAAAGCATGTGTGAGCAAGGAGGCCTACAAACCTGACTCAGTTACACCAGCTCTGTCAGGAGGAATGGGCCAAAATTCACCCAACTTATTGTGGGAAGCTTGTGGAAGGCTATCCGAAACGTTTGAGCCAAGTTAAACAATTTAAAAGCAATGCTACCAAATACTAATTGAGTGTATGTAAACTTCTGACCCACTGGGACTGTGATGAAAGAAATAAAAGCTGAAATTAAATCATTCACTCTACTATTATTCTGACATTTCACATTCTTAAAATAAAGTGGTGATCCTAACTGACCAAAGATAGGCAATGTTTACTAGGATTAAATGTCAGGAATTGTGAAAAACTGAGTTTAAATATATTTGGCTAAGGTGTATGTAAACTTCGGACTTCAACTGTACATGAACACACACACAAACACACTCAAGAACACACACACACACACACACACACACACACACACACACACACACACACACACACACACACACACACACACACACACACACACACACACACACACACACACACACACACACACACACACACACACACACACACACACACACACACAGATAAAATGCCTTGTCTGCTGTGTTTCTGGGCTGTCTAGTAAGTGAAGTGGAGAGTGGGGGCCCCAGATTTGGGAGACAACTTGGAAATAGGACACTTCATCACCATGGTTTGTGAAGGCCTCAGCTATCTCCCCGCTAATAGTCCCAGTCTGCATCTCAAATTGCACCCTATTCCACATGTAGTGCCCTACATTCAACCAGGAACTATAGGGTTCTGGTCAAAAGTAATGCACTATGTAGGGAATAGTGTGCCATTTGCCATGCAGCCCCAGTTTGTCTGGAAGATGTTATGCTTTGTGATACTCTGAGTCTGGCTGAAATATATATATATATATCTTCTGGAGCTGTTGGAACCTCTTACAGTGTATCAGGTTCTATTGGATCACCTTTGTAACTTAGCTCTGTTGTTTTCCCTTGTCATAATGCAATCATCTCATGCATTATTAAAGACAAGATAATGGCTGGAATAATGTTGTCAATGAAATAGTAGTTATTATTGAAGAAATATAGCACATTTCAATAATATTCAATCATATTTAGCTATGTAGACTGTTTACCTTAAATCAGCCTATATTAGACTTCAAAAGATAAATTGGTTTATCATTTGTTTCATCAAAAGTGTAGAGGTGTTGAAATGTTGTATGCCAAAAGTCCCTCTCCAGACACATGAAACACGTGTCGACATTTCCTTTTCACTTCAACAACACTGCGTCTCCAATTCCCTCTATTTATACTGAACAAAAATATAGATGCATCACGCAATAATTTCAAAGATTTTGTTGAGTTAGAGTTCATAAACTCAGGAAAAAAACAAACGTCCTCTCACTGTCAACTGCGTTTATTTTCAGCAAACTTAACGTGCAAATATTTGTATGAACATAACAAGATTCAACAACTGAGACATACACTGAACAAGTTCCACAGACATGTGACTAACAGAAATGGAATAATGTGTCCCTGAACAAAGGGGGGGTCAAAATCAAAAGTAACAGTCAGTATTTGGTGTGGCCACCAGCTGCATTAAGTACTGCAGTGCATCTCCTCCTCATGGACTGCACCAGATTTGCCAGTTATTGCTGTGAGATGTTACCCCACTCTTCCACCAAGGCACCTGCAAGTTCCCGGACATTTCTGGGGTAAATGGCCCAAGCCCTCACCCTCCGATCCAACAGGTCTCAGACGTGCTCAATGGGATTGAGATCCAGGCTCTTCACTAGCCGTGGCAGAACACTGACATTCCTGTCTTGCAGGAAATCATGCACAGAATGAGCAGCATGGCTGGTGGCATTGTCATGCTAGAGGGTCATGTCAGGATGAGCCTGCAGGAAAGGTACCACATGAGGGAGGAGCATGTCTTCCCTGTAACGCACAGCGTTGAGATTGCCTGCAATGACAACAAGCTCCGTCCGATGATGCTGTGACACACCGCCCCAGACCATGACGAACCCTCCCCCCTCCAAATCGATCCCGCTCCAGAGTACAGGCCTCGGTGTAATGCTCATTCCTTCGACGATAAACGCGAATCCGACCATCACCCATGGTGAAACAAAACCGCAACTCGTCAGTGAAAAGCACTTTTTGCCAGTCCTGTCTGGTTCAGCGACGGTGGGTTTGTGCCCATAGGTGACGTTGTTGCCGCTGATGTCTGGTGAGGACCTGCCTTACAACAGGCCGACAAGCCCTCAGTCCAGCCTCTCTCAGCCTATTGCGGACAGTCTGAGCACTGATGGAGGGATTGTGCATTCCTTGTGTAACTCGGGCAGTTGTTGTTGCCATCCTGTACCTGTCCCGCAGGTGTGATGTTTGGATGTACCGATCCTGTGCAGGTGTTGTTACACGTGGTCTGCCACTGGGAGGACGATCAGCTGTCCGACAGGTCTCCCTGTAGCGCTGTCTTAGGCGTCTCATAGTAGGGACACTGCAATATATTGCCCTGGCCACATCTGCAGTTCTCATGCCTCCTTGCAGCATGCCTAAGGCACGTTCACGCAGATGATCAGGGACCCTGGGCATCTTTCTTTTGGTGTTTTTCAGAGTCAGTAGAAAGGCCTCTTTAGTGTCCTACGTTTTCATAACTGTGACCTTAATTGCCTTAACGTCTGTCAGCAGTCAGTGTCTTAGCGACCGTTCCACAGGTGCATGTTCATTACTTGTTTATGGTTCATTGAACAAGAATGGGAAACAGTGCTTAAACCCTTTACAATGAAGATCTGTGAAGTTATTTCGATTTTTACGAATTCTCTTTGAAAGACAGGGTCCTGAAAAAGGGACGTTTCTTTTCTTGCTGAGTTTACATGGAAATCAGTCAATTGAAATAAATTCAATAGGGCCTAATCTATGGATTTAAAATGACTGGGCAGGGGCCCAGCCAGGGGTGGACCTGGGATGGCATAGGCCCACCCACTTGGGAGCCAGGCTGACCCACTGGGGAGCCAGGTCCAGCCAATCAGAATTAGTTTTTCCCCACAAAAGGACTTTATTACAGACAGAAATACTCCTTCGTATCTACCCTTCCCCCCTCTGACGATCCTGCAGGTGAAGAAGCTGGATGTGGAGGTCCTGGTCTGGCGTTGTTACATGGGGCACTCCATTCACAATGTTGACATCAGCAAACCGCTCACCCATACGACGCCATACACTTAGTCTGTGGTTGTGAGGCCGGTTGGACGTACTGACAAATTCTCTAAAATGGCTTATGGTAGAGAAATTAACATTAAATTATCTGGCAACAGCTCTGATGGACATTCCTGCAGTCAGCAGGCCAATTGCACGATCCCTCAAAACTTGAGACATCTGTGGCATTGTGTTGTGTGACCAAACTGCACATTTCAGAGTGGCCTTGTATTGTTCCCAGCACAAGGTGCACCTGTAATGATCATGCTGTTTAATCCGCTTATTAATATGCCACACCTGTCAGGTGGATGGATTATCTTGGCAAAGGAGAAATTCTCACTAACAAGGTTGTAAACAAATTTTTGCACAAATACGCTTTTTGTGCATATGGAACATTTCTGGGATTTTTTATTTTAGCTCATGAAACATGGGACCAACACTTTACATGTTGCGTTTATATTTTAGTTAACTGTATTTTTCAAAGCTTCTTCAACACAGTGGGGTGTCTACAGTCAATGCCTTGACTCTCTACCCACTGTGGCAATGCTGACGCCGGATCGAATTCAAGCATCGGGTTCGTTTCAAAAAGGAGCTGGGAAGAGGCCCAGAAGCTATATACTCCACCGTGGGGAGAGCACCATCCATTACCCTACCGCCTATGTAGCGTCACTGATGAACCCAGCTCCTCCACCCCACCACTCCAGACCCATTCAGACAGCATATTTGCTGGATGACAGTGCGCTCTGTATACCATCCATTACAGTGAGGGCAGATGAGTTGTCATCGGGAACCTCTCACACTGGCATAAATCCATAGTCAACAGTCGGTCTGGGTCAAGTGATTTATACAATAGGGTAGGCACACCACTTTACCACAAAGAAACACATGCACGCACGCACACATCCACCTCATCCCCCAAGCAAACCTGTTACTGTACTCAAGAGGCGTAATGGGAGTCTTGTTTAAAGTATGGAGGAATCTGGTCAAAGTCATCACAGAGGTCATGTTTGAGGAACTGCAGAGCACGGAGGAGTGTGTGCATTTATGTTTTTCCTCTCCTTCGCTTCGATCAGCGGGGGAGGCGGCCGGTGATGTAGTGTAGTAGATTCACACACAGACACACACACCGTCACACACACACACACGCAGTCATATGTTTGGGAGCCCAGCGCCGTGTGGACTGCAGAAAGATGAAGTGCTAAGTGAGTTGACTGTACTTGACCGTAAGCAGCAGATGAAAATAGAGGAGATGCTGTGTCCCGGTAGGCTCACTTGTGACATATATTTAGAGCCCTCGGTAATACTAACGCATTACAATATTCCAAAGAGGACCATTTCAGGAAGAGTCAATTGCTTTGGCTTCCCAAGGCCACATCCAATGTGAGTGAGATCTGCCCACTATTCATAATGTAACAGCCATTGTTGTTGAAATTGAACGAGCAGCATAGTCAATAAATGGGAGTTCACCCATGTCATAGTTCAGCAATGAATCCTGTCAATTGAAATATACGCCATTCAACACAAGCCCTGTGGTCTCAACATGGACATAGTCTGCCTCTGAAAAACTTCACTAGGACCATCTCCATCATTCATAAAAGACAAGTAAGTCTTTTATGGTAACCAAGTAACTTTTATGGTAAGACAAGTAAGTCCACTGAAATGGTAACCCTGTCAAGGTGTTTTGTCATAACCGTGGACAGAATGATCCACCTGACACAGGCAGATCTCCGCTGTTCGAAAAATAAGCGGCTCGTCTTAGCTGGAGCGCTCGTCACAGCCCCCCACAGTACATCGCCATCACAAGACTTCAACAATATTGACTTCTGCAGGCGAGATCAGTGCGTGGAGCTTTTATTTTGTCAAGGGATCATGCGCTTTCATGTCCTTACCTAAATATAACTTTTTTCTCCAGCGTGGCTTTGGTTGCAGGTGGTATTTCATTTATGAGCGTAGCCGAGACCCAGAATGCTTCAGTTTGACGGCTGGGGCTTTGGGAGGATTATCTGACAAATTTTTCTTTTATAACAGCTGGTAGTGAGAAGCCACCAGAGGTCTACTCCCGACGACCTCTCCTCTCATTGTGTGTCACTTTCATTTTTCATTTGTTTAAATAGCCAGCACACCACTACACCATATCTATCATCTGTGTTTGTTCTTTGTCATCCACATTTCGGATGCCATTTATAGATTATTTGGGAGACCCTTGAAATAGAATGGAAAAACGAATGTACAGTGTAATATTGTAGGTTGTATCACATCCGACTACAGCCCAAAATTAAACGCCCTTCATCATATCTCCTAAAGCGTCATGCTGTTCTCATTCCTTCCTTTGTTGATGATCCGATGCCAAGCAACTATGCAGCACCTTTTAGGACATTGGAAAATTTGATTTACTATAGGCAGCCGATTGACAACCTGCTAATGCTAGCTTCGATGCCTCGATCTCAAACGGAACACCAGATATCACAGGCCGCTGTCTACCTCCATTGGTAGCTTATGGCAGAATCCCAGCGCTGACACGAATGTCCACCCAACTCCCTATAACTTAAGACTCCTGTCCGTGCCTTGAGGCCCTCGGCCTTCCCACTCTCCGAGGTGTAGTAGGGGGAATCTGGAGTATAACTGGAGTATACCACTGGAAATAGGGTGAATCCTGAGGACTGGAGTATACCACTGGAATAGGTAGTAGGGGGAATCCTGAGGACTGGAGTATACCACTGGAAATAGGGTGAATCCTGAGGACTGGAGTATACCACTGGAAATAGGTAGTAGGGGGAATCCTGGAGACTGGAGTATACCACTGGAAATAGGTAGTAGGGGGAATCATGAGGACTGGAGTATACTATTGGAAATAGGTAGTAGGGGGAATCCTGGAGACTGGAGTATACCACTAGAAATAGGTAGTAGGGGGAATCCTGGAGAATAGAGTATACCACTGGAAATAAAACAAACCCATAGAAAGGTCAGAGGCTTGTCAAACAGCTATTGGATTTTTGTTACATGGTTTGCAGGAGAACGGAGCACCACGCACCGGGCCCCTTCTACAAGCAAGCCTTGTTGACAAAGTTTAAATAATTGAAAGCCTATTGGCTCTAAATGAATATGAGGTCTAGAAAAGAATAAACCCCAGTAAACCCAAATGCAGCACTGGATGAAATCTCTTAGCCGAGGAATGGAGTGCGGATCGAGCTCTTCATAAGATATAAAAATAACAGCATATCAAACTGAAGTGAAAACTTCAATGCAATAATAACTACAAGTAAATAATAACTGTACAATCTCCTCATTAAAAGGGGCACCATGGAGGCTTCAATTGACCACTCTTGATCTGCTTTTCTTTTGGGAGCTACCCACATGTTTAGAAATACATGTATTTAATGGATATCAAACAGTGCTACACTCAAAGAGGGCTTGTGAAACTGAGGCAAAACTACTGTACATGTCCTCTGCAACCAACCTTGACTACAGTATCTACCCCTGGCACTTGGGTGGTGTGAGTTTGTGTCTTTTACCCTTGAGTTCACACATCTGATTGATATTCATATCCCTGTCACGGTCAGATGAGTCCAATTGGCAGTTTACGTTGATGGATGTCTCAGGTCTCAACAAGTCCAGCCAGGCAGCCAGGGAGTGTCTGGGATCTTTGGATCATTGCTCTGCTTTGGCTCCTGCCACATGTGTTGTCTCCCCAGACTCTGTGTCCTCCTTCCTGCTGACAACGCCACGTTCCCCAGAGGGGGCGGCCTCTGAGTAATGAGACAACGCGGGCCTGGTGCTCAAAGTCCCGTCTCTTTAATGTGACATAAATCTTCCTCGCAATGTGTGATCGATCTATTTATTACCCTATTTATGTAAAGCCGCCAAAAGGCACCTGACAGGTGGTTTTCTTCAGGCTGAAATATCAATGGCCATCACTCAATTTTTATTGCTTTACTCAAGTCTTCCGGATCCTGTGGCATTTGTTTTGTGGGGTGCTGGGCATGAAATATGAGATATGGAATAATATTACAGCAATCTGCAGATATATGCAATGAGAGCCAGTGTCAACGGTTAATGTTTGCTTGTATTTTTCTTTGCTTGTATTTTTCGAATATCTTCAATATTCCCCAATATCGCTTTAGGAACCCAGTATGGGTTTCACAGATCCATTGAAAGATAAGTTTGAGTGTAAGCCAGATCAAAGTTACATGGTATTATTGTGTCAAATCTATATCGAAATTACCTTAGAATTTGGACATATCAAAATAAATGTTACGGTCTCCTTTGTCCACATGTATTCTTCATATCTGCATACATTCTTCCCTTTCATTCAACTTCTTGTGTTCCACAGTACTTAAAACAGTATACTTAGATCAGAATATGGTGTTGTTCATTCTTAATACATTACAGAATGAATCTGTTAAATCTTTGGCAAAACGATACATTACTGTATGTACCTCTGGAAGTATTCTGAGTGGTGACTTCGTGCCCTAATCCTACCACTGTCAAAAGGAATAATTTCCCTGTCACCTTTGTAAGAACAAGTGTGCTTCCCTCAACATTCCCAACATGATATGGCACATGGAGTGTGACACCTAAACGCGTCTGCATACTAGGTTCAGTTTGCTCCTAGCAGAACTTGGCCTAGGCTAAGTGAACGTCTGTGCCTCACATACTCCCTTAAAAGACATTCACTTGAAAAACGAGAATAGTACTGTTTGTCCTTCTTGAGACACCGTAGCCAGTATACACTTCCTAAGAGTGGTCAGAATTAATCTAAGATAACTCAAGAAATCTGTCAGAAATGTTGACGTTTTTGCCGAGGAGATCTTAATCGAACAAATTTACATCTGACTAAGGTGTTTGGTGCAATATTTCTCAAGTGAAAAAATCGGCATGAAAATAAGTCGTATATGACAACAAACACTTAATTGAAGACATTAAGCTACCAAATTTCGGCTTGCCTCGAGAATTTAACAGCCGAAAAAACCCTTGCCAAAGACCATAACAAACAAAAATGTCACGAAATGTCATCATAATATACAGTAACAGTCAAAGGTTTGGACACAACTACTCATTCAAGGGTTTTTCTTTATTTTTTACTATTTTCTACATAGTAAAATAAAAGTGAAGACATCAAAACAATGAAATAACACATATGGAATCAGTCATTTAGTAACCAAAAACGTGTTAAACAAATCAAAATATATATTAGATTTGAGCTTTTCTTAAAAGTAGGCACCCTTTGCCTTGATGACAGCGTTGCACACTCTTGGCATTCTCTCAACCAGCTTCACCTGGAATGCTTTCCCAACATTCTTGAAGGAGTTCCCACATATGCTGAGCACTTGTTGTCTGCTTTTCCTTCACTCTGCGGTTCAACTCATCCCAAACCATCTCAATTGGGTTGAGGTTGGGTGATTGTGGAGGCCAGGTCATCTGATGCAGCACTCCATCACTCTCCTTCTTGGTCAAATAGCCCTTATACAGCCTGAAGGTGTGTTGGGTCATTGTCATGTTGAAAAACAAATGATAGTCCCACTAAGCGCAAACCAGATGGGATTGCATACTGCTGCTGAATGCTGTGGTAGCCATGCTGGTTACGTGTGCCTTGAATTCTAAATAAATCACAGACAGTGTCACAGACAAAGCACCCCCTCACCATCACACCTCCTTCTCCATGCTTCACGGTGGGAACCACACATGCGGAGATCATCCCTTCACCTACTCTGCGTCTCACAAAGACACGGCTGTCAAATTTGGACTCATCAGACCAAAGAACAGATTTTCACCGGTCCATTGCTCGTGTTTCTTGGGCTCCCGAGTGGCGCAGCGGTCTAAGGCACTACATCTCAGTGCTAGAGGCGTCACTACAGACCCTGGTTCGATTCCAGGCTGTATCACAACCGTCTGTGATTGGGAGTCCCATAAGCCATCGCACAATTGGCCCAGCATCGTCCGGGTTAGGGTTTGGCCGGGGTAGGCCGTCATTGTAAATAATAATTTGTTCTTAACTGACTTGCCTAGTTAAATAAAGGTTAAAAAAAGCAAGTCTCTTCTTATTATTGGTGTCCTTTAGTAGTGATTTCTTTGCAGCAATTCGACCATGAAGGCCTGATTCACGCAGTCTCCTCTGAATAGTGATGTTGAGATGTGTCTGTTACTTGAACACTGTGAAACATTTATTTTGCCTGCAATTTGAGGTGCAGTTAACTCTAATAAACTTATCCTCTGCAGCAGAGGTAACTCTGGGTCTTCCTTTCTGTTGGCGGTCCATGAGAGCCAGTTTCATCATAGCGCTTGATGGTTTTTGCGACTGCACTTGAAGAAATTTTCAAAGTTCTTGAAATGTTCCGGATTGACTGACCTTTATGTCTTCAAGTAATGATGAACTGTCGTTTCTCTTTGCTTATTTGAGCTCTTCTTGCCATAATATGGACTTGGTCTTTTACCAAATAGGGCTATCTTCTGTCCCAATACAACTGATTAGCTCAAACGCATTAAGAAGGATAGAAATTCCACCAATAAATGAACAAGGCACACCTGTTAATGGAAATGCATTCCATTACTTTGAAGAATCTCAAATATAAAATATATTTGGATTTGTTTAACACTTTTTTGATTATTTCATAGTTTGATGTCTTCACTATTATTCTACAATGTAGAAAATAGTCAAAATAAAGAAAAACCCTTGAATGAGCAGCAGTGTCCAAACTTTTGAATGGTACTATATGCATGAAGTGTTCCAAACTGTTTCAGATGGGAGGCATGAGGACGTTTTAAGTGGGGCGTAAAATTCCCCCCAGAGCATTAATGTCAGGACTTTTCTGTATTGGGGGTCCGTGGGTGGTGTTACATCACATTCACCCCACCCAATCGTGTAGTAGTAGTAGTATCAGTAGTAATAGTAGTAGTAGTAGTAGTAGCAGTAGTAGCTCAGAGGTCATGGATGTTAAAAGCTTGTGGGTGTCCATATGTCCTTGTGTCTCTGATTGCACCCCATACCACCCTCCCATCCTGTCGTGTGCAATAGGGGTGTGTATGAGCACTCAGGCTTTTGCTATCGGGCAGATGCCAGGGCTTTCTAAGAGGGCTTCTCAGGCCAATCCTTGGTACAAGCTCTGGTGTTAACCCACTGGAGGACCCTTATCAGTGACATGTCGTGTTCACGTTTCCCTGCGGTTCCACCACCCCTCTCGCCCATCTCCACACTCTTGGGAGCTCCGCCCCTGTGGGCCGATGTTATCTTGGGGTTTGAAGTGGCAAACATATTTGCCCAAAGCTTCCCACAGTCCTGGAGAACGAGAGAGATGGAAGGAGAGAGAGAGCATTCCTAGAGAAGGGGAGAGATGGAAGGAGAGAGAGCTGCCCTCCAAGAACAGACTGAGGAGTCACAGAAGCCAGACCTGGACCTCTACACCCAACCTTCATGTGTCGCCTCAAGCTCCCGACACACACCCCACCCCAGAGCCCCACTCGTTTTCAAAAGACATGCCTGCACACCTATAACACATCAGTGCCATAAGTCACTTCGCAACCTCTACAGATAGTCATACCAGGTGTTCTGAAAGGGCTGAATTATGCCAATGCAAATGAAGATGAACAACTACTGAATTAAGAAGGAGACTGCAGTACACTGAGGACTGAGAAGCTCATTCAGAATACCATAACATGCCATGTTGAGAACACTATCTGTAGTAACTAATCTTGACACTATGACTGCGGGATGACTATATTTCATATGGAAGCTGATGTATTGACCTGATGTTGTCCACTAAACCTTATACTCTGACATTCATTGATGCAAACTAATCAAGGACACTGCCCCCAATTGCTTCCTTGCGATCTAGTGATCAACCAACCCCTTCACGCCAAAATAAATGCTTATGTCTCAACTTCATCAGTAAAAGGGACTGTGTGTTGGACTCTGTGGTCTTTTATCCTGCAATCCCTCCCCCTACCCACCCGACACCCTACCTAACCTAACTACTTGGAAGGGTGAAAAAGAAGGGGAAAAAATACAAACCCAGGAGATTAGTTTTTTTGTTTGTGTCATGACACAGCCACTCAGAAGTTTCTCAAAAGTTTTTTAGAGTTGGGGGGTTGGCTTAGTTCTAGTTCCTCTGCTTTTGGCCGTGGTCAGGCCTTTTATGTTCTTCCTGTGGATTTTGGGTCACTGTCAATGAGTCTCGGAGGATGTGAGGGAAATTTAAATGGAGCTAGCTAGATTCCAGAGGCTGGTTAGACTATTGACTGCTGGTTTCTCAGTTGGGATGTACTGTGCTTTGTTGGAATGTTCTGCCTACTGTCGAGGCATACCTCCATCTTAATCGATGCATCTGGACGATGAGTGAGTCATTTCATGCACTTTTTCTTTCTTTGGCTTGATATCAATGTAAAATAGAAATTATGTGAAATATTTTGAACATAGAAAATATTATGTGGGCAATATCTCAGATGTTGGGGTAATTCATTATATTAAATTGTCAGTAAATATGTTTTTATTGGGTAGGTAAATCACATTAAAGTGCAATGTTGTCATTTTCCACCATTAGTAATACTTAAGCACCTAAAATCACTCAAGAAGTACCTGCGCTAGCTGTTCCAGCAGCAGTAGGCAGGTGGATGGACACCCAACTCTGCTTTCCCTTGCCACCTCTGGCTCTCCTTGGGGATTAGGACCTGTCAATGTGGCCCTCTCCCCCTCCCTTCCAACTACCCCCCACACACACACTGGGACAGATGCTTAAATCTCTAGTTCTTAAGGTGCTGTGTATGATAGCGATTGGGTGCTCTCTGAGCTTGATTAGGGCAGTTAGCCCTGCTAAGGCTCTGGCTGTTTACAGTGGATTACAGAGAGGGAGATAGGGGTTAAGTCTACCCAGCCACCATGCCTTCCTCCCTCTCTCGCTCTCTTCCCCACCACGGGAGCCACTGCAGTGGGTCTGCCTGGCAGCTCGTCTAGGCTCCCCGCGCGAGGCCCAACTGACAGGTAGCGGGATTTGGCGGCGCGCTTTGCATGAGAGCCAATAAGAAAACCTGAACACGGCAGATTAGCTCGGGATTATGTTGTCAGAGCGAGCCTTGACGGACAAACTGCAGAGGAATAAATTGCAGTCTGTTTGAGGAGCTAGCGCTGCTGCCACGCAAACAGGAGAGAAGGGACCCCTTCGTCTAACGCCCCGTTCAAAATTACAGGGAGGGGAAAATCATTAATTATTTCTAAACGACCACTCAACCATTACCCCCATGTCCTGCTCTTGAACGCTGCCCGGCCTTTATTTAGACATGTGTCTTCTGCCCCTAACCTGGCTTTCAAGGCTGGTTAATGTTATTTATTCAAACCAAGTGACAGGAATCTCATGGATATTAAAAAAAGAGGGGAATGTTAAGGCTTGAAAAAGCACATGTCAATTAAGAAATTCCTCACGTCTTTTTATCCAGCGTCGAGCTCCTGTCCTGTTTCTGATGAAATGACGTACCTAGCTTGGAAACGTATCACAGTTTTGACGGCATACAGGGACTGGAGTTCGTCAGTGTATAATTTTGACTGATTTTGGTATACGTTATCATCTTAAAAGGAGCTTTTAGTACAGCACTAAAAATGGCTTAAGTGGCTTTTATAAAGCTAGCTCGGACAGTAAATGTATCCAGATGTTTATGATACAGTCCATTAATTGCGTCTAGCACTTTGCTATGTTTTGGACTGTTGTAAATCTCTCTAACTTCTAGCAGCTCATAACTTCTGTGTGGGGCTCTGCTGAGTTTCATCCTCTCTCCCTCCTCAAGTTTAATTTGGCTTCTATTATGCTTCAGAGCAGATGGTGTGTACTTGGGTACTTTGTATAAGGTCAAAGTGTGCCTGTCTGTATAAACTAGATGGCACAAAGCTGGGTCAATTAAGATACACTTTTATGAGCGTTTCCATTTTGATTCAAGTGTTATGTAATAACGATAGAAGAACGCAAATGCACAATGCCACAAATGTGGTGTCATTTAAGGTAAAAATCTGTCGTTCTGCCCCTGAACAAGGCAGTTAACCCACTGTTCCTAGGCCGTCATTGAAAATAAGAATTTGTTCTTAACTGACTTGCCTAGTTAAATAAAGGTTAAAAAAATAAATAATAATGTAGCTGTAAGTCTACCTCTCTCTCTTTCTCGCTCACACACTCCCTCTCGCTCTCTCACTCTCTCTCCCTCTCTCTCTCTCTCTAAGCCTCTCTGGAGGAAGATGTATTGTAAATTGTGACAAAGGCTGTGTATACTTAGAGACAGTCGATGGTACTGTGCAGTATTAAATCAATCTTATGTGCCTTTCTGGTTGAAAAGACCAGCACAGCTTTCCCCTGTGCCTCATGGGTCCAAAAAAGACACACACAAAAAAAAGTTTTTCTCCAACATATTGGAAAATTACACAGTGAACTAATAACTAATACATTCAGAAATACTATTGCATCTCTCACTTCCACTCACACATTTAATCCTTCTTTGTGGAGTAATTGAATGTGCTTCATTAAAAGTCTCATGGTGGTGTCTGGTGGAGACAGGCATGGCACGCAGTTTTAATGAGTTGATTGCATTCTGTCCAATCCTGGATCATTAAGAATGCATGTCTGTATGTTAAACATATGAATATGCATTGCCATAGAAAATTTGCTCTCAGACTTAGCAATGAGACAGTTTTGTGCTCGGAATAATAAACCATTAAAGAAATGAACTACCATTTAATGCCCCCATTTCCGCTGGCCCAGTAATAGAAGAGTGAAAACCAATGGTAATAGCTCTGCTTTATTGGAAACTAGGTTTAGGTTTATTTTATTTAAACAAATGTAATTCAGTATACACAAACAATATTAAATAAAAGCCAATGAAGAAACACACTGCTCAGTTGCACTACTTCACTTCAAAAGCAATATATTGCATAGCAAAGCTATTCTGAAGACTGTTTTGTCTTGCCTTTGGCTTCATCATGTCAAACATGCTAATCAGATCCAACTTTATAAAGACAGCTGACAGCCAGTCAAAGGATTTGAAGATCCATGTAAGAGTGAACGAGATACTGTATATTATACTGTAAGCCTAAATTATTATGTATAAACATGATTTAGGTATGCAGATAAATACAATACTTCTCATGGATAGGGGAAATAATGGAAGTCTCAAAAGGATTCTACTTCTGCAACTTTATTTCCTCCACCAAGCATGCTTTGAATGATGAGTGTGTGTGTGTGTGTGTGTGTGTGTGTGTGTGTGTGTGTGTGTGTGTGTGTGTGTGTGTGTGTGTGTGTGTGTGTGTGTGTGTGTGTGCGTGTGCGTGTGCACATGCGTCTGTTCTGCAGTGGTTGTTCTGCTGCCCTCCTCCTGTGTCCAATCATACGGTGCTCCAGAGAGGGCTCCAGAGTCAGCGGGGTTCACTGGTTAGAGGTTAACAATTGCCAGGTGAGACACACACCTGACTTGATGCCGTGTAGGGGGAGGGGCAGGGTGTCTAGGGTAGATGGATAGGGGTCTTTTGACCAATGGTGAGACGCCAGGAGGCTACACTTTTCATAATATAGCCTTGCTTTTTGCAAGTAAATATTGTTATGCAAATACGGATATTATCGAGGTACTCAAATGTTACTAATTCCTGTATTTGTGGATGAAAACTCTATCAGTAGTCGTCATAGTCTTTCCTGGATTTTCCTTCATGGATGGAAGGGGCCCATTCCCCCCTACAAGGGAGATGTGTCCGGAATGTACTGGAGGATGCTGGATTGGACCCATCCCCGATTTCGTGAAGCTACAATATCAACCCACTCCGCTGCATGTTATGCCACTCGAGTACTCCAGTTCTCTCAGACTCCTTGGGTCTTGATGTCTGTACTGGCATGTCTTGGGCTCAGGAATATAGGAGGACCTGCTTTTCATTCAACGCACTCACCAATGAACAGGCAGCCCCATTGAGAACAAAGGTGCTATCTGCACACAGACGGGCGGCATGCTAGGAAGAAGGGGTGACAGAGAGAGGGGTGAGGAGAAGGGAGGGGTGACAGAGAGAAGGGTATGGAGAAGGCGAGGGGTGACAGAGAGAGGGTGAGGAGAAGGAGAGGGGTGACAGAGAGAAGGGTACGGAGAAGAGAGAGTGACAGAGAGAGGGGCGAGGAGGAGAGGGGTGACAGAGAGAAGGTAGGCGAAGTAGAGGCGGTGACAGAGAGAAGGGTAAGGAAGAAGGAGAGGGGTGACAGAGAGAAGGAGGAGGGAAGGTAAGGAGAAGGAGAGGGGTGACAGAGAGAAGGGTACGGAGAAGGAGAGGGGTGACAGAGAGAGGGGTAAGGAGAAGGAGAGGGGTGACAGAGAGGGGTAATGGGAAGGAGAGGGGTGGTTGGGACAGAGGTGGGAGGAGGAGGGGGTGTTTGGGGATGCTCAGCTATACGAGGAGGTCATGCAGTACACATTGGACTGACTGTCCTGAGGTTTGGACCACTGGCTGACCCCCTTCTACAGGGCTTGGGTTTCCTGTTGATTTATTTATCAGAGAATAGGTGTGAGAACCAAATGAGCCTGTTTCCTGACTGTTTCAGTAGAACGGTTCTGAAATGAGCCACTAGTTAAAATAAAATGGGTTTGGGTTAAGGCTAAGGGAGAGTTCTGAATATTTTTGTATTGTTTGTCTAAGATGTGCAACCATAGCAACATGTCTTGATTAGAAAAAGTTGATTATTTATTCTATGAATCACCTTTTTCATTTGAACAAGGATATCATGTTTGTTCATGAAAGTACTTTGAAAAAAATCAACAACTTTTGCAGTGTGAATTGAGTATGAATTCAGTTCCAATCAAAAGGGCCAAGAGTGAACTGAACATGGACCCGTTCGTTTCACATCCCAATTCCCTCGGCATCAAATAAAGGTATGTACATACACAGAACTCTTGACCTGTGCTGATAATTCGTCTCTTCAGAGATTATTGTTTTCTTTTTCTCTTTGGTTCCAAATTATTATCTTTGCTCTCCAGTGACAAGAAGAGTCAACAGTAGCGGCAAAAATCCTATATCTCCTTAAATAAACGGTGGTGTCTGATGATGTTTTAATGGGAAAACCTTATCCCTATGGGCTGTGACCCTAGGAGTGTGTTTTAGCTATGTAGACTGCTGCGTGCTGAGAGATATAATTGCTGTGTACATACTCTGCTGGTCCAGGCTCATAGGTGTCCCTTCCTATGCCTACGCTGTCTGTCTGCTGCTAAGGTTAGCTTATGTTCCCCCAATGTTATTCTCCCACTCAGGATTACGGTTTGCTGGGAAGAACACAACGTCTGTCCCCAGAGTGGGCAAAACGTTGTCTTTTACTCCCAACGGACGCTCACTCCTTCCCAGTCCTTTAAACACTTTGAGTTAGTCCTTATTTCCCTGGGAAGACAACAGATGCATGCCCAGGACAGGGATTGGTCATACTCATATGGTCATACTCATTGGTCATACTCTTCTTCTCTATCAGAGAGAAGAAGAAAAAGAAAGACAAAATGACTTTTTCTGACTCGTCTGTGCTTTTCCCCTTCACTCTCTCTGTGTTTCATTTCTTCTTTCTTGATGAAACCTCATGAGTTTTGAGAGAAAATGCTTAGAGAATAGGTAACATTTTCATCAAACACAGGATGTGTGGACTTGATTAGTAATTCAGACCAAAGCAAATGCGGGTCAGACAATATTACAATTGAGTTCAGGGAAATAGCTAATGAGCATCAAAGTTAACTTAATCATGTTTCATGAAATAGTCATTTGATTTGCTATGTCTTGAAACCTAATTGGATAGTGAATTATTTAAGAACACGATGTACATTGTGTTTTAGTATGAAAGATTTCAACCATTGCTGCTGGCTTGTGTGCTCTTATTTCATTTTCCAATATTTTAATCAAACATTGACATCAATACTTAATTGCGTAATCCAGTCATGAAAATGGAGCCAGATAGTCACCACTTTATTATGAAGTCATTCTAATGACTATCCCACTGGGCACAGACGCCAGTTCAACATCTAGTTTACATTTACATTTGGTTGACTAATGTGAATACTAACGTGAAATCAACAACAAATGTCATGTCATTGGATTTATATTAAAAAATAGGATATTCCCTTATGTTGACTTTTTGCAAATCCAATCAGTTTTCACATTGATTCAACGTCATTACATATCATTTTTTGTTGTTGAAATGACATGGAAACAACGTTGATTCAACCAGTTTTTGCCCAGTGTGATGCTTCATTTCTTCCTCCCTCTCTCTCTCTCTCTCTCCTTCCTTCCCTCCCTTCCCATCTCTCTCTCACCACCTGTGTTTTATTAGGGTGGGGTGGACAGTTGTCTCATTGGCCCTCAGTACATGGAGAAGAATGCGGTGACGACTACCAGCCCAGAGTCATTCACGAAGGGCCCGGCCCTTCTAGGAGACAAAGCAATATCCCAGCAGAGTATGAAGTCATCACCACCGTTTGCATGCAACATTAAAAGAGGTTCAGTAAGGTTCACCTACGTCCCGACACGAGACAGGGACCAGTCTGGTCAGACCCTGACTCAAGAATGCCTGGTTCATCAGTCAGTCTTACTGGGTAGGTGGGGTTTTCTATGGGTACAGGTGGGGCTACAGTACATACTCATAACATATGATAACTATGAAGCAATTAAGAGGTAATTGTTTTAATATGTGCCTGACCATGCCCCTGTCATTTACAATCAAACATTGTTATCACAGTGATATAATAATAATGGTCATGGTCTTTTTCGGCTACGCATGGACAACACAATAAATTGTCTCGTCATCACCTATGCTATGCTCTCTATGTTTTGTCTCTAAGGTAAAATGTTATGTCTGCTTTGACGGTGTGTGTGTGTGTGTGTGTGTGTGTGTGTGTGTGTGTGTGTGTGTGTGTGTGTGTGTGTGTGTGTGTGTGTGTGTGTGTGTGTGTGTGTGTGTGTGTGTGTGTGTGTGTGTGTGTGTGTGTGTGTGTGTGTGTGAGGTGATCCACTTCCTTTTAGTTTTCCTTCCCATCATCCTCAAGCTCGAAGCTGACTGAAGTTATTTTCTGGTAGAGCGGGGTCCAGGATTCGTGTTCAGGCCTCCTCTGTGAATCACAACGTAGCGTGTGATCGGCCCACTGCCCTCTGCTTGACTCCCATGTGAACTCCTTTACAATAACATGCTTGCCTTTTGCTCTGTCCCTAATCCCCACCCCTGTTCCACGACTCCCTGACACTTCTGGGGAAAACGGGGGAAGAAAAAGAGAAAAAGGAAACTCCCCACGTAAATAAACCCTGCCAAAGTCCCTCTATCTATTGTGGTCTGTGTGATTGATTTATCCCATTTGCCCCCTCCTAATTCTATAACTGTTGTCAGCATAACTAACTAATATAGACCTGTTATTAGCATAACTAACTGACATAGACCTGTTGTCGGCATAACTATATTTCTGGGGCTGGATGTGGTAATGAGGACCAGATTCTAACTCCCTCTTCCACTTCCTCTGTCACAGAGGCCAGTCAGAACAAGTCAAGTTTAACAGTGCCATCTACAGTAGAGAGGCTTCCTCTCTATCCATTATCCAACCCTGTATTACAGCAGGGGTTCAGAGATCTGTGCAGCATTCTGTTATGACCCATCTCTAAAAGCAAGAGCTGTTATTGACCCTATTATAAAAGTGTTAGCTACGATGTTACTACAACTTAGAAACCTAACTCTGCAGGTAAGCGTTGCATTCATAACATTGTGATATGTCCTTTTCAGAGCCACACAAATTCTATGCATTTTATATCTATAGAATGAGGATTGATTGTATTCTCCTTGTTTTATATAAAAAAATATATATAAAAACAATTGTACAGTATATACATTTACATTTTACATTTAAGTCATTTAGCAGACGCTCTTATCCAGAGCGACTTACAAATTGGAAAGTTCATACATATTCATCCTGGTCCCCCCGTGGGGAATGAACCCACAACCCTGGCGTTGCAAGCGCCATGCTCTACCAACTGAGCCACACGGGACCGTGTGGCTCAGTTGTAAAGTGAGCCACACGGGACCGTGTAATCAATTGTTGTAAAGTGTTACACGGGACCGTGTAATCAATTGTAAAGTGTGATCAATTGATTATACCACAATCTAAATACATGACTACTGATGAATCCAAAGTGACAAGTACTCAACAAAGCAAGAC
Organism: Salvelinus sp. IW2-2015; assembly: GCF_002910315.2. NCBI lineage: Eukaryota > Metazoa > Chordata > Actinopteri > Salmoniformes > Salmonidae > Salvelinus > Salvelinus sp. IW2-2015. The sequence goes on along the minus strand of NC_036846.1, from coordinate 11,346,264 downwards.
ATGACAGACGTTGGAGGCCAAACAGATCGGGGCCTCGGCCATTGGGCTTGGGTGGAAGAACCCCGCTAAATACAGCCTTTACTGTTGGCCTCACCCTAATCACCAGCGGTGATATGCTCCCAAATATTATCCCATTCTCCTTAATCCACTCCACAATGCTGTGCTCTCCCACTTACCGGAAGCTTTGACATTTACCTTGGGATTTACCGGACTTGGGCTGGAGTGGCTGCGAGTGGGAAAGTGCTAATCTACAAGGCAGAATCAGGATTAGTCTGGTGAGCCAGGTGACCTCAGGGTCGAGCTCTCATTGGCCGGAGGAGGGGGGGGGGGGGGGGACTGTTGTTAGGGGTAAGGGGCCTCTTGAGCAGGCTGGATGCGGGGCTCTGTCTGTATGTCTATCTGCATATCTGTTTCTCTCTTTCTCTCCCTCTCTCTATCCCTTTCTCTCTCTCTCACACAGAGCCCTGATGAGTGAATTCCACTAATCAGCTCAGGATTAACAGGGACTCAAACAACACTACATCTAATTACCCCTTCACAGCCACTGGGGCAAACAGTGGCCCTTCACAGACACAGAGGCAAACAGTGGCCCCACACAGACAAAGACAGTGGGGCAAACAGTGGGCCTACACATACACAAAGGGAAAGTGGCCCCACACAGACACAGACACTGGGGCAAACAGTGGCCCTACACAGACACAGACACTGGGGCAAACAGTGGCGCCACACAGACACAGACACTGGGGCAAACACTGGCCCTACACAGACATAGACACTGGTGAAAACAGTGGCCCCACACAGACACAGACACTGAGGCAAACAGTGGCCCCACACAGACACAGGGGCAAACAGTGGCCCCACACAGACACAGCCAATGGGGCAAACAGTGGCCCCACACAGACACAGTCAATGGGGCAAACAGTGGCCCCACACAGACACAGCCACTGGGGCAAACCAGCATTCACTGTGTCTGGAAGAGTGCCTTCTAATACAAACTATTGATCAGTCTACCAGTTTATGAATCTGTATACGCATAGATTGTTCAATGCATTTAACATCTATACATCTGACTATCATTATGTTTCATTAGCTATTGTCTCAACATGAGGTTGCTGTTCCATTATGTTTCCTTTTGCTACTGAAGGATGACTTCTCAATTTGCATGGATCAAAACCATTTACGTGCTGTCATTCAAGTTAGCTTATCTTGTGTTGTGATAAGCGTGTCTGGCTGCAGGATTCTGACCTCAGAGCAACCCACAAGCCTGGATAGGAACAGTATGGTCAGTGAACATTTTTCAAAGTGACACAGGCAGTGAGTGCTTAATCATTCTAACCCACGGTGGCTTGCCAAGAAGTAGTGCTGGGCCACCCACAGTTTCTTCATTGGTTTTCTCTTTTGTTTTTTGAAACATGTTGCCTCAATATGACCTGTATTCAATTCTAATACATTTTATTTTGAACTATACATGTATTTTCTGTACTTTTCCCTAATTTGTCACAAATTTGAAATGTACAGTACCAGTCAACAGGTTGGACACACCTACTCATTCAAGGGTTTTTCTTTATTTTTACTATATTGTAGAATAATAGTGAAGACATCAAAGCTATGAAATAACACATGGAATCATGTAGTAACCAAAAATGTGTTAAACAAATCCAAATACATTTTATATTTCAGATCTTCAAAGTAGCCACCCTTTGCCTTGATGACAGCTTTGCACACTATTGGCATTCTGCCAACCAGCTTCATTAGGTAGTCACCTGGAATGTGTTTAAATAACAGGTATGCCTTGTTAAAGTTAATTTGTAGAATTTCTTTCCTTCTTAATGCATTTGAGCCAATCAGTTGTGTTGTGACATGGTAGAGGTGGTATACAGAAGATAGGCCTATTTGGTAAAAGACCAAGTCCATATAATGGCAAGAACAGCTCAAATAAGCAAAGAGAAACGACAGTGCATCATTACTTTAAGACATGAAGGTCAGTCAATACGGAAAATTTCAAGAACAATCAAGCGCTATGATGAAACTGGCTCTCATGAGGACCACCACAGGAAAGGAAGACCCAGAGTTACCTCTGCTGCAGAGGATACGTTCATTATAGTTACCAACATCAGAAATTGCAGCCCACATAAATGCTTTACAGAGTTCAAGTAACAGACACATCAACATCAACTGTCCAGCGGAGACTGTGTGAATCAGGTCGAATTGCTGTAAAGAAACCACTACTAAAAGACACAAATAATAATAAGAGACTTGATTGGGACAAGAAACACAAGCAATGGACATTAGACCGGTGGAAATCTGTCCTTTGGTCTAATGAGTCAAGATTTGAGATTTTTGGTTCCAACCGCCGTGTCTTTTTGAGATGCAGAGCAGGTGAATGGAGGATCTCTGCATGTGTGGTTCCCACCGTGAAGCATGGAGGAGGAGGTGTGATGTGTGGGGGTGCTTTGCTGGTGACACTGTTAGTGATTTATTTAGAATTCAAGGCACACTTAACCGGCATTGCTACCACAGCATTCTGCAGCAATGCGTCATCCCATCAGGTTTGCGCTTAGTGGGACTATCATTTGTTTTTTAGCAACACAATGACCCAACACATCTTCAGGCTGTGTAAGGGCTATTTGCCCAATAAGGAGAGTGATGGAGTGCTGTATCAGATGACCTGGCCTCCACAATCACCCAACCTTAACCCAATTGAAAACATTTTTTAAAAAGCAGCCAACAAGTGCTCAGCATATGTGGGAACTCCTTCAAGACTGTTGGAAAAGCGTTCCAGGTGAAGCTGTTGAGAGAATGCCAAGAGGGTGCAAAGCTGTCATCAATGTAAAGGGTGGCTACTTTGAAGAATCTAAAATCTAAAATATATTTTGATTTGTTTAACACTTTTTTCATTACGACATGATTCCATACGTGCTTTTTCTTAGTTTTGATGTCTTCACTATTATTCTACAATGTAGAAAATTGTTAAAACAAAGAAAAACCCTTGAATGAGTAGGTGTCCAAACTTTTGACTGGTACCGTATATTCCTTTATATGTGTGACACCCAACTGTTTCATACATTTCAAGCATTTCTCTAGATCTTAGGCAGGTCCCAAACTCTCTTAAATCCAATGCATTATACCACATGCACAACTCATAATAATGCATCAGAGGCGGCAATGGGAAGCGAGTGCATTTGCAGACGGGTTAAGTACATGTTGGCGTGGCTCCCACACTATCTGGGAGACAGGTTGGCTTCCCAAACTCCCACAGTTTTAGCCGTAATGAACAAGCTGCCTTACCCAAACAAACAGGCTCTCTGGAGATGTACCTCAACTACCTCCCTAATCCAGGAAGTCTCTCTTATCTCCTAACAAATGGCCCGGCTCTGAGCAGCCACAGGCTATGATGTCGTTCATCAGGTTGAAACCCAGACGGTGGAACAGGTATAGGTGTTTCAGGGAAAGAAAGTAACTGCTCCGCTGTGGTGGTGCGCATCAGAGCTCGGCCCTCAGCCCGTTGTTTATTTACACAGATGCCAGTCACATTGACATGTTTCTATGTGTCACAGATCTATTGCTCTCTTCTTCTACATAGAAAGTTGAGTCACTGTAAAAACTTAAACTAAACGCAGTCTCAAATAGCCACCTGTCCCTTTTAATAGCCGGGCAACGGTACACATTTCAGTAAATAAACGCCGGTTTCAAATAAACACTGGGTCTAAAGTAATTGTTTATGAGATTACCATGAATTACCATACATTGTTTAGGAGGTTTAATGTTTATTTTGTTGCATTAAATAATTCTGTAATGAGTCAAAATAATTATGTAAATCATCCGTTTTTATCATCAGTAAGAGAATGCTAGCTATTGGCAGCTAACAGGTGAGAACTGCTAGCTAACTTTCAAGCACAAAAACAGTCAACAACTTCGGGAGTAGAGACCCTTAGAAATCAGCATATCTCCCATTAGTGGCAAAAGTAACAACTGACAAAAATGCACCATCAAAGATGAGAATCATTATTCTGTCACAGAAACCTATTTAAGACAAACAAACATGACACAGTGTGTAAATAATAAACACATTAGTGCAGGAAATTAAGAAATGTCTTAAACTGCTGAAGTGAATGCTGGAATAAAACTATTCGCTATGAAAATGAGCAAAAGCTGTGTGCATTTTTAAGGAAATAGTTGTTGTGTTCAGTGACTTAAGCGAATAAACTCCCGGGCTATTAATTGAAGTTTTACGGTAAGTTGAGCTGGTTGAATAGGATGTACAGATGCGTTGGCATGTTGAATTTACTGTGAGGTTTGCTGTGAGCTAACATCGAACACTTACTGCCAGTCTTTCATTTAGAAGCTTCAAGAAGATAACTAAAAATTCAAATTGTATTTGGGGGCCAATAGTTTCTGTGTTGGTGTGTTAGTTTCTGTGTTGGTGTGTTAGTTTCTATGTTGGTGTGTTAGTTTCTGTGTTGGTGTGTTAGTTTCTGTGTTGGTGTGTTAGTTTTTGTGTTGGTGTGTTAGTTTTTGTGTTGGTGTGTTAGTTTTTGTGTTGGTGTGTTAATAGTTGCTGTGTTGGTGTCTTAATCGTTTCTGTGTTGGTGTCTTAATCGTATCAGTGTTGGTGTGTTAATCGTTTCTGTGTTCGTGTGTTATTCGTTTCTGTGTTGGTGTGTTAATAATTTCTGTGTTGGTGTGTTAATCATTTCTGGTACCACAGAAGGATATAAAGCACTGGGTTATAGGAGTATAGCACATTTCTTCATCATGCAGTAATGCCATGATTAAGGAAAACGTATAATGACAATCTATGGTTTGTATAGTGATAGTCCAAAAAGATGGTGCCGCCTTCCATTGTTGACAGGGAAGAGTAAAAGGAAATCAGGGTTTGGCTGTAGAGGTAGGTTATTTCTGGAAACTTATGACGGGTGGTGCCGTTCATAAGACAACTTTATGGAGAGATAAAATCTCCGGTCTTCCGGACTACCCCCTCCCACGCAAACCTGACTGGTCCGTGTCAGGCACCACACCCCTGCCTGCTCCTTCACACACACACACACACACACACACACACACACACACAACACACACACCACACACACACACACACACACACACACACACACACACACACACACACACACACACACACACCACACACACACACACACAGCCAGGTCACCCATGACTTTAAACCACATTTGTTATTGGGTTGAAAACCTACTAAAACTGTGCTTTGCTTGAAGATGAATGTACACTTTTTGGAAATTCAATATATTCCTCAGCTCAAGCGTCTTACGCTCTAATTTGCTATTAATGATCACATTATCAACTTATTTCTTAAATGTGTTGTATAAAAAAGTGTTTAACCAGTTCCCATTGCTATCCGTTACCCAGGAAAGAGGTCTAAACCAGTTCCCATTGCTATCCGTTACCCAGGAAAGAGGTCTAAACCAGTTCCATTGCTATCCGTTACCCAGGAAAGAGGTCTAAAACCAGTTCCCATTGCTATCTGTTACCCTGGAAAGAGGTCTTAACACAGTTCCCATTACTATCCGTCACCCTGGAAAGAGGTCTAAACCAGTTCCCATTGCTATCCGTTACCCAGGAAAGAGGTCTAAACCAGTTCCCATTGCTATCCGTTACCAGGAAAGAGGTCTAAACCAGTTCCATTACTATCCGTCACCTGGAAAGAGGTCTAAACCAGTTCCCATTGCTATCCGTTACCTGGAAAGGAGGTCTAACCAGTTCCCATTACTATCCGTTACCCTGGAAAGAGGTCTAAACCAGTTCCCATTGCTATATGTTACCCTGGAAAGAGGTCTAAACCAGTTCCCATTGCTATACTGTTACCCGCTGGAAAAAGAGGTCTAAACCAGTTCCCATTGCTATATGTTACCCTGGAAAGAGGTCTAAACCAGTTCCCATTGATATATGTTACCCTGGAAAGAGGTCTAAACCAGTTCCCATTGCTAACTGTTACCATTGAAAGAGGTCTAAACCAGTTCCCATTGCTAACTGTTACCATTGAAAGAGGTCTAAACCAGTTCCCAATGCTATCCGTCACTCTGGAAAGATGTCTAAACCAGTTCCCATTGCTATCCGTCACCCTGGAAAGAGGTCTAAACCAGTTGCTAAGAGCTCTCATCCAACAGTGTTGAGTGTTAATAGTGGCCTGGACATTTATTCCAACCAAAAGTTGTTATTAAGAGCTAAGTCCATAAGACCATGCTTGCGAGTTTAGAGACTACGTCAACAAGGCAACAACAAGGAGCGGGAGAGAATTGGACACCAAGCGCCGTAGCAAGTTCACAAAGCCCAAAACAGCTGTGGAAGATTTTCATGCCAACTACACATACTCCACCTGCCATTTCCATCATAGCGGTGGTCACAAAGGGAGCAGTATATCTGTCAACAGGACCAAGTCCTCAATAGACACAGCAAGCCAGTCAATCGCTCAAACACCCCTTCCACCCCACACAACCTCTCAACCTGGCCATCTTAGCCAATTCAGATGGGCTATTCCCTAAATTGACACAAAGAAAGACGTTTCCCTTCACCTGTCAAAACAGGTCAGTTATGAACAAATTCATATTTACAATGACGGCCTACCCCGGCCAAACCCTAACGATGCTGGGCCAATTGTGTGCTAACCTATGGGACTCCCAATCATGGCCGGTTGTGATACAGCCAGGAACCAAACCCACCATGGAGTAGCAGTAGCCTACCCGCTAGGGTAAAAAGAGAGAGTGCGTCGACCCCAGTATGTATTAAGGGGGTCACGGTGGATCAGCTGTGTCTTCCTCTCCCACAAAGGAGGAAAAACAGATATTAATCACCTCTACTACACACACAATGGGCCCCGGGCCCCTGGAGTTGTCAGTAGGGCCAGTGGAGCAGATAACACAAGTCAAGGGGACTAATGAAATACTAGTGGAGCCCGAGGGCGGCTGTCTATGTGTGTGGTTACAAGTGTTTTGTATGTGGTGTGCAGCGTATGTTTAAACTCCTTAATACTGTAGGTACAGTATATGAATAAGGTGGTCTATGGATGAGTGTGTGACAATCTGTCTATGTTTTTTGTGTATACTGGTGAAAGCATATTCACACACGTCTGTATATGTATGTGTGTGTGTGTGTGTGTGTGTGTGTGTGTGTGTGTGTGTGTGTGTGTGTGTGCCTTCATAGAGTGTGTGGGTGTGTGTGTGTGTGTGTGTGTGCGTGTGTGTGTGTGCGTGTGTGTGTGTGAGAGAGAGAGAGGGAGGACTGGAATGTGGCATTGTTTGCTTTACTCCCTGGCTTGGCACTGCATTCTGGCCACCCTCCTGCCTGTGCCTGGCCACTCTCAGTGGGACCCGGCCCAGCAAGCCGCTCACTCACAGCGAAGGCCCCACCTGGCTAGGCGCGAAGACGACGGCAACGCCATCTGGTCCCGCCGGTGGCCCACGATTGGCCTGTTCGGTGCCCATGGGCCCTGGTGCCAGTGTGGCGTGTTTAATAAGCACATATGAGGAAAGAGCGAGCTGCCAGGTGGTGGTGCCGCCGCACCATGTGACCTGGCAGCCTCCGACCTCGCTGTTCAAACCCGAGGGCATCAAAGGACAGAGTTGGATATCCAAAGTAACCAGGGCGTAATCCACCCCCTTATTGGTCCCATTCATATTGAAATGAATGATCATAGGAGTTGCAGGAGCCCCTAATCTTGCCAATGAGCAGACCGGCACAGCTGCAGGGATAAAGTTAGAGTGAGAGCACCACTATATTAGAAAAGCTAAGACCTTGCTGATTGGATTATGAGAAGGGGGTGGGCGGGGGAGGGCATGGGGAGAGCGGGGTGAGGAAATGTCATCTTTCAGTGTTGGCCTGTGTGTGGTGGTTGCATTAGGCTTGGCTCTGTAAGGCCCATGGGCGGGGGAGGACGGGGGGCTTTGTCCCAGGGTATGGTGACCCACAAAGGGGAGCACTGGATGGAGAATGGGGGCGACAAAATGAGGAACTAAAAGCGGCGCTCAGTGTCTGGACTCTGCCCTTGATTCCGACTTAGCCTCCCAGCGTGAGTTCGTCTGGTATTAAGTTGTAGCGTAACCGAGGTTCGAGGGACTGGACTAAACCGGGCATTAGTTGCAGAATTAAAGGTTTTTGCATGTTCCTCTGGTAGGAAGAGCCGCCCCATTTAAGTGTGATTGAACGCGGCTTAGATGGGGATCAATGATTATCCTCATCACTGTTTTGTTTTGAGGTTTCTTTCAGCATTTATTGGAGAGGGGGAAAGGACTAGCCATTTTGTTTCGATGAGAAATAACTAATTGATATTTTGATTTCTTAAAATGTGTCCTTTATGCCCTTTGACTTCTGCAGGATTGGTGGGTCCCCTGCGGGACGGTTGAGCTAACGTAGGCTAATGCGATTAGCATGAGGTTGTAAGTAACAAGAAAATTGCCCAGGAGATAGACATATCTGATATTGGCAGAAAGCATAAATTCTTGTTAATCTAACTGCACTCTCCAATTCTCAGTAGCTATTACAGTGAAATAATACCATGCTATTGTTTGAGGAGAGTGCACAGTTTTGAACATGAAAAGTTATTAATGAACAAATTAGGCACATTTGGGTAGTCTTGATTCAAATTTTTAACAGAAATGCAATGGTGCATTGGATCTGACTAAAACTTTGCACATACACTGCTGCCATCTAGTGGCCAATATCGAATTGCACCTGGGCTGTAATACTACATTATGGCCTTTATCTTGCATTTCAAAGATGATGGTACAGAATTATTGTATTAGCTTTTACCAGATCGAATGTGTTATATTCTCCTACATTCCTTTCACATTTCCACAAACTTCAAAGTGTTTCCTTTCAAATGGTACCAAGATGCTTATCCTTGCTTTAGGGCCTGAGGTGCAGGCAGTTAGATTTGGGTATGTCATTTTGGGCAAAAATTGAAAAAAAAGGGGCCAATCCCATACTGTATGCATTTAACATAGGGGGGTTTCTTTGAAAGTAGACCAGACATAAAATGCCATACTAAGGATCATTAAGAAGGTCATACAAAGGATAATTTTGCTATTTGATTTGGAATTTTAAGACCCCTTGAAGTATCAAAAAAGGTTATAAACATATTTCCTATGAAAAAATGTATTTGTCCTTACTGCTGTTAGCCCATACAAATGCAATGAATAACAGATTCACTATATGGAACAACAGATAGTCCCCCACATTTTTTTAAAGGGATTTTTTTCCTGAAGTGTCTATCCTATATCTGAGAGATCAGCAAAAAAAAAAGAATGTTTTTTTTACATGTATTTTACTCCATATGCTTGGCAATACACAGTCTCTAGGGTTTCCGGGATGATGGTGTTGATGTGAGCCTCGACTGATACCATTCCACTGATTCCGCTCCAGTCAATACCACGAGCCCATACTCCCCAATTAAGGTGCCACCAACCTCCTGTGCTCTCCACCATATTGGACCATTGTAAAAAAGAAAAGAGGTTGCTGATGGAACATTGATATGAGTTCTCCACATTTTGCCTTCACTGTTTAGCCTACTTAGTTTACGGACAGCCCAATGTGGAGATAGAGATATAAGCTGCAAAGATACTATACTGTAGCCTATCAGACATATACAGCGCCTTCGGAAAGTATTCAAACCCCTTGACTTTTCCCTTTTTTTTACGTTACAGCCTTATTAAAAAATAATGAATAATGACAGAGCAAAAACAATGTTCTAGAAACTTTTTGTAAATGTTATATTTAAAAAACAAAACAGAAACATGACATTTACATAACTATTCAGACCCTTTACTCAGTACTTTGTTGAAGCACCTTTGGCAGCGATTGCAGTCTTCTTGGGGATGACGCTACAAGCTTGGCACACCTGTATTTGGGGAGTTTCTCCCACTCTTCTCTTCAGATCCTCTCAAGTTCTGTCAGGTTGGATGGGGAGCATCGCTGCACAGCTATTTTCAGGTCTCTCCAGAGATGTTCGATCGGAAGTCCAGGCTATGGCTGGGCCACTCAAGGACATTCAGAGACTTGTCCCGAAGCCACTCTTGCGTTGTCATGGTTGTGTGCTTAGGTTCGTTGTCCCGTTGGAAGGTGAACCTTCGCCCCAGTCTGAGGTCCTGAGCGCTCTGGAGCAGGTTTTCATCAATAACCTCTCTGTACTTTGCTCCGTTCAGCAATGCCTCAATCCTGACTAGTCTCCCAGTCTCTGCCGCTGAAAAACATCCCCACAGCATGATGCTGCCACCACCATGATTCACCGTAGGGATGGTGCCAGGTTTCCCCCAGACGTGATGCTTGACATTCAGGCCAAAGAGTTCAATCTTGGTTTCATCAGACCAGAGAATCTTGTTTCTCATGGTCTGAGAATCTTTAGGTGCATTTTGGCAAACTCCAAGCGGGCTGTCATGTGCTTTTTTACTGAGTGACTTCCATCTTCTCCTATCTCACCTCCCTGACCAAGGCCCTTCTCCTTCGATTGCTCAGTTTGGCTGGGCGGCTAGCTCTAGGAAGACTCTTGGTGGTTACAAGCTTCTTCCATTTAAGAATGATGGAGGCCACTGGGGACCTTCAATGCTGCAGACATTTTATGGTACCCTTCCCCAGTTCTGTGCCTCAACACAATCAACACAATCAACACAATCTCTACGGACAATTCCTTCGACCTCATGGCTTGATTTTTGCTCTGACATGCACTGTCAACTGTGGGCCTTTATATAGACAGGTATGTGCCTTTCCAAATAATGTTGAATCAATTGAATTTACCACAAGTGGACTCCAATTAAGTTGTAGAACCATCTCAAGGATGATCAATGGAAACAGGATGCACATGAGCTCAATTTCAAGTCTTATAGCAAAGGGTCTGACCACTTATGTAAATAAGGTATTTAAAAAAAAAAATCTATTAAAAAAAACTGTTTTTGCTTTGTCATTATGGAGTTTGTGTGTAGATTGCTGAAGATTAAAAAAAAAAATCTATTTTAGAATAAGGTCGTAATGTAACAAAATGTGGAAAAGGTCAAGGGGTCTGTCACGTTCTGACCTTAGTTCCTTTTTTATGTCTTTATTTTAGTTGGTCAGGGCGTGAGTTGGGGTGGGCATTCTATGTTGTTTTTCTATGTTTTGTTCTGTTGTTATATTTCTATGTGTTTGGCCTAGTATGGTTCTCAATCAGAGGCAGGTGTCAGTCGTTGTCTCTGATTGGGAGCCATATTTAGGTAGCCTGTTTTCTATTGTGTTTTGTGGGTGGTTGTTTCCTGTTTCAGTGTTTGCACCATACGGGACTGTTTCGGTTGTTTGTTCGTGTTCATTTTGATTTATTAAAAATCTATTATGGACACTTACCACGCTGCACATTGGTCCGATCCTTGCTACTCCTCTTCAGACGAAGAGGAAATCTGTTACAGGGTTCTGAATACTTTCCAAAGGCACTATACTGTAGGTCTTGTGCATAGACACGGTGTAGGCTACTGCATTCACAGCGGTCTGAAATAGGTATATTGGCCTGGCTATTTTATGTTGTGTTGTCATCACCTATGCTATGCTGTCTATGTTTAGTGTCTAGGATAAAATGTTGTCTGCTTTGACGGTGTGTGTGTGTGCGTGTGTGCAAGCATGTTCATGTGTGTGAGTGTGTGATGCATGTGTGTAATCATTTGTGTTTGTAAAAAGGTGAGCATGCCTTAGGGGGTGAGAGGTCTCCTTTAATCCATCTCAAGCAGGTTTTTAGTTTCCAACTGGCAGACCTCATAGGAATCCCTGTACAAATTCAGCCAGCTGCGTTTGGTACAAACGAACGGCTCGAGCACTTGACATCTCATTTTAGCTTATTGAGTGTGAGGGGGACTTTGTGCCAAGCAATTTGACAGATATTTGCGAAAGATAAACCTTGGATCGGGAATTGCAGAGTTTCATCCTAAGTGCTAACTGTTACCACAGCTAAAAATGAAACGCCTTCACGAAGCGTAGCATATTGTTGTGGACTACAAAGTTGTCGCCACTGTATTTGGATAAGACTTCTACATACTCTACCTTTGTGTTTGTTTAAATAATGAATAATGCATTTCTGTACTTTTTTCTCCTTTTGTTTTTGTTGAAGCCTGCAGCTACTGCCAAATATTGCTTGTGGTGCGTTCTGTAGAAATCTATACATGTCACTAATGTATAGCAGAAGCATAAATGTTCATAGGTATTTACAGTGCCTTTGGAAAGTATTCAGGCACCTTTACGTTTTCCACATTTTGTTATGTTACAGTCTTAATCTAAAATGGATTAAATAAAAAAACTATTCTCAGCAATCTACACACAATACCCTATAATGACAAAGCGAAAACAGGTTTTTGCAAATGTATTAAAAATATTCCTTGAGATGTTTTCTACAACTTGATTGGAGTCCACCTGTGGTAAATTCATTTGGTTGAACATGATTTGGAAAGGCACACACCTGTCTATATAAGGTCCCACAGTTGACAGTGCATGTCAGAGCAAATACCAAGCCATGAGGTGGAAGGAATTGTCCGTAGAGCTCCGAGACAGGATTGTGTCGAGGAACAGATCTGGGGAAGGGTACCAAAAATGTCTGCAGCATTGAAGGTCCCCAAGAACACAGTGGCCTCCATCATTCTTAAATGGAAGAAGTTTGGAACCACCAAGAGTCTTCCTAGAGCTAGCCGCCCAGGAAAACTGAGCAATCTGGGAAGAAGGGCCTTGGTCAGGGAGGTGACCAAGAACACAATGGTCACTCTGACAGAGCTCTAGAGTTCCTCTGTTGAGATTGGAGAACCTTCCAGAAGGACAACCATCTGTGCAGCACTCCACCAATCAGGCCTTTATGGTAGTGGCCAGACGGAAGCCACTTCTCAGTAAAAGGCACATGACAGCCCTCTTGGAGTTTGTCAAAAGGCACCTAAAGACTTTCAGACAATGAGAAACAAGATTCTCTGGTCTGATGAAACCTAAATGTAACTCTTTGGCCTGAATGCCAAGCGTCACGTCTGGAGGAAACCTGTCACCATCCTGGGGGTGGCAGCATCCTGCTGTGGGGGTGTTTTTCAAAGTGTAGAGACATCCTTGATGAAAACCTGCTTCAGAGCGCTCAGGACCTCAGACTGGGACGAAGGTTCACCTTCCAACAGGACAACAACCCAAAGCACACAGCCAAGACAACGCAGGAGTGGCTTCGGGACAAGTCTCTGAATGTCATTGAGTGGCCCAGACAGAGCCCGGACTTGAACCGATCGAACATCGCTGGAGAGACCTGAAAATAGCTGTGCCGCAACGCACCCCATTCAAACTGATAGAGTTTGAGAGGATCTGCAGAATAGAATGGGAGAAACTCCCCAAATACAGGTATCCCAATCTTGTAGCGTCATACCCAAGAAAACTCTAAGCTGTAATCGCTGCCAAAGGTCCTTCAACAAAGTACTGAGTAAAGGGTCTGAATAGTTATGTAGATGTGATATTTCAGTTTTTATGTTTTATAAATTAGAAAATATTTCTAGATTGCTACGGAAAAACAAAGAATTTAATACATTTTAGAATAAGGCTGTAACCTAACAAAATGTGAAAAAAGTCAAGGGGTCTGAATACTTTCCAAAGGCACTATATAATAGCTTATTAATACCATGTATAATAGGCTAGGATACATTCTGTTTTTGTGAACATCAAGCAAACACGTGGGGAACCTTTGTGGTGCTCCCAGAAACATTATGGAACCTGATCAGTGGATGACAGGGGGCGACTGGGGCCGACAGGGGCCGCTGGCTTCAGTTACTCCACCAGATTCATCATGTCATATTATCTTCGGGCCCCGCAGGGCCACGCTGCCAGGGTCACATAGGGCCCTGCCCCGGGTCGAGGACATCAGTGGGACATCTGTCCAACCCGGCAGCATATCTAGCAGAGCAATGCAATTATTCTCTACAGGAGGAATCTGTTGTTGAATGAATGAATTCCCTCCCTTTGAGAAGCTGCAGCAGGAGGCCAAGATGGGAGATAAATATACAGGGATAGCATTATGGTTTTATGGAGTTACAGTGGTTTAATGTATTGCTGTACATACAGTGCCTTCAGTAGAATTCACACTCCTTGGCTTTTTCAACATTTTGTTGCATTACAGAAATTGATTGAATTTAGATTTGTTTGTCACTGGCCTAAACACAATACCCAATAATGTCAAAGTAGAATTGTGTCAAGATTTTTACAAAGTAAAAGCTGAGTCAATAAGTATTCAACTCCTTTGTTATGGCAAGCCTAAATAAGTTCAGGAGTAAAAATCTGCTTAACAAGTCACATAATAAGTTGCATGGACTCACTCTGTGTGCAATAATAATGTTTAACATGATTTTTGAATGACTACCTCATCTCTGTACCCCACACATACAATTATCTGTAAGGTGCCTCAGTCGAGCAGTGATTTTCAAACACAGATTCAACCACAAAGACCAGGGAGGTTTTCCAATGGCTCGCAAAGAAGACCACCTATTGGTAGAGAAGTAAAAATAACATAAAAAGAGATTGAATATCCCTTTGAGCATGGTGAAGTTATTAATAACACTTTCAATGGTGTATCAACACACCCAGTCACTACAAAGATACAGGCGTCCTTCCTAACTCAGTTGCCGGAGAGGAAGGAAACCACTCAGGGAATTCACCATTAGGCTAATGGTGACTTTAAAACAGTTACAGAGTTTAATGACTGTGATAGGAAAAAACTGAGGATGGATCAACAACATTGTAGTTACTCCACAATAATAACCTAATTGACTGAGTGAAAAGATGAAAGCCTGTACAGAATACGAATATTCCAAAACATGGATCCTGTTTACAACAAGGCACTAAAGTAATACTGAAAAAAATGTGGTAAAGAAATTAACTTTTTGTCCTGAATACAAAGTGTTCTGTTTGGGGCAAATCCATTTCAACATATTACTGAGTACCACTCTCCATATTTTCAAGCATAGTGGTGGCTGCATCATGTTATGGGTATGCTTGTAATCGTTAAGGACTGGATAGTTTTTAAGAAAAAATAAGATATGGAATGGAACTAAGCAGAGGCAAAATCCTAGAGGAAAACCTGGTTCAGTCTGCCTTCCACCAGACACTGGGAGATGAATTCACCCTTCAGCAGGACAATAACCTAAAAAATAAGGCCAAATCTACACTGGAGTTGCTTACCAAGAAGAGAGTCAATGTTCCTGTTTTGACTTAAATCTACAACAAGACGTGAAAATGGTTGTCTAGCAATGATCAACAACCAATTTGACTAGTCTTAAAGAATTTTAAAAAGAATAACGGGCAAATGCTGCACAATCCAGGTGTGGAACGCTCTTACAGACATACCCAGAAATAATAGGTGCTTCTAAAAAGTATCGACTCATACTTATGTAAATTAAATATTTCAGCATTTCAATTTGAATAAGTGTGCAAAAATTTCTAAAAACATGTTTTCACTGTCATTATGGAGTATTTTCTGCAGATTGGTGAGATAAAATATCAATTGAATCTGTTTTGAATTCAGGCTGTAACACAACAGAATGTGAAATAAGTCAAGTGGTATGAATACTTGACAACAAAACAAGGATAGCTTTCTGTCCAATACTTGCAGATTCTGCACAATTGGAAGAAAAACAATCCTGACATTATACTTTGTGTAAACTATTATAAGCTGTGAAGTGTATTGATATCTCAGCTATCCTGGATCAGCACCTTGGCCATATGAGTCCCCTTGGCATGGGCTAGCCTGACAACAGAGCCTTATTAATGTCCTAACAGTGTAAAGAGTGTGTCAGTCTCATTAGGGATTCATTACCACCACATATACTCTCTTCTCAGCATTACTAGGGAGCTTTGAGGGTCCACTACCTCCCTCTGTTAGACTGGGGGACGGCAATAGAAGTTGTGCCAATTTTGCAAAGTGCAAATCTCCAGCCCTAGTGCACTCTGGGATTGGATGGGTTGGGTGACAGGTTGTGTCAGCTGTGTCTTTTACCTGTCGTCGAAGCGATTTCGCCAAGTGCACACACACCCCCACACACACACAAACACGCACACATGCTCTCTCTTTCACATACATGCATACTACCACCACGCCCACTGGGGTGAGAAGCGTTCCTCTCACCTCGAGTACTGACTCCCCCTCCGCACTCCGTGCCGAGAGAAATGCAGAGGAGGGCCAGAGCTCCAGAGCAATTTATCTCCATCTCCACACCTTGAGGTTTGGCCACAACATCTCATTACACTCACGATCCTTCAATCAACAGGGGCCTGAGCCTGGCTATTCATAGACTGTGGCTATAGCCCTGACCTTAGCACAAACCTGTTGTATGTCTTAACATGGCCAGCGACATGTAATACTGAGCACCCTCTGATTGCAGTGTGAGTGAGTGAATGAGTGAGTGAGTGAGTGAGTGTTAAGATGTTTGGCGGTGCTGTGTGCTCACTATGATGACAAGTGCACGGGGAGAGAGGGGAACAAAACAAAATGGCTGAAATAGTTGGATAGGCCAAGGGGTGATGACTGCATGTTTTTATTAGGCCATGTCAAATTGTAATGTCTCACACTGAGATTACAGATCATGTTGTTTCATTCAGTTCTGGTCAATTTTACTATAGTGTTATTGAAGTTATAACTAAAAACTGTGTGGACTGGCAAAATAAACACGTACTAGCATTGAATATTTTAAAAAACAAAATATTTTTTAACATCTTCTTTGCGTAATTACATCAATCTTAGCGCTCTTGATCAATCGGTTATTTTGAGTCAAAGTAAGGAATCCGTTGATTACACAGGCTAACTTTATTGTTGTTGTTGACTAAACAGTAAACAGTAACCTCACTCTAAGTACAGTAGACAAACAGTGTTGATTTTTACCCATAAGCCCCCAGATATCCCTAACTATACACTACCATTGACAGAACCCTTTGAACGTTCAGCCTCTCTCACCACTCCAGGTTACTACACGCTTCCCTATGATGTCACAGGGAAACCCCTTTTCTGGGGTGACGTTGTATCACCAAGGTTCACAAAAAATTTTAAACAACGGGAATGACCCCACTTACCCATCGCCTGGTTCCTCTCTAGATTTCTTCCTCCAGTTCTCCTGGCCGCTATACTTCTGCTTCTGCTGGCTCTTTGGGGTTGAGACCGGGCACTGGAAAGCACTTTGGAACAGCTCCTGATGCGAAAAGGGATATATTATATTAAAACATTTGATTGATTTGAACCACGGCCGTATTCACAAACAGTCTCAGAGTAGGAGTGCTGATCTGGGATCAGTTTAGTCATTTAGATGATAATGAATAGGATGATATAATAGACAGGGGGACCTGATACTGTGTGAAAACAGACCCAGGGGGACCTGATCCTAGATCAGCAATGTGTGAACACAGGCCCAGGGGGAACTGATCCTAGATCAGAACTGTGTGAATACAGGCCCAGGAGGACCTGATCCTAGATCAGAACTGTGTTAATACAGGCCCAGGGAGGGAAGAGGCCATGGGAGAAAACCTGGACCCCACATCCACATCTCCTGATGAGGGAGCAAAGTGAGGTGTCCTAACACCACTGTGAGGTCAGACAGCTTTATTGAGAACATCTCAGACTGACAAGGGAGTCATATGGTCAAGGAATGGCCCTGTATAGGTGGAGGAGATCCAAGATTTATTATACTTTCATTGCACCCACGCCTTGATGTCATAACATTTTATGATTTTAAGGGTGAATTTTTTTAAGCACATCTTTACCAGACCACAGAGATATAACTCACTTCTGGTCGTAATTTACTGAGGCAGCGTTTCAAAGCATTAATCTGAACCTGCTCCTACGTGAAACATAACGGCACGTCCATCGCTGCTTCTCTTGAATATTTGGTTCTGGTTTGGATTTTTTCAGGGGGTTGCAGTCTTTAGCTAGGCCTACAGCGTGAGTGAGTCACAGATTTGCTCTTCCCCAACAGTATTCAATGGCTACTAAAAATCAGCTCTAATAGTTCACATCTCTTGGACTTTAGCTGAGCTCAAACGACAGGGGTTACAGTTTGTTCTTTAGTGTTTACACCTCAACTAGCTCCCGATCTCCTTACCTCACCAGGTTATGATGGACACACACATACAGTCAGTACAAGACCATTAGAGAGAAAGCATTTGGATCAGGAGTCTTAAGTCGTTTGTCCTAATCATGACAGATGGTCTACTCTCTATCGTGGAGAAATGTACAGGCCTCATATTTAATGATGATGTCACTTTTAAAAATGTATCTTGGTTTCCCGATTATTCAAACAAACGGTGAAGCACACAAAAGGTTCAGATCATTTTAAAAGGTTTGACCAGGGCCTAAGATGAATGCTCATGGAGTCTACTGATAAGAGAGAGACAGAGAGCAAACTGTCTGGTGAAGAGCTCTACTTTTACAGCCTGAATTAGTAGGGGACTGTGTGTGGAAGTAGACATTTTCTAACTTCATACTCCATACTGTCACTGCTACTGAGTTGTGGTGCTGCATTGCAGTGCCATAAAGTAGATTAACTGGCTCCTACACAGAACATATGTAATGGTCCCAAGTCCTATCTTTTGGTATACAATTTCATCTCTGAATATCTCTATGCTCTATGGATTTTCTGCAGGTCCTACATGCTGTATTGAATCTCATTATCATAGCCTATAGTGTTCATACTTACTCAACCGGTCATGGAATTCAATTAAACCTTCCCTAGCATTGCTTACACTGTTTAAATGCTACAAAAACACAGCATTGTCTGCAGTACATCTTCAATTGTAGTAGTCAGTCAGCGATTTCTACAACACCAGTGCAATGGCTGCCGTGATTTGGTGCATCAGTGCTCCCTCTAGTGGTGTTAAATTAGCTTTGACACACTGGCACTGAGCTGAGAAAAGACCTGAGGCTCAAATCCATCCAAACCGCAGTTATTTAATTACAGTATTTACACAGTAATGGTCAAATAACATCACAGATTGGTTTTGTGTACGGTAAAAACTACAGTATAACTCATATTTCTAGTACTACTAGTACTACCACCAGTCTGTTACTTAGTCTTGCCAGCCTTGGCATTGGATCATTTTATAAATATTTACCTCATAATTTAACTTATATTATACACCAGTCTGACATTATGAGTAAAAGCTGTCATTTATATCTGTCATAAAGGTGAGATAAAATGATCCAGTATTAGGCTGCAAATCATATCTTCACCTTGTTGGGTGCCTTACCATTAAACATTTTTTTCTCCATGAAACAGCTTTCAAAACCTCTTTTCAAAGATTGCTCAACATTGAAACCCGCCATTAAGCAATATTTTCTGTTTTTTTCACTCTCTTCCAAATAGCTCAATTATCCGTGGGAGCTCTGATCCCTCAGCTCTTGGTTCTGAAGCCGGTAAACCTCCTTTGTTAATGAGCCGAGGCCGAGAAATGACTATAGCAGCCTCTTTGAATTGCAGAATGGCAGGGTGAGACAGGTACAAAAGCTTCCTAAATGGAATGGATGGATCTAGGCCTTTACCGCAGGGCAAGCCTGGAGTTGGCCACCTTGCCACACACAGACTCTCCTGACTCTCCACAATCAAAGTCCCACACCCTACCTCCCCCACAACAGAATGAGTGAATTGCAGCATCCCGGATTTTGAATGGGGTTGAAGGGGTTGTTTGAAGGAGCAGGTAGCCTTTTCAGATGGCGGTGACTGTGGGTGTTCCCCTCTTGGTCGGAGGGTGTGTAGCCTGTTAGGGCAGGAGAGGAAAGCTCTGGGGCGGGGATGGCTGGGATGGTGGCCCCAGGACTCAGCGAGTATGGGGATTAGGTATAGGCCACTTGACAGGATAGGCCTGTCTGTCTATTTGTCTGTGGGCTGGGTTGATTTCAGGGGAAACGGTGATGAGAGGAGCAGGGTGCTTTAGAAAGTGGAGTGACGGAGGTGTGGTGGTGCCTGGATTAGGGGATTTGATTTAAAAGCGTTAGCAATCAGCATGGCTGTTCTTGCTGCATTACTATTTTATTTTTTTATTTTTGTTTGTTTCAATGGGGTATGGTTCATATGGTTGTGTATGTTGTGTGTGTGTGGTGGTGTGTGTGGTGTGTGGTGTGTGTGTGTGTGTGTTGTGTGTGTGTGTGTGTGTGTGTGTGCGTGTGTGACCATGATCTTTCAATAAAAGGCTTGATCTACTCTTTATATACTTTCAAATTAAACAAAATAAATGAACAAATCCAATGTGTAAATAACTAATAATTGGTTTGAGGGTAAATTGATTTTGGTGGCATTGTTGTTATTAGCTCTCTATATTGTTGTTATTAAATCAATTCCTAGCATTTGAGATCTTCCTGCAGACATAAACAAAACCTGCTCTTTTGACTTTGTCCTACTTAATTAAGTCCTAATCACTTGAAGGAGGGGAGTCCTGTTTGTTTTCTATCACACTAACCCTGGGACCACACTCAATTAAAGCCCTAGGATTTGCCACTAGAGATCCACCAGTTTGATGGTGTCTCAACTTGGACACTGGTGTCTGTCACTCACAGAACAGTCTTTATAAATGCTAGAAGTCAACATGGGAAAAAGTAATAGGCTAATACAATACAACAGTAAGCTATAGGCTTCTGGATATAAAATGTCCCTCTAGTGGGTGCTACAGTCCCTACAGGTATAGCATGTTTAAATTCAGACTACTTTTTCAGCGATATTACAAAAATGTCATATCAAAATGGGATGGAAGTAATCTAAAGCTAGGAAAGGACTTATGTTATGTTAGCTTATGTTACGATGGACCTGTGTGTGAGACATTTCTATAAAATCAGAGTAAAATATTCATACCCTCCCAATTATCAATGACAGAGGCTGACATTCATATCAAGGCCAGAATTTCGCAATGTTTGCTCGAGGAACATCCTCTCAACCAA
Organism: Salvelinus sp. IW2-2015; assembly: GCF_002910315.2. Taxonomy (NCBI): domain Eukaryota; kingdom Metazoa; phylum Chordata; class Actinopteri; order Salmoniformes; family Salmonidae; genus Salvelinus; species Salvelinus sp. IW2-2015. The sequence continues at coordinate 11,325,362 of NC_036846.1, read as the reverse complement.
ATGTGTTTGCTCATACTCCCCAGACATGTGGGCTGGGGACTGAAATATCAAACAGGACAACTGTTTAACGGGATGTGCATGACGTGCACACACGATGAAAGAACTCCTGTGCATATACAGACACAACACCCCCCACACATACATATTCACCCAGTACAGTTCCTAGATTGTGGTGGCCCTTATCTCCATTACGAATAGATTGTTCAAATCTTTCAAGAGACACTGCTTTGGGTAAAAAAGGATCAGTCCTATTGTACCATGGGACGGAGGCAAAATTACCCCATGTGCCAAGGGGATCTAATGTAATTAGTAGTGTTGACTTAAACCATGTGTCCCTGCCGTCTGTGAAATGGCACTGGCTGCATCCACCGGCATCCTACCATTCAAGGCAGTGTTTGTTTTCAGAATTTGCCCTCCTCCCAAACCCCCTTCCCCCCCACCTTCCATATCACTAATTAAAGTAAACCAATAGGAGTAAGAAAGAGGTGGGGGGACGGAAAAAGAGATGTGTTTGGAGAACAGATTGAACTCTACCGGCAAATCAAAAGTCAAAAGAGACATTGGGAGTTCTGGCAAAATATACATTATTTATGAGGCGAGAGAGGAGAGGGCCACATAGTGAGTTTGTTTACAAGATTAGTGATTGGCCTGCTTATTAGCTTTAGCGCCCATCTGAGGAGCTTCCTTCCTTTTCAGGGGCCTCATTGGCTATGCTGTCTGCGTAGCAGTGCTAATTTATGTTAACCTCAAATATGATCAATTTAATATGAGAGGCTTTCACTCTAACTAATCCAGCCAGGAAAGATGGAGTTGTGTTGGTGAAGTGAAAGGGGATGAGGGGAGGAACGGGCGGGTGCACAGAGGAACGTGTGTTTGTGTTCACCTATCTTCTCTAACTTCCAGCCTATACGGTTCTTCTCACAAACTACTTGTTTGACTTTTTGATTTTGACTCTGTACCTTGGGACCTGAATGACATTCCCTGTCTGTGTATCTTGTGCCCAGGATGATATTAAGCAAATCTGCCGATGCTCTAAGCGGGAATCTAAAAGTATAAGCAAACATGAACAGGAGAAGTTCCAGCGCACTCGAGCGGATCCGCTTTTGCTGAAACAACATAGCTCGGATAGAGGCCGGATGGGTTGTTGGTTTTCACTGTATGTGGTAAGAGTACTCTCCACATCCTAAAGTCCCCTACCAGAATTTCACATTCAAGAATAAATCCTTATTTTAAGGTTAAATGTGTTTGTGTTTTAACATAACTCAAGTTGACTGTCCTTTTTGTGCTTTGCCTGAAACCAACCATCTTCCAAAAGTCATTCAATCTTTCTGCTGTGTTCTTCTCAAAAACGAATCAAAGCTAAGTGGGCCTGGCTGTAATGCAGGCCTAGTTCCTGAACAGAAATGCCAGGCAACAACAACAACAGATCAACAACAAAGACATACAATAGGTGTATAGGCCGACCTTGAGCTTGAGACACCTCTTTGGCGTGAGGACAAGCTCAATTGAACGTATTGATGGTGTAAATTGTGCAATTGTTCTGTTTAGGCTGTGTATAATTGAAATCTGTGGGAGGCAGACAGTGAGTGATGGCCACAAACCTCTGTAGCGTATAATTTGGGTTTTGTTTTGTTTTTTACCATGACCACAAGCCAAAGTAACATTTCAACTGTATTTAGTTGCAACCATATTTAGGGACGGGCGTTAATCCATTTTGTGGACTGGAAAAAGGCTAAGGAATAGTGTTTTGGGAAGCTCATCTTTGGACTACACTGATCTGTCAGTGGGGAATCCATTACTCATGATCTACTCATCTCAATATTTGTTTTGTCGTACCACAACAATGAAATTAATTTGTGATGAATGTTACCAATTTGAGTGTATCAAGTGTCATATTTCAAAAATACAACTGTAATGCTTGCGCACACACACACACACACACACAAATGAGGGCGACAGGAAGCATACCGGTTAAGAGCGTTGGGCCAGTAACCGAAAGGTCGGTGGTTTGAATCTCCGTGCCGACTAGGTGAAAATGTATGTGCCCTTGTGCAAGGCACTTAACCCTAATTACTCCTGTAATTCGCTCTGGATAAGAGGGACTGCTAAATGACTAGAATGTAAATTCCCACTAATGATCTTAAAAAACATTCCCCGTAATTAACCAAATTCCTGCTCTCCATTAAAAAGGGGGCATGCCTGGTTTTGGGATCTAAAGAAACCCAGTATTCCCCTGGCTTGTGAAGTTCTTCCCCAGGATTAGGGGGTAAACACGGAAGGCTGAGAAAGCTGTCTTATCCCACTCCATCTCCCAACCACATGCTATGATGATGTTGAGTGAACAGTTGAGAAGAGGGGTTTACTGAGTAGGCCTATAGGCCATCATCATAGACTCCCTCTCTCATCTTCTAGCCTTTCAGGTGAATATTACACAAATGAGAAGATAGAGATTGTGGCTCCCAGAATGTTTAGGATTGGGTTTGGAGATAATGCTCTTCGAAAGTCTCTTTCTCCAGTTTTCAGAGTGTTCTGAGAACACTAGGTCTACTCTTAGAAACTTTCAAACAGCTCTAACCAACTTCAAGTCCATACAGCTGTCCAGCTCTTAGTTTACAAGGTCAAAGGAGAGTTGAACTATAGTTTTAATTTTAAAATAAAACAAATACTAAATTTAAAGAAGTACAGTTGTGCCTATGGTGGATAGCTAGTTGGCTTTACTGTCGCTTGGCGTAGTCAGACCATATTGGGATCTAGCTATTTAAAAACATTTCACCAAATCAGGTAAAAAGTTTGTCAAAAATAGTATTTTCTCACCTCACTCAGCAAGCTAAAACACTTTCTCAAACATCTTTCAAAATGACCATAGGAGATTTGAACTTTGAGTGACCATCGAGCATTGCTAGCAATTTCGCTAAATTATGCTAGCTAATTGTAGTATTTCGTGACATTTGTATGACATTTGTATGACAACTAAGAGTTATCAGATGTTTGTATGACAATAATATGGAGTTTGAATTTAAAAATGTATTTGTTTGGTGATCATAGTTCAACATTTTTCTCATATTCAAAACATTTCCAGTCAAATTGCATCTGTTTTTAATATACTGTCTGTCATTTTGTGTTTTACCTATAACTTCAATTTTTAAAACGGTAAAAGCAAGTAAATATTACTTCATATTTGAATCACACTTTAAAATGTATATTAATAACTATATTGAATGTTCGTGTTTTTTTTATGTCCCCAGTGTAACAAAAAAAAGGGAGTAGCCTATCACAGACGATATTGACAACAAGCCACAATGTCTTCAGGTGACTCATTATTTACTACGTCAATTACAGCGAGGGATAGGGATCAAACCAGACAGAGGCGTGGCACGGACATACAGTAGTAATCTCACAATTACTACTTTACTGTTGTTGACAGACACAACAACAGCTTAGCCTGTCATGCAGAAAAGTGTGTGTGTGTGTGTGTGTGTGTGTGCGCGCAAAGAGAAAGAATATGCATTGTGAACCAAGTGTGGGTTGCTATAATCCTGTTTAAGGCCTTTGTTGTCTATCCTTTGCTGACTCATAATAAGAAGCTGCCAGTCTGAAATAGGTATATCAAGAGTGGTCCATGCACAATAGGCTAAAGCTATATTCTGACTAACAACATAACAGACTAAACAGAATAGATATGACAAGAAATACACTCCTCCAATGTCCACGTCTTCAAAACAATCCAATGGCTTGTTCCAATCCAATTGACCTCACACGACACAGAGAGGCTTGGGTCCATTTAATTATAATTATATAATATAGGATTATATTCTATCATTCTATTTCTATGCTCGGGCCTGGGGTTTCCTCCATTGATGCAGAGTGTGCCAGTGACAAAGAAGCTAAAGCCTTGTTACGGTGTAAGAGCAAGGCTGGGGATGTCACAGGCTATGCCTGGCCTTAGCAGTAATGGCCAGGATCTGCTGATTAAACAGGGGCCTCCACTGCTAGTATTTAGTGACTTAAGTTACGTGTTCTTCCATAGCAGTTGCGGCTTTGTATCCATCCCACTATCTCTCTCTCTCTCTCTCACTTTCCTCTCTCTTTCTTTAAGAAACTCTCAAACAGGTACATGTATTTCCTCCTTTATGACGATTAAGGGTGAGAGCTCAGTGAGTATGCTCTACTCCGTGTTCATTAAACATGTCACATTTGTTGTTTTACTTTGTGGGTTTAAGCCTAACGGTAATTCAACCTCCATAAATATTTTGTTTTGGTGCTAAAAATCCCAGGCAAAATGGGTTATCTTTCACCACTGTGGATTTATTTTCCTATTCCAATCTGAAGACTGAACAATACATGTTCTTTACGTACCCATGTCTGAATTTGCATGCAATTTTTTACCATATAGGGTCACACCCATGTGAATAACTGTGAGTTAACTTTATCTTTAACTTACATGTAATAGTAGAAAATAGACAAAGACATTCATCAGAAGAGAAATCACCAAGGTGTGTCTACATGTGAACCACAACTAACGGCCTACAGTACCTCCTCTTGATTATGCTACACTATTGGATGCTCTTGAATTCATTGTCGTGCTTCAGTACCAGATGTACAATCACCACTGTCTGGTCAGTCATTCATCATCTTTCATAATTTACCCATTCATTAAAAAGATGCAGTTTCTATGGAATGTGGCATGAAATAGCCCACGTCTTTAAAAGAGCAGCAGGCCTGAACGTAGAATAGCATAGTAAATGGGTCTTAAGGAGTTTTACACATCCTGGAAATGTGCGCATCTCACACATGCAATGATTGGTATCAGTAAAGTCTCATACACTGACTAAACCACACTAAGAAGGCCATAAGTGCACAGTGCTCAATCTTTAATTTACATTTCTACTCAAAATCATAAAGTGCCCATAGTTTTGAGGTCTAGAACCTGGTTGGTTTGTGCCACCATCTGTCTGTGTCATATATACAATAATATTATAATTAAGGAGGAAATCTCTTGATCCCAATCTAAATATTGTGGAAGACAATGCAGCCCTTTGACATTTTTTTCCTACGAGGGTCTGTTTGTTCACCATGCAGTATTTACCCACGCTGGCATTTCTGTTGTTTGTAAATTTTCCTTATGAGTCTCTAATATCTGTCGGGAATGAAGCAAAAACTAACAACACCTCGACTGCAGGTTGAAAGCTTGATATTTGTGGAAAAAAAGAAAATATAATTACATTTCGTTATTAATTATTTTTTAAACATAGACTCGAGTCCGAATGGTACCTTCCTCAGGATTGTCACTTCTCCTGTGGAAATACTATCGAAGTTTGAAATACATGTTCTACTATACTCAGGAGATGGATTTACATCAGAGACAGGCAGACATTGTAGATTGGTTCACTCATTATATTACAACAGAATGTTTTGATCAAGTAGTGAAATAATTTGTATTGCAATACATTGCCTATGTATTCTCATAGTAAAACAAAAAAGACAGATCTCATAATTCACAAGAAGATAAAAACATGGACGGATTGAAGGAGATCAGTGGTTGAGATGGTTGATGCTTTAAGAGACGTGACTCCGCAGCATATTACACAGAGAGATACATGATGAAATAGGGAACGAGATATGGCCCAAGTCTCTCAAACATGTAGTGCGGTAGTGATGTATGTAATCCAAACACCAGTTCCTTGGTGTATCAGTGTCTTAGCACAGTGACAATCTAAAGGTTGAGAAATTCAAACACACCCTAAAGAAAAGAAGACAGACTTCTAGACTTCAACGTGGATATTTTCCCACAGATGAGACAGACACATAGACATTTGTCCCCAAAGCAAGCCTTATAAATCTGGAAGGGTGGGCCCATCCAACATTTATAAATGAGAGTGCCAAGTCACATAAGCACCTGTCAAAACTTGTCTCCTTTCTTCTCTCGCCTTTTGATCTCTCTCTCTCCCCCCTCGTACCCATACCCCATTCTCTCTCCCTTCTTCTCTTTTTTGCTAACTTTCGAAGCTTTGGATCTCTGATTGATTACACACAGAACGCGGAGCTGAATGTGGAGAGGGGAGGCACCGGTTCATTTTCCATTTTAAATAAAGATGGAAAAGCAGGGAAACTGCCAAGGGTATTCATTTGATCTGAATGGAACTTCAATAAAGCACATTTCGAGACAGCTATTTCAGTTCATCATTGGGAGGCATTCCCCAAGCAACGTTTTGTCTTGGGCCCTGACAGGCTGCAACTGTTATTTTTTCCCGCCAGAGCGCTCTATATTAAATCAATATGTAATATTACCAAGGTCGAAACTATACCCCGGCCACATGAAGCATATATTTCTCAACCGCTGGTGACACTGTCCCATTTGTCTCTCTGTGGCAAAACATTCTCGCTGCTTCTTCCACCTTCTCCTCAATGCAAATGTATGTAATACTTTAATTTATTTGACATTGAATCCCCTTGGGGAAATTTGTCTTGTGTCTCCCATTAAACAAGCGTAGCATTACGTACTAGCAAGCTCTATTAAAGTGTTACATAGGGGGGAATGTTGAAGTTCTTTGATTGTATCAAGTGAATAGCTTTTGCCTGAATTAATAGTTGATCATTTTTCATGATAGAATAAAACCATTGATTGTCACAATTAATGAAATCTCTATCAGTGACAATACGACACATTTCAACACGGAGTCTCAATCAATTTAGTCACAGTAGGGTCTAATATATCCGTCAGTATTTGATTCATTCTGTGCTTGAGGATGGTGTCATCAGAGGCTTTTTGTGGGGTGTGCCTGCCATCTACTGGTAGATATAGCCAATGCAGGGACAACATAAAAATCAGCTGTGAACAGAACATGTAGTGCATTTAAAGTCATGCTATAACATATCTGATACATTTCCCCATAACAGAATCCCATAATAGAATCTGGACCCTTAATAGGTCCATTGTCCACTCATATAAAGTGGAGTAGACCTACGACTAAAACAACCTGATTAAATAACAGTTAAATCAATACACATGTCGATACAAATATCAAACTATTAAAATCTTCCATTACAGTGAAATTATGGGAATATAATGAGGTCGGTATTGGGCATTTCCTAAGTTTCAGTGGACTTTGTAGAGATAATTAAAATATTTGGACCGTAGGAGCCTAGATAGTAATTAGAAGGTAGTTTATAAGCGATATGGCTTAACAAGCATATGGCTTATCTGAAGTCCCTGGTCAGGATAATAATCAACCTATGAAATTCATCTTCCTCCAGCTGGCTCAGGCCTGTCAGTACCACCTTTTGATAATCGTTCGAATGATAGACGGGGATGGGGAGAAAGTGTTCAAAGAACAAAAACCCATAGGTGAGCTAAAGAGCATTTATTTGAGACAACTACAATGTATCACATCCTGTAATGTTACCACATACCATATTGTATTGATGTGGAAGTTCTCCCTTATGACTTAATAAAAGGCAATCACTGAAAGACTCCATCCTCTTTAGCCAACAACTAAAGGCCCAACTACACTAAGATATAATATGAGTTATTTGTAAGTAATTTTACTCTACAACTCCTGCTCTGAAGCTGTGATGTAATTATCCCATGTTAAGTGTGTGGGACATAACTCAGCTATCCAGTGACTGAGTACACACACACACACTTTCAGAACCCTTACCTCTTCCCGCTGTGCAGGAGGTCAACGGCCTCATTGATCTGATACAGGGACAGAGTTCATCCAGCTTCAGTTTCTTGTTCATGTACTCCTCAACGAGTTTGGGGACGCTCTTCAATGGCAATAACAATGTTTAGATCAGCTAAACTTAGTCGAGATTTTACATGTCTCTCCTAATCAACCCCCCCCCCCCCCCTTGCCCTCAGAACAGCCTCAGTTCGTCGGGGCATAGACTCTAAAGGTGTTGAAAGCGTTACACAGGGATGCTGGCCCAGCTTGACTCCAATGCTTCCAACAGTTGTATCAAGTTGGCTGGATGTCCTTTGGTTGATGGACAATTCTTGATACACATGGTAGACTGTTGAGCGTGAAAAACCAGCAGCGTTGTAGTTCTTGACACAAACCGGTGAGCCTGGCACCTACTACCATACCCTGTTCAAAGGCACTTAAATATTTTGTCTTGGCCATTCACCCTTTGAATGGCACACAGTCTCTTGACAATAAGGTTGATGAAATCCGAGCACGGGTAACATTCCAGAGAGACATCAGGGATTGCAACGTGCTCTGCTTCACGGAAAAATGGCTAACTCAAGAGACGCTAACGGAGTCGGTGGCAGCCAGCTGGTTTTTTTCACGCATCGCGCCGACAGAAACATACATCTTTCTGGTAAGAAGAGGGGCAGGGGGGTATGCCTTATGATTAACGAGACGTGGTGTGATCATCATAACAACACACAGGAACTCAAGTCATTCTGTTCACCTGATCTAGAACTCCTCACAATCAAATGTCGACCGCATTATCTACCAAGGGAATCTCTTCGATCATAATCACAGCCGTATATATTCCCCCCCAAGCAGACACATCGATGGCCCTGAACGAACTTTATCTGACTCTTTGTAAACTGGAAACACACACCCTGAGGCTGCATTCAGATTTTAACAAGGCTAATCTAAAAACAAAACTCCTAAATTCTATCAGCATATCGATTGTGCTACCAGGGCTGGTAAAACCTGGATCATTGTTATACTAACTTCGCGACGCATATAAGGCCCTCCCCCGCCCTCCTTTCGGAAAGCTGACCACGACTCCATTTTGTTGATTCCAGCCTACAAACAGAAACTAAACACAAAGCTCCCGCGCTCAGGTCTGTTCAACGCTGGTCCGACCAATCTGATTCCACGCTTCAAGACTGCTTCGATCACGCGGATTGGAATATGTTCCGCATTGCGTCCAACACAACATGGACGATATGCTGATTCGGTGAGCGGAGTTCATTAGGAAGTGCATTGACGATGTCGTACCCACAGCAACGATTAAAACATTCCCAAACCAGAAACCGTGGATTGACGGCAGCATTCGCGTGAAACTGAAAGCGCGAACCACTGCTTTTAACCAGGGCAAGGTGACCGGAAACATGACCGAATACAAACAGTGTAGCTATTCTCTCCGAAAGGCTCAAACAGGTAAGTCCCAGTACAGAGACAAATAGAGTCGCAATTCAACAGCTCAGACACAAGAGGTATGTGGCAGGGTCTACAGTCTATCACGGATTACAAAAAGAAAACCAGCCCCGTCGCGGACCAGGATGTCTTGCTCCAGACAGGCTAAATAACTTTTTTGCCCGCTTTGAGGACAATACAGTGCCACTGACACGGCCCGCTACCAAAACCTGCGGGCTCTCTTCACTGCAGCCGAGGTGAGTAAAACATTTAAACGTGTTAACCCTCGCAAGGCTGCAGGCCCAGACGGCATTCCCAGCCGCGTCCTCAGAGCATGCGCAGACCAGCTGGCTGGTGTGTTTACGGACATATTCAATCAATCCTTATCCCAGTCTGCTGTTCCCACATGCTTCAAGAGGGCCACCATTGTTCTGTTCCCAAGAAAGCTAAGGTAACTGAGCTAAACGACTACCGCCCCGTAGCACTCACTTCTCGCCATCATGAAGTGCTTTGAGAGACTAGTCAAGGACCATATCACCTCCACCCTAACGGACCCTAGACCCACTCCAATTTGCTTACCGACCCAATGGTCCACAGACGACGCAATCGCAACCACACTGCACACTGCCCTAACCCATCTGGACAAGAGAATACCTATGTGAGAATGCTGTTCATCGATTACAGCTCAGCATTTAACACCATAGTACCCTCCAAACTCGTCATCAAGCTCGAGACCCTGGGTCTCGACCCGCCCGTGCAACTGGGTCCTGGACTTCCTGACGGGCCGCCCCAGGTGGTGAGGGTAGGTAACAACATCTCCACCCGCTGATCCTCAACACTGGGGCCCACAAGGGTGCGTTCTGAGCCCTCTCCTGTACTCCCTGTTCACCACGACTGCGTGGCCATGCACGCCTCAACTCAATCATCAAGTTTGCGGATGACACTACAGTGGTAGGCTTGATTACCAACAACGACGAGACGGCCTACAGGGAGGAGGTGAGGGCCCTGGAGTGTGGTGTCAGGAAAATAACCTCACACTCAACGTCAACAAAACAAAGGAGTGATTGTGGACTTCAGGAAACAGCAGAGGGAGCACCCCCTATCCACATCGACGGGTCAGTAGTGGAGAAGGTGGAAAGTTTTAAGTTCCTCGGTGTACACATCACGGACAAACTGAATTGGTCCACCACACAGACAGCGTTGTGAAGAAAACGCAGCAGCGCCTCTTCACCTCAGGAGCCTGAAGAAATTCGGCTTGTCACCAAAAGCACTCACAAACTCCTACAGATGCACAATCGAGAGCATCCTGTCGGGCTGTATCACCGCCTGGTACGGCAACTGCTCCGCCCACAACCGTAAGGCTCTCCAGAGGGTAGTGAGGTTCTGCAGAACGCATCACCGGGGGAACTACCTGCCCTCCAGGACACCTACACCACCCGATGTCACAGGAAGGCCATAAAGATCATCAAGGACAAACCCACAAGCCACTGCCTGTTCCACCCGCTATCATCCAGAAGGCGAGGTCAGTACAGGTGCATCAAAGCAGGGACCGAGAGACTGAAAAACAGCTTCTATCTCAAGGCCATCAGACTGTTAAACAGCCACCACTAACATTTAGCGGCCGCTGCAACATACTGACTCAACTCCAGCCACTTTAAAAATGGGAATTGATGGAAATTTAGTAAAAATGTACCACTGCCACTTTAAACAATGCCACTTAATATAATGTTTACATACCCTACATTACCCATCTCATATGTATATGCATATACTGTACTCTATATCATCTACTGCATCTTGCCATCTTTATGTAATACATGTACCACTAGCCACTTTAAATTATGCCACTTTATGTTTACATACCCTACAGTACTCATCTCATATGTATATACCGTACTCTATACCATCTACTGCATCTTGCCTATGCCGTTCTGTACCATCACTCATTCATATATCTTTATGTACATATTCTTTATCCCTTTACACTTGTGTATAAGGTAGTAGTTGTGGAATTGTTAGGTTAGATTACTTGTTGTTATTACTGCATTGTCGGAACTAGAAGCACAAGCATTTCGCTACACTCGCATTAACATCTGCTAACCATGTGTATGTGACTAATAGAATTTGATTTGACTTACACAATCCATGTCTCAATTGTCTCAAGGATTGAAAATCCTTCTTTAACCTTTCTCCTCCCCTTCATCTACACTGATTGAAGTGAATTTATCAAGTGACATCTATAAGGGATCATAGCTTCACCTGGATTCACCTGGTCAGTTAACCCAACCAGACATGACACCAAGGGTCTTTCCACAGTCCCCAGGTCCAGAACAAATTCAAGGAAACGTACAGAATTATACAGTCACGAGTGCATGGAACTCCCTTCCATGTTATTTAGCGCAAGTGAACAGCAAACCTGGTTTCAAAAAACAAATAAAGCAACACCTCACGGCACAACACCTCCCCCATGTGACCTACTTGTTGTGTGTATGTACTGACATGTACAGTGTATGTGTAACTGATAGGCGCACACGCACACACACACTACATGTCATTTAAAAAAAAAATATATGTCAATTGTAAAGTATTTTGTCTGTAATGTATTTTTCGTTATATGTCGGACCCCAGTAAGACTAGCTGTCGCCATTGGCGTCAGCTAATGGGGATCCTAATAAGTCAAATCAAAGAGCAGGTGTTCTTAATGTTTTGTATACTCAGTGTATATCCAATTGCGTGCCGCCCTATGGCACTACCAATCACGGCCAGGTGCGATACAGCCTGGAATCGAACCAGGGTCTGTAGTGATCTCTCTAGCACTGTGATGCAGTGCCTTAGACCGCTGCGCGGCTCGGGAGCCACACTGATACCACTAGACTTCAGCTTGCCGATTTACAAGGAAGGTTTGTGGCCACACAATCCGTCTTACATGTAGCCTAATTGCTTTGTATTTTACCATTTGATGGAATAAAAATGTGACTTGCTGAATGCCAACCATGACAGTCACATTCCCCAAAAACTTCAGGGCGAAGTCCACCCCTCCGTTGTTCATCTCCACCAGCACCTTCTGGATGGGCTTGCTGTGGCCCTTGGAGGTCACAAACTCAGTGGCCCCAAATGCCTCCGCCTTGTTAAACTTGTCCGGGTTGATATCCACCTTGCAGCCCATGACCGTAACTAGGCCCACGGCCTCCTACCTGAACACTACACATTTGGATCCGGGCTCGACATGAAGAGGGATAAGGAACAACTTTATAATTATATTGACATCCCATTTAAGCCTGTTGAGACACAAGACTGCACTAAGCAATTAACAGCACTGAGAAGACTTATTTTGTTTTGTCTTAGCATGAATGCATGGTGTTTGAAGCCTTATTTAATGGCATTCATACGTTGGCTAAGTTTGTCATGATTACACGCCCATGAGTATGGCGGAAGTCTGAAATTCCTAACTTGGCAGTGATGAGAGAGGCACCGTAACCAGATGCACTTTAGATTCAGTTTTCAAATTCAGGTCTCTAAATTTAGATTAAAAACCAGAGACAACATCTTGGTAAAAAACATTAATTCAATTATTCAATTCGTGCATTAAACATTCAAAAAAATTGAAAATTCTAATACAATCTGTTGGCACTGAAATCACTCCATAATTACCCCTGAAATAAAATTACTTGTCGATGTTGCTGTAAGAGGCAAATAACGTGAACTACTGACAAACTACTTTGTAGTAGGGGTCAATTCCATCAAGTCAGTTGAATTCAGTGGCGTGTCGTGGGCCTGGGCCTTCAGTGAGGTCCTACACAGTCCCACCCGAATTAATCCACCTCTTATTACCATCATTATGATGCCATGGCTCTAGACACTATACATTTAGACAGAAACGCAGTATAACCAGGCGTTGCGTCACCTTGAAATTGACAAAAATTGAAATTTTTGGGTAAACAGTGTTTACCCAAAAACATGACACAGTCAATGAGTCTTTTCAATATTTCCCTATTTTTCTTCTCCGTTGCCCTGCGCGCTTGTTCGTTGAGCTGTAGATCCACTCGGGTGTCCCCAAAAGTTTTCAAAAGCACCATTGCTTGTAAGTGCCCAGCCGTACTTTGGTGTCTCGTTGCTGCCTTGGTTAGACAACTCAAGTTTGCAAAGCCAGTGTGGCTCCAAACACCAAATCGATCACTTGCAAATAATAGGCATTCCCAGCAGTACAGTTTGCAGTGCTTCTCGGAGCCTGTGAGCCATTGATAGCGCTCGTAGTTGGAACTTTGAAAGTGGCGAACGAACCCCTTTCCCGCCTGTGACAGGCTTTGTAGCGTCGGCGTCGGGCGACCTCTCCTTACAATGTCTAACTTTTCTTGAAAAGTTCGTCTTGAGAATGGCGTTATAATTATATCCTCGACCAAATCGATATCTTCTCCTCCTTCCGCCATTGTGGGTTAAAAAAACAGCTTAGTAGTACGCAAATTAATTTGTTTATCAAATTCAGTTTCCTAGTTCTGAGGTTCTGCATAGACCTGCCCATAGGACCTGCCTCTCAATATTGGTAATCCAATCAAAAGACGTGCACGCACTACGCCTGCTAGCTGGCTCCTGTGTAACACTGGAGCCAGCCAGCAGGCGTACAATAGCCAACTCTAAAGCTGATTGGTTGACACTAAATTTTCATTTCCATTCACTTTAAGCTACAAGCNCCCGCACTGTTGATTCTGAAGGCCTGAGGGCAGATTTTAGACCCCTGGCAACACATGATGGCTGAATATGATTGGATAAAAGATCTAACATAAAGACCAGCCCTCCAAATCTCAACCTGGGGCTGGAAGCAGTGCAACCAAGAGGAAAGCTATGAAATGAAGAGTATAACTCTTACTCTGGGGAATAATTTAATACATATTTGTGGGAAAATATATTTAAAAAAAATTATATTCTGATGATGTTTAGGCCAGCAGAGAAGGCCTTGCTGGCCCTGACGGCCCACCACTGGTTGAATTAGACTTGTGTGCTGTATTCTTTAATAAAAGATGGCATACCCTCATACCCCCTCAATTCGAGTCTTGTTTTTAACAGGCCTATTCGCACGGGAATAGCATTACTATAGAACGTCGGTTATGTAATTATAGCATGCCTGTTTTTCCAGTGGACAACACGGACGGGATTACTTATTCCAAAATCGACCATTATGACACATGAACACATTTCATATGTCTAGGGATAGCCTAATATTGGGCTAATGGCCTTCAGTTCCATGTTTATTTTATCCAACCTGGGTGCAGCACCTAGTTAAAGGTGGGATATCCCTAAAAACACAGGGATGACGGGATGATAGTGTTTTAGAACGGGACTAGTATCACTAGAGAACGTTGGTTATGTATGTATTACCTTTATTCCAGAGGACGATAAGAGACGGGATTAGTTTCCAAACTAACCCATGTAATTAGTTCTTTTTTTTCTCAATATATTGAAAGATGACGAAAGCCTGTAGGTTTTTTTCTAGGCGTGAAGATATTTCCGGGCGATAACAGGCAACACTTATAACTCGAACAAGTTTATAAACCATACCAAACCATCTTTGGTATAGTGTCGCCATAATATTTGAATTGAGGAAGTGTGATCATAATCATTAAAGGATACTTTAGCGATCCGCAGTAGACGTCCTAAATGCCGACAACCGACACCGGCATATGCAAACTGTGCACCCAACTGTGAAGCTAGCTGTAGCGGAGCTTTGAGAAACTAGCGGGCCGGCTAGTGATAGAGGTGGAGCCAGCACCTCCACCGGAGATGTATCCACTCAGTCAAGTAGGCCTACTCCGCGACCCACAGCAACGCAATCTTCTATTGACCAGTTTATGCCAAAGTCTATGTCTGTAGTGAAACAAGGCCAAATTGATATTGCATTGACTAAAATGATTTCCACCGATTTCCAGACATTTTCGATCGTGGACAGAGGTTTTAGAAATTATAGCAATAGTCTAAATCCAATGTACACAATTCCAAGCAGGAAAACCCTTTCAAAATCACTTATTCCACTACTGTACGAGAGCACACGGGCTTCAGACTGGGAAAGAGTCCAATAAGCTACTGCAGTTTGTCTTACCACTCACTGCTGGACATCAAGGGTAACCACTTCTTACATGTTGGTTACATGTCACTTCATTGAAGATTTTTCGATGTCTATCTGTCTGCTTCTGGACTGCTTTGAGTTCAGCGACAGACACACCTCAGAGAACTGATGAAAATTAAAAAATGGACCCATCATCCATGTCTTGCCCACACAAACAACCTGATTGTAAGATATGCTCTGAAGGTGATGAAGCCCATTGTGGACAAAGTGAAAGAAGCTGTGGAATACTTCCACAGGAGCACAGTAGGTGCTAAAAAACTAAAGTCTACACAACGCCAGGTGGGGATGCCTGAGCTGAGGCCTTAACAAGACTGCACTACAAGGTGGAATTCAACATGTTATATGTTGAAGCGGTTTCATGAGTCAAAGGATGCCATCATCTTTACCCTGGCCATTGTCAATGCACCTGTTGATGCTCTGACCCAAGACGAATGGGAGGTGGTGGAGGTGTGCAGAGTCCTGGAACCCTTTGAGCAGGTCACTGTGGAGATCAGTGGAGAAAGGTACAGTAAGCAGTTATTACTGCATCATTATTTAATCCAGTATTACAGTTGAAGTCGGAAGTTTACATACACCTTAGCCAAATACATTTAAACTCAGTTTTTCACAATTCCTGACATTTAATCGTAGTAAAAATTCCCTGTCTTAGGTCAGTTAGGATCACCACTTTAAGAATGTGAAATGTCAGAATAATAGTAGAGAGAATTATTTATTTCAGCTTTTCTTTCTTTCATCACATTCCCAGTGGGTCAGAAGTTTACATACACTCAATTAGTATTTGGTAGCATTGCCTTTCAATTGTTTAACTTGGGTCAAACGTTTCAGGTAGCCTTCCACAAGCTTCCCACAATAAGTTGGGTGAATTTTGGCCCATTTCTCCTGACAAGAGCTGGTGTAACTGAGTCAGGTTTGTAGGCCTCCTTGCTCGCACACTTTTTAAGTTCTGCCCACAGTTCTGCCCACAAGTTCTGTATGATTGAGGTCAGGGCTTTGTGATGGCCACTCCAAAACCTTGACTTTGTTGTCCTTATTTCACTTATAATTATCTGAATCACAAATCCAGTGGGTCAGAAGTTTACATACACTAAGTTGACTGAGCCTTTAAACAGACAAATAATTACTGAGAGAAGAAACCGCATCAGCCCCTCTAAAGTGAGGCAGCTTGCATTTCTGAATGCAAATCTCTCATAAAAGCAAAACATGGTCAGCATTGCTGTGTGCTGCTGGTTATAACAGCACCTTCTGGATGTACTTTGTTGATATACATTAAAAAAGCTATACTTTAAATGCACATGTGTAATAGCATCCTTCTTTTTTACATTCAATTTGTGGGATGCTGCAGTTTTGCAAATTGTTATTTATTTTTCTTTAATATGGTGCAATATTCTATTATGCTGTTCAGATTGTATTCGTTTTGAATTGTTAGATTTATATGCACTTTGTTTATATACATTAAAAAGTTATACTTTAAATGCAAATGTTTAATAGCATTCTTTTTCATAACAAACCAATACATTTTTAAATACATTGTGGTTAAGGTAGAGTATGATTTCATTTAATAATTTAATTAGAATTGTTTTAACACCAATCATAGTCAAACTCTCACAAACTGTTTAACTTGAAAAAATACAAAAATATATTTTTTAAAGGAGCTGTTTGGGAGCCAAAAGAGCCGTCTCTTTTTAGTGAGCTGAGCCGAACGAGCCGTCTCTTTTCCCATCACTACTGCCAAACTCAGACATTTCTCTCAAAACACAGGGATGTCAATTCTCACTGGACTAGTATGGCTATCAGAGGACTTTGGAGTTTGCCAAAACTGTCTGGAATTGGTACTCTTCTGCCATGTAAAAATGACTGCCATGCAGTGGTGTGTATTCATGGACGCCAAGGGTAAATTTACCAACAAAATAAATAATAACATGTAAAATATTTTATCTTTCGTCTCTGTTTCATAATTTTCCTTCAATTCGCAAGAGGCCGAATGTACAGTGGGGAGAAGAAGTATTTGATACACTGCCGATTTTGCAGGTTTTCCTACTTACAAAGCATGTAGAGGTCTGTAATTTTTATCATAGGTACACTTCAACTATGAGAGACGGAATCTAAAACAAAAATCCAGAAAATCACATTGTATGATTTTTAAGTAATTAATTTGCACCTATCTGGTGCTGTCTGTTTCAAACAAGTATGATATTGTTGCCGCCCGTTGCATTGAATGCAAGGGAAGCCAGCGAGCATTTGGCCTCCCTTGAAAAAAAAAAGGTTTACAAAATTAGCCAATCAGCTTTGAGCTAAACTGAGCGAGCTCAACTGTGAATGTCCTGGCAAGGAAAAAAATGGTTAAGGGAATCCAGCTTGGATTTGGCGTCTCTCCTATCAAATCACTTTGAGAGCATACATCATTAACAGAAACAACTTGAATTGTTGTATCTCTTTGTGTTGTTGTCCTCAGGTAGCTAAATTTGGCCCTTTCCTAAATTAGCCATGGATGGGGATAGGGATTTGGACTTGTGGTTTTACTTAATTATCCATGGACAATGAGTCAACAGAGACTGTACTTTCTCAAAAAGCTGGGCTCTTTTAATGTTAATTGTACTATACTGACTCCGTTTTACAAATCTTTCATTGATAGTATTTTAACTTTTTGTATTGTTTGTTGGTTTGGCAATTCCACTGTCAGCCAGAGAAATATGTTGAGAAGGATTATCACCACAGCAAGCAAGGTACTTGAAGTCAAACAGACAGGCCTGGATGAAATCTGTAAGGTCATGGCCCTCCGCAGGGCTCACAAAATGATTTTAGACCCAAGAGACCCCCTGTACCCGGACTTTGAACTACTCCCCTCTGGGCGCAGGTATAGGGCACCCCTCGGCAGGAAAAACAGAACTAGACAGTCATTTGTGCCAGGTGTGACATCCCTCCTAAATAGCTTGGGCTAATGTTCCTATCGACCCAGTAAGGCCAGCAGGCTAGTCTCATTTTATTGGTAGGTAACTGTTATGAAAGTTGCATTGTCAATTTGTTTTGTTATTTAAACGCCACTTTAAACATGTACATGACACTGCAACAAAATGTCCCCATGGGAACAATAAAGTCAGTAAAGTAACGATTATAACGGTGATTTTGATCCAACCATTCATTCATACATTGTTGTGCCCCTGGCCTGAGGATGAAAGTTCAATATATACAGCAGCTAGATGTAGAAGGCTAATGTTAACTAGCTAACGTTCTGCATTAATGGATGTTAGGCTAGCGAGCAAAGATTTTAGCCAGGTAGCCTAGGACAACAAAAAATACTGTAAGACAGTGATAGATGGTTTTGTCAACATGAAAGAGAGGAGGATGGCATTGGCGTTTCTCTACAAGTAGGGTGAGTCAACATGTTTTTCTACTTGCAAGGTGTGATCATTCTGCCACTGTCTTCTTATTGTCTCAGCCTTTAGGCCTATATATCACGGTCACAAGGCATATGAATTAATAGCAAACAATGCAATTATCACAACACATACAGTGTAGGTTGTAATATGGGGGGGTGGCTTCCCTATTGATTTTACCCACGCACCGCTACTGCTGCCATGGCAGATTTGGACGGGACTCAAATTACAGATGTCTGTTTTCACACTACCTGACCTCCCCGAGTAAAACTAATCCCATCCGAATAGGATTTAGGGCTGGGATAATAACCTTCCTGCCAAGTAAAAATTACTGACATGGCAGATTCGGACTGGACTAAAATTACAGATGTGGCGATTTGTGCTCGTGCACATAATTACATTACCTGAGTTCCCCCGGTAAAACGTATCCTATCCGAATAGCCTACCTCCATGTCTTCCTCATCTTCACACTCTTCTCAAACTGAACAGAACATAGGCTATAAACTAGTTCCTCGCAAGATAGCGCATTTTTTGGACTAGGCCAAATAAAATAGAAATTGGGGGAGAAACCTTTGACTCTCCTCCTGCACTGCCACCATAACCCTATACAGCACAGCCATTGGTTAAGCAGCACGAAGAAAAAAAAACGTTTTATCAGCAAGAGTAGAACAGGAGGGGGCTCAGGGTTGGAATATATACATTGCATGGCCAGGCACGACTCCAACACCATTAAGTTTGCTGACGACACAACAGTGGTAGGTCTGATTGTACGGCCCAGTACATCACTGGGGCCAAACTTCCTGCCATCCAGGACCTCTATACCAGGCGGTGTCTGAGGAAGGCCCTAAACATTGTCAAAGACTCCAGTCACCCTACTCATAGACTGTTCTCTCTGCTACCGCAGGGCAAGCGGTACTGGAGCGCCAAGTCTAGGTCCAAGAGGCTTCTAAACAGCTTCTACCCCCAAGCCATAAGACTCCCGAACAGCTAATCAAATGGATACCCAGACTATTTGCATTGTTTCCCCCCCCCCCCCATTTTACACTGCTGCTACTCTCCATTTATTATCTATGCATAGTCACTTTAACTCTACCTGTGCCCCCGCACATTGACTCTGTACCGGTACCCCCTGTATATAGCCTCACTACTGTTATTTTACTGCTGCTCTTTAATTATTTGTTATTTTTAACTTATCAATTTTTTACTTAACAATTATTTTTCCTTAAAACGGCATTGTTGGTTAAGGACTTGTTAGCATTTCACTGTAATTCAGTTTTATTCAGCGCATGTGACAAATGAAATTGGATTTCATGCAGCCTGGTTGTATTTATACCATCCCAGCAGCTATCTTAGAAATATAACTTCGCTCTGTGCTTCTCCCAAGCATGCACTTCGTAGGCTATAGGCTATGGATCATTTGATTGAGACCACACTTAATAGCCTACAGGCGAACATGATATTGAGTGCCCAGTGCCCATCGGATAATCAGGGACGAGGGGCGGCATTAGGGACACATCGATACATAGCCTAATAAGAACGTAATTCTAAAACACTGCCGCCTCTCGTCCCCTATTAAAATAATACTAAATCCTCCCGTTGACTGAAATTGAGAAGAGAAAAAAATCCTCCAGGTAACCATTCTGTAAATGTCGATCTGACCCTAACAAGACAGACACGTCATTGCTTACCTGGCCCTCAATATTCATTATGGCTTCTTCTAGATGAGTCTAGAGGGAAAATGCACATCAACAAGTAGGCTGGTGAATATAAATATATCAAAGATGTACACATTAAACACGATAGCTCTGGTACAGGTTGTTACACGTGGCTTGAGGGTCAAGATGTATGTAACACTCGGGACCACCAGAGCTGTACAAAATTCCAGTTTTACAACAATAAGTCGTTTTTAAAAAGCATTATTGTGAAACAGTCTTATTTCAATTAGCCTACTCTACGTAAAGTATAAATGTATGTCTCAAAAGTATTGTTAACTTGGTAGCAATTCCAGTGTTGTGAGACTTTCTTTTTAGTATCAATTCGCGCGTGTGTTGTGAGCATTTCCTCAGCGTGAATTAAGCACATTTGTTTTACGACAGTCTACGTTTTACGACAGTCCAGTTTTCTTCTGTTTTTCAGTGTGGTCGCTAGTTAACTCAGCCACAAAGTCAGAGCCCATTCCTAAAGCCCATTCCTAAATTTTATTTGATTAAAATCTGATTTTAAACCCAATCACACTGCTAACCGTATGCCTAACATTAATCTTAAATTAAGACCAAAAAACTCATTTTTAGGATATTGGAAATTTAACTTTGTGGCTGTGGTAACTAGTGCTTCAGTTCTGGTTTTGATTTACAGCACCACAAAAAAGCCACATGCGTTTGCATCGCGTGGAAATAGTTTCTGGCACAATTTGCTCCGGCAGCTGATCTTATTTGTTCTACGAAGGTAGCTATGTTTTTCAAATATATATTTTGTGTATTTCATCAGTTGCAAGAGGCTACCACAATGTGCTCAGTAAAGCATAACGTGATAGTCTTTTGATTTGTTGTAAATAAGAAATCCATGTTGGCTAACCCTAGCTAAGTCGAGTTAACTGTTAGCTAGCTTGTTCAATTGATCCCTTCTGTAAAGTTGCAGTGTAACAGTAGTAGCTTAATTTGTTAATGTCAACTAAAACGTTACAGCCATTACAAGTCACTGTACTGATAACTGGTATCACTCGGAAACGTGATATAATGCATCGATCAAGTCAATTAATTAGCTAACTTCTCCGATGCCAAGAGTTCCTTCCAAGGCCCGAGACTTGGTTCATCCAGCCAAGCACTGCTGACGTTATAGTAAAACTACAGTACTTGTATGTTATGTTTTCCTCTCTCAAGTTGTTTTGATTATGAGGGGGTCCCTGATGAATTTATAACAAACGGGGTCCCCAGCCCCAAGAAGGTTTGAGAACCCCTGCGCTAACTACGTAACGTAGCCCCAAAAAGGGGTTCTCAAACCTTTTTGGGGCTGGGGTCCCCGTTTGTTATAAATTCATTTATAGTTTTCAAACTAATTTCCGGCAATTTTACAAATTTTTGTCCCTTGTCAGAGAGCTTTGTTGTTGCAGCGTTAAAGCTAATATCCTGCCATAATACTACACATTTCTACTTTCAGGGTTGATTTGTTATGCTCTGCCCGCTCAGTTTTTCACAAGCAAATGGCCAAACATAGTCAGCTCACCTGCTTTTACTCAATGATTTGAGTTTTAGATCTGAAATGTTTTTATTATAGAAAAAAAATTATTTAAAAAGGAATAGTTTCACCATATGAAAACTAGAGCACGACTGACATGGGACTTTTGGATCCGAGTGAAAATATTAACCAATAACCGATATCTGCTAATATAATAGTAAAAATAGCTGGAATAAAAAATAAAATCAAAAAACTCATAAGCCTGATTTAATCAATTTGAGGAATTAACAATGTAAGCACCACATAAAATTTGAGGTCATCGGTATGACAGTCTTTTAAAATAGAAAATGTGTTACTCTAGTGAAAGGAGGGTAAACTGCACTGATTCCAGCAAAAACATTTACAAGGCTCTGAAGACTGAACTGCCTCATACCAGCCACCTTGAAAACAACAACACAGGACACATTTTCAATGTATTGGTATTTAGCACCAACCCTAAGTGAACGGCATCAAGTACTCTCACAGCTAGTTAGCAGGCTAGATGGTGGCAAAATGTGAATTTGGACCAGTCCCTGACCAATGACATCGCAAACATCAAAACATAGCTACAAAGTGCTGCTTTGTAACCTTCTGTGTTTTTTGGTCTCCCAAAACATTTTAATGACAGAGCTTGAGGAATACCCTTTGCAAACAGCTACTATAACGCACCAGATTTTGCAGGCTTCACCGCTGTAACGGTGCATGTAAAGCACTTGCTTTACTTTTGAGCGTAGCATCCATTGTTTGTCACGTCACCCAACATGACCTGGCAAGCTTCTATCTATTCAGCACTCACCTTAGAAGCAGTAATATAGTTCACTCACCTCTGACTGATGTGTATATAGTTGCGTTGTTGGTATAGTGTCCAGTCTTGCAGTAGAGGGCAAAAGCAACATAGGCTTATAGCCATGCAAAGAGTGCCCTCTTCAGGACAAATAATGAAATGCGAAAATATAATTCTATGAAGAACAGCTTTTTTATCAAGTTATGCGCCAAACACTAAATTTGGCACATTTCCTCTACAGAGATACTGAAAAATAACAACGAGAGAGAGTGAAATCATAGTGGTTTTACATATTACAATAATTTTATAGCCTAGGTTTCATTTACAAACATTGGAGATTCAATAGACACATGCACATTTACGCTGAGTTGCCATCTTCGAGAAACAGAAATTAGCAAAAAGCTGGGATTTGTATTTCATTAATGTTTTATTGAAAAAGTATGGCTTTAAGTATTGACCTTGAGAGAATCAATGTAGTAGGAGCTAGATTCCACAAAGCCTGGTCTCTGCTCCTCTCTGTTGGGGAAATTCATCATAAACTTCCTTCACGATGGAGGTGGTGTTTAGTCCGCTAGTCAAAATGCTGAGTTTTGGCACTTTAGCAAGGCTTTATTCCCCCCTTTTTTTCTTCTTTTTAATACATTTTCCATGTGGTCTATATTAAACGGTACTTAATTTAATATAGCAGGCTTTTCAAGTTCAATATTGGTGCACAATTTCGTGGAACAACCCATTCTATTGTTAGGTCGCTGGTTAGAATTCCTGAGCCAGCAAGGTGAAAATGGATCCCTTGGACAAAATGTAATCTGTCAGTAATATTCGTTTAAAAACTGAGAAATGCATTCATGAAATGTTTTCAAAAATGTATTTTAAAATGTAATTAAAAAAAAAAAAAAATATTACCTTCACGGGACCCCATTTTAGAAACACTGGCGTAGCTAGCTAGTTTTATTATGGCATTTGGAAAAGTTTATTACTGACATTGTTTGAAAAACATATCTAGTCTTTGAAAATGAAATGCAATGAATTGTTGCTATGCCACTTAGCTAATATCATCTATCTATCACAGGCGCACAAGAACATGTCTTTCCGAGGAGGTGGTGGAAGAGGTGGCCGTGGGGGCGGATTCAACCGTGGTGGAGGGGGAAGAGGAGGATACGGTGGTGGTGGAGGATATAGTGGCGGTCGAGGTGGCGGCGGTGGTTTCCGAGGTGGTGGACGAGGAGGCTTCCAGGACTATGGCCCTCCAGAATATGTTGTTGGTAAGATGAATGATTTGGCAATGTGATGATGCACCCATATTGATTAAACACTTTCTCGTGATGTAGGGGGCATTGTTGATGCTTGGCATCCTGAATTTACTCCAGTTGTCTATTAATGTCCATGATGTCTGCCAGGTGTTGCAACCTCTGTTGTCGTAGGTTTACTTGCAGGTGATGATCCATGTTTTTTTCTGTACTGACCATATGTCCTTGTTCTTTCCTCCAGCACTAGGGGAGTTTATGCACCCCTGTGAGGATGAAATTGTGTGCAAGTGTGTAACGGAGGAGAACAAAGTTCCCTACTTCAACGCGCCCGTGTACTTGGAAAACAAGGAGCAGATCGGGAAGGTGGATGAAATCTTCGGTCAGCTACGTGACTTTGTATCCTTTCAATGTTTTGTTGTCTAACCTGTATTGTATTTGTGGTTGATTTATATCATTACATTCTTCAGTGATACAAAATACTACTCTCAATGTAAAAAGTTCCATGCTAAGATAATTGTTCTACTGTTTAACACTGAATTTCATGTCATTTGTGACACTGGTTGGCCCCTTAACCTAAAGCTACAGTATTTCTCTGTCAAACTCTCTGATAATATGAAGGCATCCTCGTTCAAAAAATTACAAAAGGTAAGCTATATCAGTTTGTTACATGTAGCAGAGCTTGACCAGTAGTTGCTTAAGTACTTTTTTTATTTTCTTGTCTATGATACCCAATCTGGCATCAGTGGGGTTATCTGAGAATGAGGAGCTTTGTGAATGGTAGTGCATTCATGCTTCTCGTGCTTTTTGGAACAGAAATTACAGAAACACCTTAACTCTCCTGTCAACCAATCATCATCTTGAATCAAACACAGATTCACAAATCTTTGTTTATCAATTTTTTTTGCAGGAGCTCAGTGCGGCCCCTCTGCACAGCCAATGTGTGCTTCTGTTTTTACCACAGTTGCATCATAATCCCCCTGTGGAACCTTTGCGCCATGGACACTGGATTGACCATAAATCTGCTTTAGTTATTGCATATAAATGTCTTGACCTGTATTGTGTAACAGCATATTCTGGTCCACAGTTCTACGTAGACCCAATGAAACTCCTACCACTACAGAGGTTTCTTCCCAGACCCCCGGGTGAAAAGGGTCCCCCAAGGGGAGGCAGAGGAGGTAGAGGTGGAAGAGGAGGTCCCCGCGGAGGTAAGAGTGAAATGTCAACCGCTCAGCCCCATGGGTGTTTTTTCTCTTGTGAATAAAAGTGGAAGAATGTTAGTCCATTGATATTCAAACAAAATGAATTTGTCCTCCCAGGTGGATTCCGTGGTGGCAGGGGTGGTGGTGACCGTGGCGGGTTTGGAAGAGGAGGCTTCGGTGGTGGGCGGGGAGGAGGAGGATTCAGAGGAAGAGGAGGTGGAGGCGGACGAGGATTTAGAGGTAAGTCCAAATCCTGGAAAAGGAATCCAAGTGACTGTATAGACAATTTTCCGTTTTTAGATTTCATGATGTGTGTTCCTGTGGCGTTGATGCCTTTTTCTGTCATCCAGGTGGCAGATGATGACAAACACTGTATGCCTCGTGGGATCCTCACCAAGTGTCAATCCCTACAGGAAGCAAATCAGTGCGATGCGATGCTGGAGCTTGGCTCTGTTGGACTTGACATGGAGAACGAACATTGCATCTTTTTATACTGCTCAATTATCAATTAGTTTTGTTTTTGTATACCAATCTATGATGTGTAAATTAATGGCTTTTTATTTAATGAACCTTGAAAGCACTCTGCTGTCACAGGGAATAGTATCATTAATATCCAAGTTTTTGCAACTCTTCAACATTGTTCACACTGGATGGTTTTGGGGTACATTTAGGATGTGTCACTGTATTATACTGTTGAATATGATTGAGAGCTTTCATGTTGGAGTGCAATGTTGATAAGAGACAGAAATTGATAATACCTGGAATTTTATAAAACATATAAGGCTTGGTTTTGAAAGTGGAAGATATGATGGACATTAGTATTCATTACAATCAGTGGAAAATATTGTATTTACCCCAGAAATCCAATGTGGTTACAGAGTACTGACACCTTTTGTAAAGAAAAGCCTTTGATTAAACAGTGCTCTGTAGAAGTTTCTCCAGTCTTTATTTGGACATCTAACTTAATGTCTTATTTTTGCTCATGCAAAATAAACAAGTGTTCCAGAATTGGAACAATACCTTCAAATTCCGGGTGATTTTGTGTTTATTTCAACACCTTTTGTCAACTGGTCATGTACCCGAAAGTTGCTGGTTCAAGCATACACCTTCACCAATTGACAATGTGATCTACTGTATAATAAGGTTAGCTATAATTGGATAATATCCTCCAATAAATGTCATGACCGTGTGGAGTCACTGCATATGCGGTTGGCTGAGGATTCCATGGGTTTCCACAAATCATGGAACACATCGTCATGGGCGCCAACACCTATCCTGATTGGTCGAGACGGAAGTTCTTGAACTGCAACCACCCCTTTCTCTCGTGCTGAAGAAAGAACATGGAGGCAGCTGGGAAGGTAAGCTCGAAGTATATGAAAAATCAACATTGTATACGTTTACATTTTGCGCTTTTAAAATGTGCAATGTTAACATTTTGCCGTTGAAACGACATTAAAGCGTGTATTTTGCTCGCAAAGGCAGATTTTGAATGGACAGTGACCTGGCCGTAGAAGTTCCACGTATAGCCAGCGAGCGATTCCAAGAAACATTGTAGTCTTTCATTTTAAGCGGATGTGAATCAAGTTAAACTACCGTTATGCAATTAGAGGGGTCATGGGCTTTGAATGACTTTTTAGGTCGGCTATTGCCTACCTAACTCCACTATTTACGACGGAGTTGTGGGCAGACTGGAGCTCCGATGTCACATACAATTTAAGTTATTAAAAACTAGATTTTAAGCACCCAAAGCTAGCCCGCAATTGAACCATAATATGGATTTACAGTATACGTTCAACATGACAATTCACGTTTCCAACTCAATCATCAAGTTTTCTGACGACAAAACAGTGGTAGGCCTGATTCCCAACAACGACGAGACAGCATAGGTGGAGAGCCCTGGCAGAGTGATGGGAGCAAAAGAAGCTCCACCTAAAAATAATACAAGACTTGAGGAGACAGCAGAAAGTTCACGCTTCATCCACATCGACAGATTGCAGTGGAGAGGGTCAAAAGCTTCAAGTTCATCGGTGTGCACATCACTGACAACCTGAAATGGCCCCTTCACACATACAGTGTGGAGAAGGTGCAACAGCGCCTCTTCAACCTCAGAAGGGTGAAGAAATTCGGCTTGGCCCCCCATGACCCTCACAAGCTTCTACAAATGCACCATTAAGAGCAATTCGTCAGGCTGTATCACCGCCTGGTACGGCAACCACACTGTCAGCAACGCACACTGCCTTCCCTCCAGGATATCTACAGCACCTAATGTCACAGGAAGGCCAATAAGATCATTACTTCAGCCACCCAAACCACGGCCTGTTCACCCTGCTACCATCTAGAAGACGGAGACAGTACAGGTGCATCAATGCTGGAGCTGAGAGACTGGAAAAACAGCTTCTTTCTCCAGGCCACCAGACTGTTAAATATTCACCACTAGCTGGCCTCCGCCCTGAACTTAATCACTGTTACTAGCCGGCTACCACCCGACAACGTAGCCTGCTGTCCTATGTACATAGCAGAGGGGGCAGGTGGGAGGAGCTATAGGAGGAAGGGCTAATTGGAATGGCTGGAATGAAATCAACGGAATGGTACTAATTAAAACACATCACACACATAGAAATAACGTGTTCCATTGATTCCATTCCAGCCATTACAATGTGCCTGTCTTCTTATAGCTCCTCCCACCAGCCTCCTCTGGTACATAGACAAACACTGGTCACTTTATAATAATGTTTACATACTGTTTCACCCACTTTTATATGTATAGATGGTAAGAAATTCCACATGAACTTTTAACAAGGCACACCTATTAATTGAAATGCATTCCAGGTGACTACCTCATGAAGCTGGTTGAGAGAATGCCAAGAGTGTGCAAAGCTGTCAAGGCAAAGGGTGGCTACTTTGAAGAATCTCAAATATAAAGTATATTTTGATAGGTTATGGCCTAATGATTTTATTTCAATTCACTGATTTCCTTATATGAACTGTAACTCAGTAAAACCAATGAAATTGTTCCGTGTTGCATTTATATTTTTGTTCAGTATACTACAATTTATTATGGGTCTTTTTGTGACCATAACTAAAATAGAGAGTAGTAGAGACCACATTGCTTTGGCCTCTCAGGACAGTAACATCAGCTAGAATCACAAACGGTTCATTGCTGTTTCAAGTTGTCTCATGTTCGAACCAGTCCCCTCCAGATTAAACTAGAGATTGTATACTGGTTTTAGTAGGCCTGGCTCTAGACTACAGATTAAAGTCCGTCCAACTGCTAAGAGGCCCAGTCACTGCACATACCACCTTCCTCTCTTCAACTGCACTCACCACAGACGCCACAATCAATCTTCCAAATCATATTTTCTGTGTATGAAGTTGACTGTTGACACACTGGGCTTATCTCTTCCAGGTGATCAAGTGCAAGGCAGCAGTAGCTTGGGAGGCTGGGAAACCTCTGTCCATTGAGGAGGTGGAGGTGGCCCCACCGAAGGCCAACGAAGTACGCATCAAGGTAACCCTTCCCTTTGCCAAAAATGTCTAAGACTAATGCTCCTGTATTGTACTTGTATTACATGTCCAGCAACAACATAACCAACAACCTCATCCTGCAATAGACTGCTGTATCTTTGGTTTGTGTGTGTGAATACAATATATATTCCTAGAACCATGTCAGTGAGCTCTCGATCTGTAAAACATAACATACTGTTTGAGGCAGGCTGCTCTTCGGCAGGGATGAACTGTTCAGCAGCTGGAATACCGTGGGGAGCTTCTTGTGTTTCCCTGTCTCCCCACCCAAATAGATTAATTGGGCCAGCTGTGAGGAAGTCATCTTTGGAATATGTTTAACAGGGCCTATCTGGCCCAGTGTTTAGACTAGAGAATGTCAATATGGTATACTATAAGCATTTTACCACATTCCTCTAATAGCTAGCCGTCTGTCTTGCACCTTTGAGAGAACCATGTGATAGTTTCAATGGTCAACATAGTAGTTGGTATTGTACTGTAGGGAATAGTCCTGGTAGGTTGAGATGTGGTTCAACAATTAGGGATGTTTTAGGCTAGTTGGCACACATGCTTCATAGCCTACTGGGTGTGATGAATGAATTAACTAATGGCAATGTTGTCTTTCAGGTCTTTGCGACAGGGGTTTGTCACACAGATGCCTTCACCTTGAGTGGCAACGACCCCGAGGGACTTTTCCCTGTCATCCTAGGTCATGAGGGCGCCGGGACAGTCGAAAGCGTGGGAGAGGGAGTCACCAAGTTCAAACCAGGTGAGGGACTGTGAATATCAACAAAGGTATTATCCCTAAAACAGCGGTTAGAGTATTGGGCCAGTAACCGAAAGGTCACTGGTTCAAATTCCCGAGCCGACAAGGTGAAAAATCTGTCTGTGTACTTGAGAAAGGCACTTAACCCTAATTTGCACCAGGGGCGCTGTACTACTATGGCTGACCCTGTCAACAACACATTTCACTGCACCTATAGTGTATTCATACCCCTTGACTCATTCCACATTTTGTTGTGTTACAGCCTTAATAGATTCCCCCTCATTAACATAAGTGTTCACACCCCTGAGTCTACATGTTAGAATCACCTTTCGCAGCGATTACAGCTGTGAGTCTTTCTGGGTAAATCTCTAAAAGCTTTGCACACCTGGATTGTACAATATTTGTACATTATTTTTCAGAAAAATATATTTTAAGCTCTGTCAAGTTGGTTGTTGATCATTGCTAGACAGCCATTTTCAATTCTTGCTATAGATTTTCAAGCTGATTTAAGTCAAAACTGTAACTAGTCCACTCAGGAACATTCAATGTTGTCTTGGTAACCAACTCCATTTTATATTTGTCCTTGTGTTTTAGGATCTTGTCCTGCTGAAAGGTGAATTTGTCTCCTAGTGTCTATTGGAAAGAGTTGTTTTTGCATAAAGATAAACGGAATAGAGCTAAGCACAGGCAAAATCCTAGAGGAAAACCTGGCTTTATGCTAAAACAACTCTCTAGTACTTGCCGATGACGAGCATACCCATAACATGATGCAGCCACCGCCATGCTTGAAAATATGAAGAGTGGTACTCTGTGATGTGTTGTCTTGGACTTGCCCCAAGTATAACGCTTTGTATTCAGAACAGACATTTCTTTGCCACGTTTTTGCAGTATTAATTTACTGCCTTTTTGCAAACAGGATGCATGTTTCGGAATATATTTATTATGTACAGGCTTCCTTCTTTTCACTCTATTTAGATTAGTATTGTGGAGTAACTGCAATGTTGTTGAGCCATCCTTAGGAGAAAACTATCATAGCCATTAAAGTCTAACTGTTTTAAAATCACCATTGGCTTTGTGGTGAAATCCCTGAGTGGTTTCTTTCCTCTCCGGCAACTGAGTTAGGAAGGATGCCTGTATCTTTGTAGTGACTGGGTGTATAGATACACCATCTGAAGTGTAATTAATAACTTAACCATGCTCAAAGGGATATTCAATGTCTCTTTTAACCAAAAACTCTTCTACTCTTCTAACTCTTCTACCAAAAAGTGCCCTTTGCGAGGCATTGGAAAACCTCCCTGGTCTTTGTGGCTGAATCTGTGTTTAAAATTCACTGCTCGACTGAGGGACTTTACAGTTATCTGTATGTGTTGGGTACAGAGATGAGGTAGTCATTCAAAAATCAAGTTAAACACTATTATTGCACACACAGTGAGTCCATGCACCTTATTATGTGACCTGTTAAGCAGATTTTTACTCCTGAACTTATTTAGGCTTGCCATAACTAAGGGGTTGAATACTTATTGACTCAAGACTCAGGCTTTTCATTTTTATTAACTTGTAAACATTYCTAAAAACATATTTCCACTTTGACATGATGGGGTATTGTGTGTGTAGGCCAGTGACACAAAATCTACATGTATTTCCTTTTATATTCAGGCTGTAACACAACAAAATGTGGAAAAAGTCAAGGGCTGCGAATACTTTCTGAAGGCTCTGTATCTTGTGTATGTGACTATAAAAAAACGTTTTTATTTTATTTTAGCCCAGGACTAACATGCCAGAATCAAATAATACAAGGACTTGATCAGTTGAATCAGATGACCAGTCGAATCAGATGTTTTGGTACTGGGCTGGAATGAAATTATGTTTGAATTAAATCGTCCTCCTGAACTGTCTCCTTACTAAAAGTCATTTTTATTTCCTAGGTGACACTGTCATCCCATTGTATGTGCCACAGTGTGGTGAGTGCAAATTCTGCAAAAACCCCAAGACCAACCTCTGCGGGAAGATCAGGTAACTAGAAGGGAATCTGGCCATTAGTGCAGGATGAGTCAATTATAGCTTGGAAGGTTGAGGTCAAGCTCATTCTA
Source organism: Salvelinus sp. IW2-2015 (assembly GCF_002910315.2). Lineage (NCBI taxonomy): Eukaryota > Metazoa > Chordata > Actinopteri > Salmoniformes > Salmonidae > Salvelinus > Salvelinus sp. IW2-2015. Next base: position 11,293,975 of record NC_036846.1, on the reverse strand, counting down.
TTTTCAAAGTCAGCCAGGTAGGCAGTGAAGGACTGAGCATATTTGTAATGACAGTTAGAATAATCTCAGATATAGTAGGAACGTATCCTACTCCAGTCTTGGGATTGAAATAGCTGCTGTGCGGGCGAAGAAGCAACCAGTGTTGCGAACACCAACATTGCAACTTAAACCAAATCAAGGCCAAAAATGTTTCACTCCGGGGGGGGGGGGGGACATCCTGCGCGCGTGCGCACGCACTACATCTGTTTCTATGGGCACAAGCACTGTTCATGACAGAAACAGTTTACACCCCTGTTGGTGGAGAGAATTTTGCCGGTTTAAAGCTTGTTTCCTGCAATTCTACGTGTTTTGTCATGGGGGCGCAAAGAAAATGTTGTTTTAATGCAAATTTTCTTTTTCTTTTTTTTCACGTCTAATGTGTATTCATGTGATATTTGGGTGACAAAATTGCTAAAAAACCTAAATAAAACAAGGTTAGCTGACATTGGCTAGTTGATCTGGACATTTCGGACAAGTTATAATTAGCCCTCTAAGCTATGCAATGACTAACATGACAAGATCAACTGATGATGTACTACCCAATTTTGAAATTGCACCTTGTGCATTATACTATTACAACTGGCTGTTACTGATAATCATTCGCCCCCTCCAGACTAACCCAGGGCCGGGGTCTGATGCCTGACAACACCTCGCGGTTCACCTGCAAGGGCAAGCAGCTGTTCCACTTCATGGGGACCAGCACCTTCTCTGAGTACACAGTGGTGGCCGACATCTCGTTGGCCAAGGTGGATGAGAAGGCCCCCCTGGACAAGGTGTGCTTGCTGGGCTGCGGCATCTCCACGGGCTACGGAGCTGCCCTCAACACTGCCAAGGTTGGTGGGTGACGCCAGGCTGCAAGACAAAGTACCTTGTCTAGAAGTGGAAAGCACAAGCGAAGAGTTACAGCTTTGTGTCATTTGTTTGATCACTTTGTTTTCTATCCTCTGTAAAGTAACTTTCCAATCGTGCAAATACTTAGTTAATATGTCCACTGGTTTCAAATTTAGGAAAGCAAATGAATAGGCAATGATCATAATAACACACATCTGACACTAAAACTGTATCACATTGTTTTACTGACAAAAGCCATTTACTGACAAAAGCCATTCTGTCTCTTGCGTTCCCAACCTACCTCCAGGTTGAGCCTGGCTCCACCTGTGCCATTTTTGGCCTGGGCGCCATCGGCCTTGCCGTCATCATGGGCTGCAAGGTTGCCGGGGCGACCAGGATAATCGGCGTGGACATAAACCCAGACAAGTTTGACAAGGGCAAAGAGTTTGGGGCCACTGAGTTGGTGAACCCCAAGGACCACAGCAAGCCCATCCAGGAGGTGCTGGTGGAGATGACCGACGGTGGGGTGGACTACTCCTTTGAATGCATCGGCAACGTGGCTGTTATGGTAAGACTCCATTTAATAAAGTTAATAATGTCACGTTAATAAATTATTTTGCTGTCTCTCAATTCAATTATCTTCTTATGTCTCTTCCTTCACCAGAGAATAGTTTTTTCAGACGATATGAACAGAAAATATTTTATATTTATATGGAACAATAAAACTGAGAATATTTTTATAAAATATGTTACTGATTTCAAGAGGGTGGGCTAAAACGGACTCATTTAAAGGCCCTGGATGTGACCTTGAAGGTGTCCTGGATACAGAAACTATATTCCAATCCAAACTGGATTTCAGCTAAATTAACTAAATGCGCCATTCTGATTTTCACACAAAACCTCCTACCTTTTCTTAAACATTTCTCTACCAAAACAACAGTATTTTTAGCAGTGCATCTCCATTCCTCCAGGAGGCAATAAAAGCATGGTTACAGTTACAATTCTATCTACCTGAAAACCCTGAGGAAATTCTTCAGCAACTTATTTGGTACAACACAAATATTGAAATTGATGGACAACCTCTTTTTTGGCAACCTTTTATTTAAAAACACATTTATTTTCTAAATGACTTTGTGGACAAGGATGGAACGTTGCTTGATTTTGGAACATTGTGTCGAACATATATTTGAACAAGTCATATATGCTGAGTTGGTGTCTGCTATACCCCTCACATGGAAGGTTAAGATGAAGATAGAAAAGCACAACATAACTGTGTGCCGTCCTTGCTACAGGTTCTAGGCTGGCTTTCCCATCACTCCATCAAGCAACATATTAACCCTCAGCTTATCATCTTTGGTGACCTCAATGTCCATAGTTATTCAATTAACAACACAATATTTTCTGCTAGGTAAAATATTAATATTCAAAACACCCAACCTTTTTAAACAATTTGTTAAGACACCGATTCATCCTTGAAAGTACAATTACTATTAGAAAACAGAAAATTCAACAGCATCAAAGAAAGTGGGAGTGTTGGTTAACTCTTTAGGCATGTTTATTTGACTAAGTTGACTAGAGTTCTATTGAACAATGTTAATTAAAGCAAATATACTGTATGTTATTATAAGGGCAAAATGTTCCGTATGCCATGGAATGTAAGCTAACAATGTTTTGTCCTTATTTTTGTATTAGGCTACGCCATGGCATTGTTGTATTGTGTCTTTCTGTCTATTGTTATGTACATTGTCCTCAGTTCTTATGGTTGTCTAACAAAATAAAGACACTCTCCAACACTATGGAAGGTGTTATACTCTTCACCACCAGAGGTCACTGTGGGGGGTACTTCCTGCTTGGACCACATCTGCAAAATACATGTCACTTTGCTAAGCAGATGAGTATTTAGGGAAGCCAATCTAATGATTATGCTCAATTTGTTGTTTCAGAGGGCAGCTCTGGAGGCGTGCCACAAAGGCTGGGGCGAGAGCATCATCATCGGGGTGGCAGGCGCGGGACAGGAGATCTCCACACGTCCGTTCCAGCTGGTTACCGGTCGTGTGTGGAGGGGCACAGCATTTGGAGGTTAATGTCGTGGATTATTTTCATAAGGAAACTTGCCTTTTTTGACGTAAATGTATTTTACTCTGTAAAGTCACCTGTTTTTTGAATAAATGAGCAGTAATGTGGCATTAGTTATGAGACTTTTTTTATGGAAGTATGATAAGTAAGGTAATGCATAGATTCTTCATTATGTTTTCCTGTTCCTTTGTCCCAGGTTGGAAGAGTGTGGATAGCGTCCCCAAACTAGTGACTGACTACATGAACAAGAAGCTGAAGGTGGATGAGTTTGTGACCCACACCTTGCCCTTTGACCAGATCAATGAGGGCTTTGACCTCATGCATGCTGGAAAGAGGTAAATAGATCAGGTGTTGCATCATATTACATCAGTGTGATGTTAGTTTATAAAAATATATACTTCCAACACAAAGTATATTAAAGGCCTTTAAAGCCGTATGCTAATAACCGTATTTTAATTTGTCCTTTACAGTATCCGTACCGTCTTGAAGTTCTGAAGTGCCTCCCTGCCATGTTGAGCATCACACTCACCTCCAGGCCTTTATAAAACAATCACCTTTCATACACTGTAGCACTTAACCCTGTGCACTTAATGTCATTCAACTTTCAGAATTAGCTCTCCAGTCCAGTTGCGTACAGATGTGGCTCTGTCCATGTCAATTAGGATCAATAAACATTTTCAAAAAAAGCAATAGTCCTCTCTTCTGTTTTCTTTACAGTTTGAAATGAAATGTGCCATAGGTACTGGCTATACTTTTGAAAATATATTTTTTTTCTGGATGACTCAGAAATTGGACAAAGGGCTTTCCAGACTAAATCTCAACCATTTAATCCTATTGAAATCTGGCAATCATCTGGTTTACTTATGGTTTACTTTTTGATTGATCATGGATGCATCATTGATAGGGACTTAACAGGTAAAATATGATGGAGCAAAACAACGTAGGCACTATTTTGAGCAGAATATTGGCATGTTTTGATATGGACTTATGTAGTAAGATTGTCACGGAGTCACCCTGGTATCAAAGCATATGAAAATGCATGCACTGATTAATGGAGACTAAATAAAATGTCTGCATTGTGTACAGATGAAGTGGTAATAAAATAGGTGGGTAAACCCTAATGCCTTAAACTAGTGTAAAAATAAAACGATTCACAAAATAAATAGTGGTCATAGACTTAATTACTGTACTTTGCAAGTGTTCCAAGCAATTTTGAAGTTGGAAGAGCTCACATCTGTGAGCATGCGCAGTTAGGTTTACCATACTTGGTTGTCACGTTGGAAAGCGCAATCCAATCCGCTTTTATGTTTCACATTACAGAATTGTGAATCAGATAATCAGAAGATGGCGACAGCTGAGTCGGTGAGTGATTGCATTAACTCTACATTTTGTAAGATAACGGGCAGTTTTAGGTTACAGTTATACACAAATATATAAAATGTGATATATTAGCTAGTGATGCAAATGTATGGTGGGTGTTGCTGCGAGTGCACGACCACCGCAAATGTGAGAATGATTGTTGGAATGTTCGGCTCTTCGAGGGCTCCTAAGTGAACCACGAGCTGTCGCTAGCTAATCGATTGTGCATGCTGGAGTTGGGGATATAGCAAGTTACAAGACGTCTCAATGTTAGTCACTATACCTTCATAAGTATTGAAGGTAAAAAATATCTATGCCCAGCAGTGTCAACCGTTAACAGTATTAGTAACAGGCATGATCGCCACCGCCCCTTCAAGAAAGGTGGCTAGCGTGTTGACCTTCTTGGTGCGTTCCAGGGACAAGTTGCGCCAGTTGGGTGTTTAAAAAAAAAAGAAGAAGGTTTATCTCAAATGCTAGGTCGCTTTTTGAGATCTCTTCCCCATCTCTCCAGGAATCAAGTTTGAATCCCCCTAATTCCGAGGGGGAAAAAAGTGAAGCAACTGGTCAAGAAGTTGTAAATCCTGAAGATTACATCAAACATCCACTACAAAATAGGTAAGTACTATAGCTACTTACCTAGCTAGTTCCACATGAAAATACACAACTAGCTATATCCATTGGGATATCAGTATGCACTAATGTTAATGCCTGACTATGGTTTCTACCAGTCTTGTCAGGCATGGGTTAAAATATTACAGGAAGCACTGTATATCCCTAAGTGTACTGTGGTGCTTATCTGCACCATTATCCACAGACCACTTGCCCTGTTACCACAAGGTTGCTGGTTCAAGTACTGCTCATCTTATTATATGCCATATAACAGACACTTTTATCCAAAGCGTCTTAGTCATGAGTGAATGCATTTTACATATGGGTGGCCCCAGCGGGAATCAAACCCACAACCTTTGGCATTGCAAGCGCCATGCTCTACCAGCCACACAGGACCAACATCTTCTCCCTCAATCGCTACACAATATGTAAGAAACGTACATAGTAAACTGAAAACTGTCATAAGGTTGACTGGGAGTGTGTTTTGCCTGATGCATTGTCAATATACGCTTATAGGCTATAGACAGGTTGGTTGTTCAGCAACAAAACCGACGCATGTGCAACTATGGGGCAAAACTGACAGGGTTGGCTTAGAACGTTGACATGTAAACTATATTTAGTCGCCAAATGTTCATTGAAAATATAAATACATTTGCACAATGAGCTCTTGTCTTTCAAATACATCGTTGTTGGTTAGCTAGCTAGTGAATTCTTGCCATATTAGCATTGCCATGAAATCAGTCAAAACACCTGTTGCTAGCTATCTGACCGTTCAGAATCGTAACAAATCATGGCTTCCGGCCACATTGATGCTCACACATTATTTTTGTGACGTCAGCCAATCCATCTATAGTGTTGACATAAAATCGTTGTATTTTGTTTGCTATGCAGATGGGCTCTGTGGTTCTTTAAGAATGACAAAACGAAAACCTGGCAAGCAAACCTCCGTCTCATCTCCAAGTTTGACACAGTGGAAGACTTCTGGGCGTAAGTATTTTATTGTAGAAAGTCACCTACAACATCTTACATATATTCAGACTCTGAGCGTCTTACTGCGTCACTACTATGCCTTTCCTCCTGTTTTCCCAGTCTGTATAATCACATCCAACTATCAAGTAACTTGATCTCCGGCTGTGACTACTCACTTTTCAAGGTACGGATGATTTTTCCCTATCTGTAATCTCACACATGCTCCTTTTTCTTCCATACCCTTTTCTACATCCATAACAGCACATTTTTCTCGAGGTTGTGGCCAGTAGCAGCAACCAATGAATTGTCCATAAAACAATTATGTTAATTCACAAATTCAGTTGAGTTATTGACTTGCTCAGTGCCTTTTAGACAGAGGGCTACACTATGACAGCGAGTTGTCATGTCTCCCAAGGTCTCGTTTCAGCCTGTGGCTTTAGCTTTCACTGCAAGGGTTATGACCCCACCCAAGGAGGTCAGTCTGCCCTAAATAGACCACTACTCTATCAGTCATAATTCAATGTCATGATCTTATACTAGTATTGGTTGGCTGCTTTTCACTTCAGTCAGCTTTCAGTTCCATTCCTTATGTCGAACTAGATTTCAGTTTTAGGTTTCATCTATTCCTCTTAAGTAACAACCAAACGAACAGAGTTGTTCTTGGGTATAGCTTAATCCCTTTATCTGAAAACGAGTTTAATCCAAAGCTCATCTATCATGTAGTATCAAGTTCTGCAACCAAAACAAGCAAATGTCGAGGCTGATCTTTGCAGACAAGTACCCCCTGACCTATAAAGGCAAAAAAAGTCATGAATTGAACTTTGCCCTTTAACCCCAGAGTCTGGTCTGTTTTTGTGCTGCAGGATGGTATCGAGCCCATGTGGGAGGACGAGAGGAACAAGCGTGGTGGCAGGTGGCTCATCACACTTTCCAAACAGCAGCGCAGGGCCGACCTCGACCGCTTCTGGCTGGAAACGGTTAGTACCCCACCCCTACAGGTCTGATTACACGCACAAAGGGCATAACTACACAAAGATGTATTAACTATTTGTATGTAACCCTACTCTGTAAAGGTTGGTGTATTTATCTCATGTTAAGTGTGTGGGACATAACTCTGCTATCTAGTGGCCTGTCTCTCACACACACACACACACACACACAATATATATATTCACACAGCCCTTTTCCCAGAAGTACACATCTACAAATGCGTTACTTGGACATGCAATATATGTCTCAGAAAGTTGATTATGTCTAGCTGTCATTAAAGTATTAAAACATCTGGCTGTCCATGTGCGTTTCAGCTCCTGTGCCTAGTGGGCGAAGCCTTCGATGACCACAGTGATGATGTATGCGGGGCAGTAGTCAACATCCGAACAAAAGGAGACAAACTTGCGATATGGACAACAGACTACGAAAACAAGGATGCCATTACACACATAGGGTGAGCCGGCGTCGCCATACCATTTAGTTAGCCCAGAAAGATGTTGACCATCTCTTGTTTTTATCCATATCCAGATATTTTTACTAGACTGTGTATTTTCCCCCCTCTGTAGACAAGGGTGGAAGGAGAGGTTAGGTGTGCCACACAAGGTGATCATCGGATATCAATCACACGCGGACACTGCCACCAAGAGTGGTTCCACCACCAAGAACAAGTTTGTTGTCTAAGGAGTTTTTTTTGTTGGTTGGTTGTTTTTCCTTTCCGTTTCCATGGCGTTTGTTGAAATGCTGTTGCGATGTTTAATCTGCTACCCAATTGAAACCAAAGCTTCAACACAGACAATTGCCTTTATTCAATCAATTACAATATGATTTCACGACAAAATGGTCTCATTCATATTTGCCCTGAAACAAACCTATACCTTCGATGAAGGGTGGGAATAACCATGAGAATTGAAATACCCCCCAAAAAGTTAACCATGTTCTTTTTTTATGAGCCATTTCACTTTTCTTACTGAGGATATACTAGTTGGCTTTTTGTTGATATGTTTTATATTTAACAGCATCACACTCGTAGCTGCCAGGGATTTCTCTGCGTAAGCGTGTTTTTGGGATGCCTAATTCCAAACTGTAAAAAAATATATATATATTAGTACCAGTCAAAATTTTGGACACACCTACTCATTCAAGGGTTTTTCTATATTTTTACTATTTTATACTTTGTAAAATAATAGTGAAGACATCAACTATAAAATAACACATATGGAATCATGTGGTAACCAAAAAAGTGTTAAACAAATCAAAATATATTTTATATTTAAGATTCTTCAAAGTAGCCACCCTTTGCCTTGATGACAGCTTTGCACACACTTGGCATTCTCTCAACCAGCTTCATCTGAAATGCTTTTTTTTTCATCTGGAATGCAGTCTTGACAAATGCTGAGCACTATAATACATTTTCGGAATGTAAAATTGCTTTCAGTGTAAACTTAAACAGCAAAAACCAAATAAGGATATATAAAATATGTTTTTTATTTATTTAATATAATCTATCAATCATCAAAATAAACGCTGAACAGTCAGGAGAATAATAACATATTCCCAAACCATCTCAATTGGGTTGAGGTCGGGTGATTGTGGATGCCAGATCATCTGATGCAGCACTCCATCACTCCTCCTTGGTCAAATAGCCCTTACACAGCCTGGAGGTGTGTTTTGGGTCATTGTCCTGTTGAAAAACAAATGATAGTCCCACTAAGCGCAAACCAGATAGGATGGCGTATTGCTGCAGAATGTTGTGGTAGCCATGCTGGTTAAGCGTGCCTTGAATTCTTAATAAATCACTGACTGTCCCCAGCAAAGCACTGTCACACGACCTCGTCCATGCTTCACGTTGGGAACCACACAGGCACAGATGATCTGTTCACCTACACTTTGTCTCACAAAGACACAGCGGTTGGATGCAAAAATCTCAAATTTGGACTCATCAGACCAAAGGACAGATTTCCACCGGTCTAATGTCCATTGCTTGTGTTTCTTGGCCCAAGCAAGTCTGTTCTTCTGTTTGGCGAAGGCCTGATTCACGCAGTCTCCTCTGAACAGTTGATGTTGAGATGTCTGTTACTTGAACTCTGTGAAGCATTTATTTGGGCAGCAATTTCTGAGGCTGTTAACTACTGAACTTATCCTCTGCAGCAGAGGTAACTCTGGGTCTTCCTTTCCTGTGGCGGTACTCATGAGAGCCAGTTTAATCATAGTGCTTGATGGTTTTTGCGACTGCACTTGAAGACACTTTCAAAGTTGATAGTTTCCGTATTGACTGACTGTCTTAAAGTAATGATGGACTGTCATTTCTCTTTGCTTATTTGAGCTTTTCTTGCCATAATATGGACTTGGTATTTTACCAAATGGGGCTATCGTCTGTATACCACCCATACCTTGACACAACACAGCTGATTGGCTCAAATGCATTAAGGAGGAAATAAATTCTACAAATTAACTTTAACAAAGCACACCAGTTAATTGAAATGCATTCCATGTGACTACATCGTGTAGCTGGTTGAGATAATGCCAAGAGTGTGCAAAGCTGTCATCAAGGCAAAGGGTGGCTACTTCTCAAATGTAAATGATATATTTTTGGTTATTACATGATTTCATATGTTATTTCATAGTTTTGATGTCTTCACTATTATTCTACAATGTAGAAAATAGTAAAAATACAGAGAACCCCTGGAATGAGTAGGTGTGTCCAAACTTTTGACTGGTAGTGTATGTGTAAAATGTAGAGATCTACATTTTTGGAATATAAACTTAAGCAGCAATATAATACCATCTTTGAGGACTAACAATTATCAAAATAAACACTGAACAGTCAGGGGAATTTAAAATTCCCAGAACAATTTATCAGTATTTGTTAAATTTGAGCAGAATAAGACAGTATTAGCCATGGCAAAATGCATAGAATTGCAGGTTGTTCCTTAACTGCTAAATGTTCTCTCGGGTCCATGGCAAAATGTTTAGAATTGGAAGAAATTAACTTTAAAACTGCAAAATGTAAACCAAAAAACATCAATATGGGGGGCCTATAATCTGTTTACTAAATTCAGCAGCACTGACCACGCCCCCTTTCCAAGCCCACCACCTAAGCTCCTTTTTGATCCCTAAAAAGCGCCGCCAGGGTTATCTTTTTGCCAAATGTAGTTCGTTTTACCAGATCTAAAGAAGTGCTGTAGTTTCCTCCATTGAATCTCAGTTCATTATTTTCAATTGGTTTAGCCTTAAGTGGTCAAAGTTGACCGATACTATAGTTTGCTTTCAGTAAAACGTTCACAACTTTTGGTATTGCAGATCTATTTAGTGTTATTTTTATTTCTCTCACAATATTGTATTCTTCATGTAAACCTGTATTGTTTTTAAAAAACATTTTTTAAGCACATCAAGATGCTTTGATAAAGTGTATGTAAAACTGTACTTGTATTCATTGGAGGTGTATTAGGTGTAACTGAATGCCTTGCTTTGGCACCTTGTCCTGCTCCTATGAACATGGTACAAAAGATGACTGTAAATAAATGTAAAGTGTGTTGTTTTGAAGCTGGAAATTGAGAGTTTATTCTGTTTAAATGGATGTTGATGCCTGTAGTCTTGTCCAAAACTACTGTTTCAGAGAAGCTTTCTTCATCTGTATCAAGCCCAACCAGACTCATTCACAGTGCAATTGTATGCCTAAAAAGGTGATAAAGGTATTTAACTTATTTTCCATGAGCCATTCAAAAGAACACATCAAGATAAACCTCTTAATGATGCACTCCAGGATCTTAAGCACAAAAATCATTTGAATTAGAATCGTAAAAAATCACCCAAATTGCCAAAAAAATAGTAACGTTTTTTTGCAGGATGTAATATAAGATATGGATGACTTAGTGCACAATTTGACATACTACACAAAAAACAGGGACCACTTTTAGCTCCTGAGCACCACTTTCAAAACTACTGGCTGGCTGAAATTATACTAATGTTTCAGAGTGCGTTGTTAATTCTCATTTTCATGCAAATATTCTAAAATCCGCAAAAGGAAAATGTGGATTTTCCCACCAGTGGTGTTTCTACAAAACAGACTTGCTGTGGATAAAAGTCAGTGCGTGATGATGTCGTGCACTCTTTTGCTTACGTTTTCATTTACTGAATAAAAATCTGCTGCTCCTTTCTGATGTCTGGATGTACTGCAATACCTGAGATTTCTTGGTAGCCCTGATGAACACCTATAATTAATGACAAGCCATTTCCTTCCACAAAACATGTCATTAAGCATTTCTGATATCTGACAAATTGAGAACAGACCAGAAGAGCAAATATGGTGTTAATCCGTGTGAACTTGTTTAATAAAGCTATTGAGGGAAACCTTTTATGTACGTTTAACTGTAACCACCCGAAGTCATCCAGCTAGTTTAAGTTTTCGATTTTTGTTTGCAGATCAGTGTATACCAATAGTGTATGAAATATAGACTATGAAACGTTCAGAATCTTTGAAATGTAATCCACATGCTGCCCAATTCTGATATTTGTTTCACAAATTTATCTTTTGACCAATTAGATCAGTTCTGAAAAAGATCTGTCAAAATACCAATTAGTGGGGGAAATCTGACTTCGGCTACCTGTAAACGCAGGCTTAGATCTGAATGTTGTGTGGCCATGCATTACACTATTTTGAACTGTGATTTAGGATCCATCACATATTTCTGGGCTTGCATGTAATGCCGGGTGTACACTACACGACTTTCAAAATCCTAACATCGCTTAGCATCTCACATTAAACAATCGTCTTTCCTGTAGTTTTTTGTCTTGCCAACGTAATGGTGTGTGCACTTAACAATCTGGCACAGACAGGATGTCACACACTAATAAGATTCTTGATTGATTGAGGATAATCGATACCTCGTTGACTCGCGAAAACAGTGATGCGACTCATAAACATTTTCAGTCAAACATTCACACTTGGCATACAGACTTGAAATATCTAGCCAACATTTTGAATTGAATAACATTGCTTGTGAACTTCAGAGCTGTAACGATTTGATGCTTTGGGTAAAGGCAAGTACAACGCATACTAGTAGTCATAGTTTGAGAGTACACCAGGCATGGGCAAATGGCGGCCCGCGGACGCAGTCGAGGTCTCAACTGTTGCGAGTTAGAACAGTAGAATACACAGGGTGCAATTTTGAAATGTGGTGCATCAGCAGTTTTTCTCTTGTCAGTCACTGACAGTCACTCAATTAGCCCGTGTCAGCTACATTTGTTTTAGGCGATTGGTAAATTAGTCTAGCAGCCAGCTATCGAAACTTGTATGCCTAATCATTGTCAAATTACCGACTGGGGGGTTCCCCATTGATTTTGTTAGTCACTCTCACTCAGATATCATGTAAACAATGTGTAAAATTGCAGGAAATTAGCTGTAAAACTACTAATTTCCCTCCCGGCCGAGTAGAATTACATGAAATGAGTTATAAAACTGCTAAATCTTCTCTCCGCCCCATGGTGAAATGTGTAGAATTGCAGCAAACATGCTTTAAAACGGCAACATTTTCTCTACGCCCCATGTCAAAATGAGTAGAATTGCATGAAAAAAGGATGTCTCTGCTGTCAAGGGGGGTCGCAAATTTGTTTTGCTCACCAAGTAGGGGAGCGGGTTGTTTGGGGTGTGGTATGGATGTGGGTATGCAGACCCGCGAGCCACTGCAGCCCCTCATGATGAGTTGAGGTTTTTTGTGGCCCCCACTCCCATCAAAGTTGCCCATCCCTGGTCTACACATTCTGCGTGATGCGAAACAACGTCAACAACTCACTGGCTTTTCTCTGGCGAGCTCTCATTGGCTGACCATCGTTCTCAAATCTTGTCACTGCACATTTCACACTACCGGAGTATTGCAGATTTTGTGCTGATAAAATCAAACATATTTGAAAATATTGGGACATCTGGGACTGCTCAAATGCTCTGACCTTCTCACATAAAACAACTGTTGGTGATGGGTAGGCAAAGACATGGGGATTTTGTTTTCAATATCCAAAACTGTCTGGGACGGCTAAATCGGAGCCAAAATCGTGTAGTGTACAGCCAACTTAAATCCTAACGTCGGTCGTAAGCTACGACCAAGACGTCGTAGGTCGCATAATGTGAGCGGGTGAAAGATGTGCGATTATGGGTCTTGCATTGTCCCAATCCGCATCTTAGGTCCCAATTATTTTTCTGACATGCCAGAAATGTTTGTTGTATCTTGTGTAGTGGGGTGGTACTACTGGGGTACTACGATGCGACTTGCAACTTGTACAGGCAGGCCACGACACATCTGGAAAGCACAGGACAGGGAGGGGTCTAGACAGGTCTCAATGTGAGCAAATTGGTGTAATGTGAGCACACCGGCCGCAGACTTCAGGATGACAAGATTATGCAGACAATTTGCATAATGTAAGTTGCTCCAACGATGTAAAGACTTTTCATCGTTGTTTGACGTATGCCTAGCTTGGCAGTTCAGAGTGCATTTCGTTAAGATAGCACTACCACACCAGTAGATGGCAGTAGGTATACTCACAAGGCTAATCTGAGGCAATTTCCTTTTTGGAGTTGATAAAAGGAAGGATGTGTCTAGCTGAGATTTCCTAAAAACACTTTGATACTCCTATGACAGGAAGTTACTTTTTGGTAGCAGGTTAGGAGAATTAGATTAGTGTTAGGAAAAGGGTTAGGGTTATCAAAAATTCTCTCCTGACCTGCTATGAAAACTCACTTCTGGTCGTAGCTCTATCGAAGTGGCGTGTTTTTAGGGAGTCCCTTGTCTAGCCACTCTGGTTTGGGTTTGGTGTGCTCCTGCTCATGGAGACTATATGGACCAATGTGGGACCTCAGTCCTTTTGAATGACCTTGTATTTAGTGTATTTGTGTCAGCTCAATTTAAACCATTGAAGTACCAAGCGACATTGGAGCTGGTTGGCCTAGATGGACTAAACTACCAAGCAACATTGGAGCTGGTTGGCCTAGATTAGTGGTTCCCAACCAGGGGTACTAGGACCCCTTGGTGTACTTGGCCTATTCATAGGGGGTAATTAAGAAGGCTTATGAGACAATAGGCTTACTGGTAAAATGCACATGAGGGGGTACTTCAGGGGTACTCCGGGCAGAGAAAAATACAGTTAGTGGTACAGTAACTGAAAAAGTTTGGGAATCGCTGGCCTAGATGGACCAAACTACCAAGCAACGTTGGAGCTAGTTGGCCTAGATGGACTAAACTACAAAGTAACATTGGAACTGGGTGGCCTCGGTGAGCTGGGGCAGACTTAGTGATTTGGAGACCCCAGGCCAATCTGAACCCCCCCCCCCCCACACACACACACCGTGAAACAGCGCCCCTCTGTCTTACTGTATGTGTCCCATGTATCTGATGCTGTCTGGCCAAAAAAAGAGTATAACATGCCATACTCCTTTTGGCCAGACAGCATCAGACCCATTGGCTACACATACATGTCCTCTGCCTCGATAACGATGGTAGTATTATCAGCAGAACCTGTCTTTTAATAAAGAAATGTATATTGTATCCCCCTAGATTCTAAGGGCCCGGGATTGGGTTTCTACTAAGCTAGCCTCTTCGAGATCCAGGCTTCCCTAATACGGGTAAGCCTGGGGAAGTTCATGGCAGAAAAATCGATAAATACTGATGGAGACCCTGTGTAAATTGGTGACGCCTCACTACATGTCAAACCTATCAAATGCCTTGATTGAGCGGAGCTCCATTAGTGCTCAGCAGATTAGTATCGTAGGTGCAACATTGTACCGGTATGTCGATTTTGTGTATAGAGCGCACTTCTGACAATGACTTTTTTTCCCCCAGGTTTTCTTCAATTCTCTGCAATGTTGCAAACTAGCATACGGAACAACTTTCTGCTAAATGTGTCCTTCCCAGTCTGAAAACAGTGACAAAAATAACACGTAGCACCAACGGACATGTTCCCCAAGAGTTATATTTAATTTAGCACCCCTGTAGGTATAAAAGCAATATATATAAAGCAATTATTTGACGAAACATTGAATTTGGCCTTACTGCTATTAACCCGTAAAAACTCATTGAATAATAGATTCATGCATGGAAAAATGGCTAGTAAAACTGTAATCAAAAGGATGTATGTTTTGAAGTATCGGTCCTATATCTGGAAATATAAAAAAAAAAATGGATCGATTTCCTTTTTTTTTTCTTCTTTTTTTTTACAGTGGAATTACCTGTATACCATATTCATGTCCTTTCATTTTTTGTCTCGGTACCGGGTTACCTTCAGATAAGTCCCCTGACACCAAAAATCTCACATTTGGCTCATCAGACCAAAGGACAGATTTCCACCATTCAGTCCATTGCTCGTATTTCTTGGCCCAAGAAAGTCTCTTCTTCTTATTGGTGTCCTTTAATAGTGGTTTCTTTGCAGAAATTCGACCATGAAGGCCTGATTCACACAGTCTCCTCTGAACAGTTGATGTTAAGATGTGTCTGTTACTTGAACTCTGAACCATTTATTTGGGCTGCAATTTTTGAGGCTGGTAATGAATTTATCCTCTGCAGCAGAGGTAACTCTGGGTCTTCCTTTCCTGTGGTGGTCCTCATTAGAGCCAGTTTCATCATAGCGCTTGATTGTTTTTACGACTGCACTTGAAGAAACTTTCAAAGTTCTTGAAATGTTTCTGATTGACTGACCTTCATGTTTTAAAGTAATGATGGACTGTTGTTTCTCTTTGCTTATTTGAGCTGTTCTTGCCATAATATGGACATGGTCTTTTACCAAATAGGGCTATCTTCCGTACACCATCCATACCTTGTCACAACACAACAGATTGTCTCAAACGCATTAAGAAGGAAAGAAATTCCACAAATTAACTTTTAATAAGGCACACCTGTTAATTGAAATGCATTCCAGGCAAAGGGTGGCTACATTTTTTGCTTACTACATGATTCCATATGTGTTATTTCATAGTTTTGATATCTTCACTATTATTCTACAATGTAGAAAATAGTACAAATAAAGAAAAACCCTGGAATGAGTAGGTGGTACTGCATATATATCATATTTTTGTTGTTGCTGTAATTCTTCAAGGCTGGCTAGCTGGTTTAGTCACTCTTCTGAACAGACCCCCAGTGTTGACATCCTCCTGGATCATGGGAAATTCACTGAAATCTGAAGTTATTTCCATCATCCACATGGAGGCAGTATGGGCCTGTAATGCCAAATAGTGTCCGCTCGCCAAAATATGTCCACCCTGGCGTCACAATGGGTTTTGATGAGTTGTTAGCGTCTGTTGCTATATCAACGGCTAACTCCATCTGTGTTCTCTTCTAGCTGGTATGACTTTCCATTGTGAAGACTTGCTTTGAAAAAAGGAAATTATGATTCCAATCACAGACTGTCTCCATTTCCACTGACGCACCTGGGAAAGAAATATCTGTAAATAGCAGCTGGAGTGCATTTTCTTTTTTCAGTCCCACTTTTCAATTTCCCCCCATTGCCTTAGGCAACTATCAACTTCCTGCTAGGGCAACTTGTGCATCGCGTACCAAGGGGGACAGAGAGAGTCAAGCATTGCACTGCTCTCCGAGCAATTTTTTCTTCTTCTATGGGTCCATTGAACACAGATGAGTTCTAACCCCATGCACTCAACACACTATCTAGGCATGCTCAACATAAGAGGCTCCAAGTAGTTATAGTCTAGCGGTGCTCAAGAGGTGTAGCCTAAGTCCCCTTCTGGCTCCCATGTAAGGGGATGTCACCTGCCTTGCAGTTCGAGAGTGAGATGTTCAGTCCCACTATGCTTTGGCTGTCTCGGTAGACTGGATTGAAGTGGCCCAGAGGGTCACTAGACTTACTGTTATCCAAGACATAGCTGGCAGTTTCTCACAGCTTCTCACAGCTGTAATGATCTCAGCCTGTTTCTGTCTCACTCTCATTGTGGGATGACAAAGGCACATCTACTTGTTAATCTTGTAACTGAGACGTCTGGTTCTGGGACCTACATTTACATAGGTCCCAGTTTATAAAATGCAAGGCTTGTTTATGCTAATTACGCATGCACGCACACACACACACCACACACACACACACACACACACACACGGGCCTATATACACAAGCTCTTAAAGTTTAAAAAGTGTTTGACCTCCAAAGAAACAAATAACTAATGCATTTCCATTCAAGGAGTGGTGGAGAGTTTATATTGCCCCAAATCCCTAGACAGATAGTTCATATAGCTCTGTTTTTCGCTCTGTTTCGCTCTGTTTCTCTCAGTTTTTTTTGTCTCTCTGTTTCTCTGTTTTTTTTCTCTCTCTCTGTTTCTCTGTGTTTCTCTCTCTGTTTCTCTCTCTCTCTCTGCTTCTCTCTCTTTCTCTCACTCTCTCTGCTTCTTTCTCTGTTTCTCTCTATCTATTCTTTCTATCTGTTTCTCTCTCCACTTTATCTGTTTCTCTCTCTTTTGGCCAGTTTCTCCCACTCTCTTTCTCAGCGTCTCTCTCTCTCTCTCTCTCTCTCTCTCTCTCTCTCTCTCTCTCCTCTCTCTCTCTCTCTCTCTCTCTCTCCCTCTCTCTGTTTCTCTCTCTGTCTCTCTCTCCTCTCTGCTCTCTCTCTCTCTCTCTCTCGTCTCTCTCTCTCTCTCTCTCTCTCTCTCTCTCTCTCTCTCTGTTTCTCTGTGTTTCTCTCTCTGTCTTTTGCTTCTCTCTCTGTTTCTCTGTGTTTCTCTTTCTTTTTGTCTCTCTCTCCTCTCTGTTTCTCTGTGTTTCTCTCTCTGTTTCTCTCTCTCTGTTTCTCTGTGTTTCTCTTTCTCTCTATCTATTCTTTCCATGTTTTTCTCTCTTTCTCTCTGTCTGTTTCTCTCACTCTCTCTGCTTCTCTATCTATTCTCTCCATCTGTCTCTCTCTCTTGGTTGGTTTCTCTCTCTTCTCTCCTCTGTTCTCTCTCTTTTCTCTCTCTGTCTGTTTCTCTTTCTCTGTTTCTCTCTCCCTCCCACCTCCCTCTCTTCCTCTCCATCTATAACTGTACAGATGTGTGCATTAACTAGCCCAGATCAGATGTCAGGGGCATGCAGTTACTTAGTTAAATGAGCCTTCATCAGTGTCTGCAGACAGTAACTGCCTGGTGCCATGGTGTGGAAGGCTGAAAGCCAACTATCCCCGGGCGTGAGATATATTCCCCAAAGCCTCCCCTATCATCCATCTTTGAGTCTCATCTCACAGTCAGAATTTTCTGACCCACTTTTACACTGGTGTTGTTTGAAGGTGCTTTATATTTATGTAACTGGGTAGAACCGTTGCCCTAATGTGACCGCACCCTTGTTGGTCTGCTAGTGCCAGGCGTATGTGATTGTTAATTAAGGGCGTGATGGTTAATTATGGGCATGATTGTTAATTAAGCCATCCTGTTTGTGTCATTCAGCGGATCCCCTTACTATGTGCAGGCAGGCGTGCCTTGGGAGGACGGGTTTGGCGACCGTGGCCTCTGGTACACGTTCCCCTTCTCCCATGGCACGCCTCCCTAGGTATGTCTTTTGTGTGTTGGCCAGGAACGTAATAAATTGATTGACGATTGAATGCCTATGTCAAATCAAATCAAATCACATTTTATTGGTCAGCAAATGTTATTGCGGGTGTAGTGAAATGCTTGTGTTTTTAGCTCCGACTAAATCTAACAAATATCTAACAATTTCACAACATATACCCAATACACACAAATCTAAGTAAAGGAATGGAATTAAGAATATATAAATATAAATGGACGAGCAATGTCAGAGCTGTATAGACTAAGATACAGCAGAATATAATAGAACACAGTATATACACATGAGATGAGTAATGAAAATATGTAAACATTATTAAAGTGACTAGTGTTTTATTTGTTATGGTGGCCAGTAATTTCAAGTCTATGCATATAGGTAGCAGCCTCTAATGTGCTAGTGATGGCTATTTAACAGTCTGATGGCCTTGTGATAGAAGCTGTTTTTCAGTCTTTGTCCCAGCTTTGATGCACCTGTACTGACCTCACCTTCTGGATGATAGCGGGGTGAACAGGCAGTGGCTCAGGTGGTTGTTGTCCTTGATGATCTTTTTGTCCTTCCTGTGACATTAGGTGCTGTAAGAGTCCTGGAGGGCAGGTAGTTTGGGCAGACCGCATCACGTTGGGCAGACCGCATCACCCTCTGGATAGCCCTGCGGTTGTGGGCGGTACAGTTGCCGTTCCAGGCGGGGATACAGCCCGACAGCAAATGTCTTCAGCCTCCTGAGGTTGAAGAAGCGCTGTTGCGCCTTCTTCACCACACTGTCTGTGTGGGTGGATCATTTCAGTTTGTCAGTGATGTGTACGCTGAGGAACTTGAAGCGTTCCACCTTCTCCACTGTGGTCCCGTCGATGTGGCTAGGGGGTGTGCGACTATGAGATGATCTAATCCTGTTGTGTGTGCCAGCAGTGATTGTATAGAGCACTAGGCACTGAAGATGGCATCTATGAAAAGCTTTCATTGAGTTGCTTGAGTAATTAAGATTGTGAATAAAACATATATTTTTGTATATTTCTGACCTGATCATTCCAGTGCTCCACTCCCTGATGTAAAGAACCTATGTATTTTAGATTAGTCCTGAAGACCTCACCTCACATGTAAAAAAGATGGTATAGTATGGCTATAGGAATAGATATTTTATGTGTATATCCCCCACGTTACATTTATATCAGGTAATGCCTGGGATGAGGCGGTGAAAATGCTTTCTGTACATCCCCCTGATCTTCAACAGACGCAGTCAGATATCTAGTCTAGATAGTGGTGGTGTTTCATATCCAGCACATAGTATGTCAATGTATTTAGATTATGTGGTGGAAGTTGGAACATATGGGAGAAGTCTAGAGATCACTAGGATAGCTTATGTTCCCATTGGTGTAAATGTATGGCCCTAGCCTACACGATGCCATGAAAGCTGAACATGGTGTTTAATGGAAAAAAATCTGTAAAAAAAATTGCATTGTGTTTTGCCTTTTTTTCTAGCCTACTACTGTGCACTAAATATTTCAACTGTTTTAGAAAGGTAACATAGCCCCTGTGTGTGTGGTGATGTACCATATACAGCATATAGGCTATAAACAGTCAGTGAGTACATTCTATGTACATAGGTGTTGTTTCCAGTTACATACTCAAGGTAAACAGAAATCCATCAACAACAGTGTGTTATACATTTGTAATGGTATCAAAACACTTGTAATCCAGCTCTACAGTGTTTGTGTTTTTTTTTGTGTGTCGTAGTATCGATCCATAAATGCTGTAATCCCTGTTTGGGACAATGGTCAGTGAGATTAGTGGGTGGTGGGGGGTGCATTTTAATTGCCCTTGACTGGCTGAAAGTAAATTAATTATTGATCGCCTTCTCGGCTCCTCTTCTGTACTTACATACCCTTACAAATCCTTTTATCTCCCCTCTGTGTAAATACATTTCCTCATTCCCCCATCATTATGCAGGGAGGAAAGCCCATGGACCGCTAAACACCTCATTAGCTAAAATGGTGTTTATTTTCTGTTGCTGTTTTTGCTACATTGAGGAGGCTTTGAAAAGCACACTGAGCAGCTTCTTGGCTTCTCTCCATCACACTCTCTCTCCTTCTCGCACACACACATCCACAACACACACACACTACAAACCACACACCACACAGCACACACACACACACACACACACACGTCAAATGTGCAGTTTAACATGTGGAAATCGCATGTTAAACTGCATATTTGACAACAAAAAAATGTTTTAAGGGAAGACAAAGACTTTGGACCTCAAAACTCATGACTTGATTCAACCCATACTTCCTTCAGATTGAAATACTGTCAAAAGTACTGTCAGACTGATTTGTAATAGACTGTCATAGTCACAATTTCAAAAGTTCACATTGGCCATCGATTAAAAAATAGAAGTTTTTACATGTAATAAATTGCTTTTTTAATGTGGGCTATGACAGTGTATTGCAAATCAGTCTGACAGTACTTTTGACAGTATTTAAATCTGAAGGAAGTATGGGTTGAAGTGACTGAAATGCGTCAGGAAGGTATTGGGAATTTCAGAAGATCATCAGGCAACAATTTTATATGATCTTCTTTCCCCCAATCTGATTTAGTGCCTGGTCTTATCCACTCTGTTCTAATGACTCCTGCGTGGCTTGTGGGCATTGTAGAATGAAACAGAAGACACATACATGAGAGTCTTATCTTTCAGTGATGGGGTCATAATATTTTGTATCTTAAACTGTTCAAAAGATAGAGCCACATTTGTAGGACGAAAACTGAAACCGCTCTGTTTATTACAACTGCATCTAGCGAGTTTCTCACACAACGCCATTTTCAAATCAGGCAACCCCACATGGGGTCGCGACCCCTGGTTTGGAAAACGCTGGTTTGACTGATGATTCTGAATTTAAAGGAGAAAAGGTAGTACAGACGGGACTCGCATCATTATTCTGCCTATTGATTTTTTCCTTCCCCTCCATCGCCTCTGAAAATAAATCTACCCAGTGTTTGAAATGAGCTATAAACAAAGTACAACATGATATAACTGGGTATTTATTCAGCTCTGCTAGACGGCAAGCTTCCTGGATTAAAGCATGGTGTGTGTGTGTGCTGAGAGATTAGTACTTTTTGAGGTAGGTTCGGTGTCGGTTTGATTATTACAACGGTTTTCGATTTCGGTTTCGATGATCTTTTTTTACATTAAATGCACTATGCATTATGTGTGTTGAATGCTGTAACAACATAGAATAAAACAATTAATAAAAGTCCAATGATGGTAGTCACTGCCATTACTGCTGATCTCTTATTAACCATCATTTATTCACATTACTTTACTTTATTACTTGTTTTATTTGATGACTTTATTATTTCATTCCAAGTCATCATCTCATCTCTATAGAGCTGCTGTGAATGCTGTCTGACAAAATCTAAATTGTAGTAGTTCTTCAAAGTAAATAAGGCATAATTTTATGACTGCTGAATACCAACTATCAATCACTTAGATCAGTGTTTCTCAACCAGGGGTAGTCTACTAGGACTTGGCCTATCCACAGGGGTTACTTATGACTCATGAGACCTTAGGCTTACTGGTAAAATGCACATTACTGCTAAAATCCCTCTCTCCATCCCGGAGGACCTGAGCCCTAGGACCATGCCTCAGGACTACCTGGCCTGATGACTCCTAGCTGTCCCCAGTCCACCTGGTCGTGCTGATGCTCCAGTTTCAACTGTTCTGCCTTCGGCTGTAGAAACCGGACCTGTTCACTGGACGTGCTAACTTGTCCCGGACCTGCTGTTTTTGATTCTCTCTATACCGCACCTGCTGTCTCGACCTCTGAATGCTTGGCCATGAAAAGCCAACTGACATTTACTCCTGAGGGATTTTAGGGCTACTCCATTTAGAGATTCATATGGTGGTACAGTAAGCGAATAAGGCATTTTCAGATACAGATACCTCAAAAAGCAACTGCTCTCTCTGTGCCCACACAAACCAGCGCGCAAGGGATTACCGTCATTGTAGTTAATTACCACGTTTTCTGCGCTAAATTATGTAGAACATTGGCCTGTTGGAAACTATAACTCCCTACTACATCGCACAGTTTGGGCTTGATCTGATTTATCTCTAGAGAAACTGTACATTGAGCAAAAATAAATAAATAGAATTCAAATTATTGAACCGATGTAGGTCAATTCGTTGTTAAAAATAGCATACATTTCAGTTAATTGCTCAGCACTAGTGTGTTTGTAAGGGTGTAAGTGTGTGTGCAGGGCCATGCACAGACCTTTAGGGGGGCATGTGCTCAAGCAAAAAAATAATTCCCACAATTGCGGTCACAGACTCGTTGAGCAATTATTACAGGAAGAGGGTAAAGTAGGACAATCTGATGAGTAAATTATTTTGCAAGACTATTTTGAACTGGAATAAATGCTGCACTTATTAACAATGACTGACACAATTCCAGTCAAAATAGAAGATTGTCAGAAATACTGTGGCCTATCATGACAATATCCACCCAACTCTATTTGTTGCCACTATCAAGTAAACTATCAATGTTTTCAAATGTTTTGACCCTTGACCCCCAAAAAGGAGTTTGCGCGAACATGCGCACACAATTGCTGATCAAATGTAGCATGTAATTACAGCCATAAATCGTGATGCTTTTTCGAAACACAAGACAGGCTACAGAAATAAACTGTTTTACACCTGCCTTTGGAGCTGAAAGTCATTCATTTTAGCAGCCAATATTAGCTAGGGATATACAGTGCATTCGGAAAGTATTTAGACCCCTTGACTTTTTCCACATTTTGTTACATTACAGCCTTATTCTAAGCTGGATTAAAACAGTTTTATCATAAATCTACACACAATACCCCATAATGACAAAGCAAAAACAGGTTTGTAGATTTTTTTGCAAAAAACCCCCCAAAAAACTGAAATATCACATTTACAAAAGTATTCAGGCCCTTTACTCACTACGTTGTTGAAGCACCGTTGGCATTACAGCCTAGAGTCTTCTTGGGTATGACACTACAAATTTGGCACACCTGTATTTGGGGAGTTTCTCCCATTCTTCTCTGCAGATCCTCTCAAGCTCTGTCAGGTTGGATGGGGAGCGTGCTGTACAGGTTTTTTCAGGTCTTACTTACTTACTTACTTTATTGTCCCCATGGGGAAATTTTGTTGCAGTGTCATGTACACATTTAAAGTGCCGTTAAATACAAAACAAGATTGACAATACAACTTTCTAGGTCTCTCTAGAGATGTTCGATCGCGTTCAAGTCCAGGCTCTGGCTGGGCCCCTCAAGGACATTCAGAGACTTGTCCTGAAGCCACTTCTGCGTTGTCTTGGCTGTTGGCTTAGAGAGTCGTTGTCCTGTTGGAAGGTGAACCTTCACCCCAGTCTAAGGTCCTGAGCGCTCTGGAGCAGGTTTTCATCAAGGATCTCTGTACTTTGCTCCATTCATCTTTCCCACGGACGTGACTAGTCTCCCAGTCCATGCTGCTGAAAAACATCCCCACAGCATGATGCTGCCACCACCATGCTTCACCGTAGGGATGGTGCCAGGTTTCTTCCAGATGTGACACTTGGCATTCAGGCCAAAGAGTTCAGTCTTGATTTCATCAGACCAGAGAATCTTGTTTCTCATGGTCTGAGAGTCCTTTAGGTGCCTTTTGGCATACTCCAAGCGGGCTGTCATGTCCCTTTTACTGAGGAGTGGCTTCCATCTGGCTACTCTAATATAAATGCCTGATTGGTGGAGTGCTACAGAGATGGTTGTCCTTCTGGAAGATTCTCCCATCTCCACAGAAACTCTGGAGCTCTATTAGAGTGACTATCAGGTTCTTGTTCACCTCCCCGACCAAGGCTCTTCTCCCCCAAGAATTTAGTTAGTTCAGAACCACAATCACTAAAAACATTTGGTGAAATTATACCACCAATGAAAAGGGCACTTTAGAGACTGAACGGGCGAAGTGGCATGTGCTCTGCACAGGTTGAGCCCTATCTGTGCACATGCCAGTGTGTGTGCGTTCAAGTGTGTGAGCTTGTGAGAGCAAGCATCTGGTTTTGTGGGTGGGTGGTTGTGAGCGTGAGTGTTTGTGCATTTTGCAAGCTAGACTCTGGATCTAGTGGAGGTCAATAAATGTGCATTTTGTTAAAAGTCAGAATCAACAGCTTTCCTCTACTATTGCTGCTCATAGATGTGTAGACAGTATTGCTGCTGATAGATGTGTAGACAGTATTGCTGCTGATACTGTAGATGTGTAGACAGTATTGCTGCTCATAGATGTGTAGACAGTATTGCTGCTGATAGATGTGTAGACAGTATTGCTGCTGATACTGTAGATGTGCAGACAGTATTGCTGCTGATACTGTAGATGTGTAGACAGTATTGCTGCTGATACTGTAGATGTGTAGACAGATCTGCCTGATCTCCTGGTATATAGATACGATTATATTATGCTATGACTATCGCTCAGAGTGTCTGTACATAGTATCGGCTGCCGCATTTGATATAGTCTAATGATGCTGTCAGGACGAGTCTGAACTGATAGTACAGTGAGTGTGTGCCTATATACTTCCAGCTCCACCTTGTCCGTAAGGCTCTGACATAGGACTTAGACAATCTGATATGGGATCAGCGTTATCGCTGCCTGCACTAGATGTGCAGACAGTAGCTGCTCAGTGACAATAATATATAATACAGTGTGCTCGTGATACGTAACTGTGCATAAGACCGTATATCTGGTGCTCTTCGAAGTATGTGCAGATCAGGTATTGCTGGCTGATACTGTCCACCTGAGCGTGGTTGCGTGAGCGGGAGGTCAGCTCCTTATAGTGTAAGGACTCAGGTGCATTACTGCCCATGGATCACAATGTCACACGCATAAGCTGCCCGTCACTGAGCGACACTGTTGCGATCTAAATGCTCCCGGTGTACATCCTCCCTGACATGTCTAGAGGACTCGAGGTGCTTATTAACATACCGTAGACTCCTCGTAGCCAAGCATATGCTATATCGAGTGTCCTAACTGTTCTCCTCCCCTATCGAGTCTAGATGTGCAGACAGTATTTGCTGCTGATAGATGTGCAGACAGTATTGCGCTGGATAGATTGTAGACAGTATTGCTGCTGATAGATGTGCAGACAGTATTGCTGCTGATAGATGTGTAGACAGTATTGCTGCTGATAGATGTGCAGACAGTATTGCTGCTGATAGATGTGTAGACAGTATTGCTGCTGATAGATGTGTAGACAGTATTGCTGCTGATAGATGTGCAGACAGTATTGCTGCTTGATAGATGGTGTAGACAGTATTGCTGCTGAAATAGATGGTGCAGACAGTATTGCTGCTTGATAGATTGTGTAGACAGTATTGCTGCTGATTAGATGTGTAGACAGTATTGCTGCTGATAGATGTGCAGACAGTATTGCTGCTGATAGATGTGTAGACAGTATTGCTGCTGATAGATGTGCAGACAGTTTGCTGCTGATAGATGTGTAGACAGTATTGCTGCTGATAGATGTGTAGACAGTATTGCTGTCTGATAGATGTGCAGACAGTATTGCTGCTGATAGATGTGTAGACAGTATTGCTGCTGATAGATTGTGCAGACAGTATTGCTGCTGATAGATGTGTAGACAGTATTGCTGCTGATAGATGTGTAGACAGTATTGCTGCTGATAGATGTGCAGACAGTATTGCTGCTGATAGATTGTGTAGACAGTATTGCTGCTGATAGATGTGTAGACAGTATTGCTGCTGATAGATGTTGCAGACAGTATTGCTGCTGATAGATGTGTAGACAGTATTGCTGCTGATAGATGTGTGATAGTAATTGCTGCTGATAGATGTGTAGACAGTATTTGCTGCTGATAGATGTAGATGCTGTGACCAGTATTTTCTGCTGCTGTATATAGGATGTGGAAGAAAGTATTGCTGCTGATAGATGTGTAGACAGTATTGCTGCTGATAGATGTGTAGACCGTATTGCTGCTGATACTGTAGATGTGCAGACAGTATTGCTGCTGATACTGTAGATGTGTAGACAGTATTTCTGCTGATGGATGTGTAGACTGTATTGCTGCTGATAGATGTGCAGACAGTATTCTAGGACAAGTAATATCACCAAACATTATGTCTGGTTCACCTCTGTTAACTTTATTAACTGTTTACACTCGTACCCTTATGCATAGCCATGGGAATTAGTTTGGGTGGCGGTCATTTTCTTTTCATCGGTTTACTGAATGTTAGAGAATTTTCAGATTTCGTTGTCAAGAAATGCTGTGACGACTACAGTAAATGTAATATGTACATAAAATCAACAGTGTAATGTTTGGATTCAGTCTTGTGTCAGGTGAACTGTTGTGTACTCACCTTTGGTCTAATCATTTTCCCATTAACTCCAAACTGTTCCCTTTCAATTGCTAACATGGTTATGCATATGCTTTTCATATTTCTTCTGTAAGAAACATTTGAATTTAGCCCTATCCATATAGGCCAATTCCCACGAGTGCAAAGGCTTAACAAGTTCTGACAGTTACAGAGTAAAATCCTATTAAAAAGGTAACTATGTGTCCCGGGCCCATGCTCTACTGGTAATGACAGTTCTGACCTTTTCCACTAGAATATTACTTTTTGCAGAGTGAGTGTTTTGCACTTTTCCAATGAGACATGACTTGATTATCCAAGTGTCTCGTTTCTTCTTGTTCTAGCCTTTTTAAAGAAGGAATTCCTTTATTTTCTGTCTGTGAGGTGAAAGACCATTGAGGCGTTCCGCTTTTTGGCGAGGAGCTGTGAGACGAATGGAGAGGTGCAGGCTATTCTAGAGTTAAAATAGGTTTCGCTGTTGGCCACTAGAATTATGTTTTTTCACTTTCCCAAGAGGTGTTGTTGACTGGTGTTTTTGTGTGCTACACCTGAAGTTCATTTAACAGCCACACAGAAAAGTTTGATTGGAGAAGAACCCTACAGAGGAACTTCTACCCCCAGGGGTGTGTGCTCAGCGCCCTCCTCTAATCCCTGTAAACCCACAACTGAGTGGCCAGTCGTGGACTCCAACAACATCATTAAGTTTGCCGACGACACAATGGTGGTGGGCCTGATCACCGACGGCGACGGGCCAGCCTACCGGGAGGATGGGCCATAAGATCCTCAATAAGTTATACAGCTGCACCCTCAAGAGCATCTTAAATGGCTGCATTGCAGCCTGGTACGGAAACTGCACCGCCCTCCTTCGTAAAGCTCTACCGAGGGTGGTGTGGACGGCCCCAAATACATTACTGGGGGCGAGCTCCCTGCCCTCCAAGACATCTAAACCAGGCAGTGTTTGAGGAAGGCCTGGAAGGTCGTCAAGGTCTCCAGTCACCCGAGCCATGGACTGTTCACTCTGTTACCATCTGGTGAGCGCTATCGGAGCATCGAGTCTCAAACCAACAGGTTCTGAGACAGCTTCTACCACCAGGCAATCAAACTGCTGAACATCTAACCTGGCTGTCTCCGTAAACAGACCTGCACCTTAGAGACTATTTGGACACACACACACACACGCACGCACGCACGCAGTCAACACTGCTGCTCTAGTTTATCATATTTATTTAAGGTGTGACCAAGACACTACCCACATTAGATCTGTAAATACAGTCATACTTGAAATAGCACATTCATGATCTATTCTGTATATCCTATTGTTTATTATCTATTCTCTATATCCTATTGTTCATGATCTCTTCTGTATATCCTATTGTTCATTATCTATTCTGTATATCCTATTGTTCATGATCTATTCTGTATATCCTATTGCTCAATATCTATTCTGTATGTCCTCTTGTACATGATCTATTCTGCATATCCTATTATGTACACATCAGGCATACTATCTCTTCAATTACTTATTATTGATATTGATTCTTGATTACTGTACTGCAATGTTGAGGGAGCATACGCATTTCGCTGCACATTTTATCTGCTGTAAAATGTGTACGTGCGGAATACATTTTTATTTGTAGAGGAGGCTAACTCTACTGCAGTACATGCTGACATGCTAACAGATTGCCTGAAAACAGGAATATATTCATAATTTACAGTGTAATGAACTATATGGTGAACAGTTACTGTGGAGAAGTCGAAGGGAGTATGGGCCAATAGTCCAAGGCACGTTAACTATGTTGGTGTTTAGCAGAGCTGACTCAAAAGTAAAACATTGTTTTGTGAGCTTATCACCTTGGGTAACATAATAGACTTGGTTCTTATCACCAATGGTAATACATTGTTAGAGGTTTTGTTTGGGGCCATGCTCCTGTGGGGCTCAGACAGCCAAGGTTTACAATGTTACAAGTTGCTTTTCTTTTGTTCAACTCTAAGTGAAGAAAATGTACATTCTGAGTTCCAATTGTCCTCACACCTTTAGCCTTTCCTTCAACCTTTTGTCATTACTATCCACTGTGAATCTACTAACTTGGTTGTTGTTTGTGATGTAACACTATGCTTCCATGGGGCTCACTTCTCATGACTCGACTTAAAGGTAGATGTCAACAATATGGTTCCAAGGTATTTTTCATTTGTTAAACTCTGAGACTTTTTATGTCTAGATAAATAGACATTGGGGGTTCCAACTGTCCTCAAACACGAAGCCTTGTCAATAACGTTTTTTTGTCATTACCATCCACTTCCTCAGGCGTTTCTCAGAAGGTCATTTTGGGTTTCCCGTGTCGGCACTTTTCCATTACATGTCACATGAAAGATTTATGGGCCACCACCATGTTGGTTCCAAATACAGCAGCCATTCATATTTAATAATTGCTTTATCCCAAATCCTCCTCTCTGAACCATCCAGTCGGATCATGATGAGCAGCAGCACTGGATTTTATCATTTGTAAAATAAAGTGCCACGTAGGCATTTTCCAACCTGCCAGCGTTGGTTATGAATTGTGGATGCGCTGCCACCACTGATGGACTCCTTGTTTTGCGACGGCATTTTGATGCATGAGCGACTGTGGACGGCCTGGCAAATGTCTTGTTAGCTCATGTGAAGATTGAGGTGGAGAGCGCCTACAGGACTGGAAACCCCTCTTCCCGGCCTGGTGACAGGCCCAGGCCGATAGTGGTCAAGTTCTTGAGGTTCAAGGACAAGGTAGCTGTTCTGGAACTTGAGAGGAACGTACATCTTCCTCAACAAGACTATGTTAAAGCTGTGCGCCAGAAGAGAAAAATAACCGGTGGGGACATTACTTACATCCGCTATGATAGGCTAATTGTCTAGCCTCGCTCCCAAATGCCGTAGCTTCAACCCCAGAGCACACACACACCAACTGATTAATGGACTGCTGAAAAAAAATCTTGCTTTGTTTGCTGTTTTCCACAAGCTACCCTGGAAAGGGCTGAAAATAGCCCATATTAATGAAGCCTTAGAAATAAGGTTCATGAAATCAATAACTTGCTAACATCAGATAACATTAATATCTTAGCCATTTATGAGACTCACTTAGATAATCTCCTTTGATGATACAGCAGTAGCAATACAAGGATTTTATCATGGCTCAGGATATGACCCAGATGCAGACACAGGAGGCGGATAGTGTTAACTCGAAATGACACAACRACAAGGTTCCAGTTTAACAAAGTTTACTCTACTATATGAACACACTACAAGGTAGCCATTACACTCAAGGCTAGGTCCAACAACCACAAGACTTCCTGCGCATGCGCACTCTTGACTGAGTGATAGCCCCGTAATAACAGAAATATAGGGATACTTAAAACATGAACTTAACAGATAGTACAGTTCTCAGATTATTTATTGAAAACACGGGGCAGGTAAAGGGCAGGTCGAGGACAGGCATGGGTTCGTGAACAGGTCAGAGTCAGGCAGGTACAGGACGGCAGGCAGGCGGAATAGTCAGAACCGGGAAAACTAGGAAACAGAACTTGAGGAAAAGGAAGACGGGAAAGCACGCTGACAAGACCTGACAAGACAAACGGGCAACATTCAAACAGAGAACACAGGTATAAATACACAGGGGATAATGGGAATATGGGAGACACCTGGATGGGGAGTGGAGACAAGCACAAAGACAGGTGAAACAGATCAGGGTGTGACAGATCTACAGAAGAGACAGGAATGCTCATGGTGGAGGTGTTGTTGTATATATTCAGAGCCTTATCCCTAGTGCTGAGTGTTTAGTGCTTTTTTTAGTTCAGTTCTTTTTCGGTTTGGTTTTTGGAAAATAATCATGGTTTTCAATTTCGGTACAATAAATGCATTTTGTGGTTTCAATGTTTCAACAATACAGAATAAAACAATAGATGGTTGTGACAGCCCATTTCTGGGCTCTAACCATAATTTATTCACATTACTTTACTTAAAAATATATTTTGGTTGTGTATACATATTTGTTTTTAGGTGCTATCTAGAACGTAAAAGGGTTCTTTGTCTGTAGGAGAACCCTTTGAAGAACCAAAAAGGTTCTACCTGGAAGCAAAAAGGGTTCACCTATGTGGACAGCAGAAGAACCCTTTTGGGACCCTTTTTTTCTAAGAGTGTATGATGATGACTTTATCGTTTCATTAATATAATCCCAATGATGGTAGTGACAGTCCATTACTGCATATCACTCATTAATAAACCATCCTTTATTCACATCACTTTAATAAAATATTTAAGTTGTGTATATTACATGTTTTTTATTTAATGACTTATTATTTTATTCCTTGTCATCATCTCATCTCTGCTCAAGCAGTATCAGCCAGCCAGCCATCCAAAGAGTCATCATTCAGGCTAGTAGAATAGCCTAACTGGCTAGCTGCCTGCTGTCTGACGAAATCACAATTTCAGTAGTTCTTCAAAGTAGATAAGGCATACTTTTAAGACTGCTAAATAACAACTGTCAGTCAATTAGATGTATTGTCTGGTAGAGACACTTAATAAGCAACCAGTTTCTATCCCTCTACTACTCTTCCTCTCTGTCTGTCTGTCTGCCAGCCGCACAGGCCCGCCAGGCAAGAACCAATGAGAACTTAATTGTAGTTATTTACCAAATTGCCTGTGCTGAACTATGATGTTGGACACATAGAGATAGATAGAGGACTCATCTTTGTATCTGTGCCATTATAGCATCTGTGATAGCACGGGCAGTGCCTTTGAGGTGATCTTAATTTTGAAGTAGTCAACTTTTTTCTTCACGATTGCCTGATCCCTCCTGATGACCCGGTTGGACATCAGGAGAGATCCGCCTATGAGGTTGGAAGTCCCACTCAGTTGACTACATTAAAATGGCGGAAGCCCTCAATGGCACTGCCCATGCTAATAAGGCCTTTTGGCCACTAGAGGCCTCTATCATTCTCTATAGTAGGACAATATGTCCCAGGGAGAAATCTCTCTAGAGAAACAGCACGTTGAGCGCACAATTCAAATAATTGAACCGACAGTTGGCCAATTACTTATTTAAAAATGGAAAATAACCCGACATTTCGGTTAATCGCTCAGCACTACATACAGTCCCTTCAGAAAGTACTGATACCCCTTGACTACTTCCACATATGGTTGTGTTACAGCCTGCATTTGTAACGATCGTCGTAATGTGGAAGAGAGGAGGACCAAATCGCAGCGTGGTATGTATCCATATTTATTTGAATACTCTTCAATACGAACAAAACAATAAACAGAACGAAACCAACGACGCTACAGTCCTGAACTAGTGAACATAGAAAAAACAATGAACGCACGAACAGGAACAATCACCCACAAACAAACAGTGAAAACAGCCTACCTAAATATGGTTCCCAATCAGAGACAACGTAAAACACCTGCCTCTGATTGAGAACCATATCAGGCCAATAAGACACATCTAAACCAATGAAACACAAAACATAGAATATACCCACCCAGCTCACGTCCTGACCAACTAAACAAAGACTAAACAAAGTGTCACGCCCTGGCCTTAGTATTCTTTGTTTTCTTTATTATTTTAGTTAGGTCAGGGTGTGACATGGGGAATGTATGTGTTTTTGTATTGTCTAGGGGTTTTGTATGGTAA
This sequence comes from Salvelinus sp. IW2-2015, assembly GCF_002910315.2. Lineage (NCBI taxonomy): Eukaryota > Metazoa > Chordata > Actinopteri > Salmoniformes > Salmonidae > Salvelinus > Salvelinus sp. IW2-2015. The sequence continues at coordinate 11,261,559 of NC_036846.1, read as the reverse complement.
ATGGATCAGTGTCTTGTCTAGGTGTTTGTATGTCAATGGCTGCCTAGATTGGTTCTCAATTAGAGGCAGCTGTGGTTCATTGTCTCTGATTGAGAGCCATATTTAAGGCAGTCATAGGCATTGGGGTTTTGTGGGTAATTGTCTATGTTGAATGTTTGTTGCTTGTCTATGCACTTACGTCGTTAGCTTCACGGTCGTTTGTTGTTTTGTTTAGTTTGTATTCAGTGTTCGTTTCGTGTTTTTCCCTTCTCTGAATGAAAGAGAATGTATTTTGCACACGCTGCGCCTTGGTCCTCTCTCTCTCCGCAAGACGATCGTGACAGAATTACCCACCAGAATCGGACCAAGCAGCGTGTAAAGCAGCAACGGGAGCAGCGCATAAAGGATTCATGGACATGGGAGGAGATATTGGATGGAAAGGGACCTTGGGCACAACCGGGAGAATATCGCCTCCCTCGTGAAGAGCTGGAGGCAGCTAAAGCCGAGAGGAGGCGATATGAGGAGGCAGCACGGAAGCAAGGCTGGAAGCCCGCGAGTACAACCCCAAAATTTCTTGGGGGGGGGGGTAAAAGGGAGTGTGGCAGGTAGGTCAGGTAGGAGACCTGCGCATACTCCCTGTACTTACTGTGGAGAGCGAGAGTACGGGCAGACACCGTGTTACGCAGTAGAGCGCATGGTGTCTCCTGTACGTGTTCATAGCCCGGTGCGGGTTATTCCACCTCCCCGCACTGGCAGGGCTAGATTGAGGATTGAGCCGGATGTCATGAAGCCGGCCCAACGCATCTGGCCACCAGTGCGTCTCCTCGGGCCGGCTTACATGGCACCAGCCTTACGCATGGTGTCCCCGGTTCGCCTACATAGCCCGGTGCGGGTTTTTCCACCTCCCCGCACTGGTCGGGCGACGAGGAGCATACAACCAGGTAAGGTTGGGCAGGCTCAGTGCTCAAGGGAGCCAGTACGCCTGCACGGTCTGGTATTTCCGGCCACCTCCCCGCTCCAACCCAGTACCACCAGTGCCTACACCACGCACCAGGCTTCCTGTGCGTCTCCAGAGCACTGTTCCTCCTCCACGCACTAGCCCTATGGTGCGTGTCTCCAGCCCATTACCACCAGCGCCTACACCATGCACCACGCCTCCTGTGCGTCTCCAGAGTCCTGTGCGTCCTGTTGCTGCTCCCCGCACTAGCCCTGAGATGCGTGTCCCCAGCCCGGTACCACCAGTAGCCGGCAGACCACGCACCGAGCCCTAATGTGGTCTTCCAGAGGATCCAGTATGCCTGTTCCTTCTCCCCGCACTAGCCTGAAGGTGTGTGTTCTTAGCCGCGGTACTCCAGTTCCGGTACACGCACCAGGCTACAGTGCTCCTCAGCCGGCCAGAGTCTGCCGTCTGCCCAGCGCATCTGAGCCATCTTGCCCAGCGCCATCTGAGCATCCGTCTTGCCCAGGCCATCTGAGCCATCCGCTGCCCAGCGCCAACTGAGCGCATCCATCTGCCCAGCGCCATCTGGAGCCATCTCTGCCCAGCGCCATCTGAGCCATCCGTCTGCCCAGCGCCATCTGAGCCATCGTCTGCCCAGCGCATCTGAGCGTCCGTCTGTCCCGAGCCATTAGAGCCGCCCGTCTGTCCGAGCCATCAGAGCCGTTCGTCAGTCAGGAGCCGCTAGAGCCGCCAGTCAGCCAGGATCTTCCAGAGCCGCCAACCAGCCAGGCACCTGCCAGTCAGCAGGATCTGCAGAGCCCCAGTCAGCCAGGATCGCAGAGCCGCCAGTCAGCCAGGATCTGCCAGAGCCGCAGTCAGCCAGGATCTGCCAGAGCCGCCAGTCAGCCAGGATATCTGCCAGAGCCGCCAGTCAGCCAGGATCTGCAGAGCCGCAGTCAGCAGGATCTGCCAGAGCCGCCAGTCAGCCAGGATCTGCAGAGCCGCCAGTCAGCCAGGATCTGCCAGAGCCGCCAGTCAACCAGGATCTGCCAGAGCCGGCCAGTCAGCCAGGATCTGCCAGAGCCGACAGTCACCAGGATCTGCAGAGTCGCCAGCCAGCCATGAGCAGCCAAAGTCGTCAGCCAGCCATGAGCAGCCAGAATCCGTCAGCCAGCCATAGCAGCCAGATCCGTCAGCCAGCCATGAGCAGCAGATCCGTCAGCAAGCCATGAGCAGCCAGATCGTCAGCAGCATGACACCAGATCCGTCAGCCAGCCATGAAGTCAGCCAGATCGTCAGCCAGCCATGAGCAGCCAGATCCGTCAGCCAGCCATGGAGCAGCCAGATCCGTCAGCAGCCATGACTGCCGTCTCTCAGTCCGGAGCTGCCGTCCCTCAGTCGGCTGCCGTCCTCAGTCCGGAGCTGCGTCCTCAGTCCGGAGCTGCCGTCCCTCAGTCCGGAGCTGCCTTCCCAGTCATGAGCTGGCCCTCCAGTCATGAGCTGCCCTCCAGTCATGAGCTGCCCTCCAGTCATGAGCTGCCCTCCAGTCTTGAGCTGCCCTCCAGTCATGAGCTGCCCCTCAGTCCGGAGCTGCCCCTCAGTCCGGAGCTACCCCTCAGTCCGGACTACCCCGAGTCCGGAGCTACCCTCAGTCGGAGCTACCCCTCAGTCCGGAGCTACCCCTCAGTCCGGAGCTACCCTCTCAGTCCGACTCCCATCCGTCCGTGGCGCCCTCTGGGATGGTCTTCAGTCGGGACTTGCTACAAGGGTCGCCGCTCCAGAAGGCGCCACCAAGCGGGTATTGACATGGTGGAGTGGGGGCCACACGTCCGCACCCGAGCCGCCGCCATAATAAGGCCACCCGGACCCTCCCCTTCAATGTCAGGTATTGCGGTCGGAGTCCGCACCTTTGGGGGGGGGGGGTTACTGTCACGCCCTGGCCTTAGTATTCTTTGTTTTCTTTATTATTTTGTTAGGTCAGGGTGTGACATGGGGAATGTATGTGTTTTTGTATTGTCTAGGGGTTTTGTATGGTAAATGGGTCAGTGTCTTGTCTAGGTGTTTGTATGTCTATGGCTGCCTAGATTGGTTCTCAATTAGAGGCAGCTGTGGTTCATTGTCTCTTATTGAGAGCCATATTTAAGGCAGTCATAGGCATTGGGGTTTTGTGGGTAATTGTCTATGTTGAACGTTTGTTGCTTGTCTATGCACTTACGTCGTTAGCTTCACGGTCGTTTGTTGTTTTGTTTAGTTTGTATTCAGTGTTCGTTTCGTGTTTTTCCCTTCTCTGAATAAAAGAGAATGTATTTTGCACACGCTGCGCCTTGGTCCTCTCTCTCTCCGCAAGACGATAGTGACACAAAGGAAATAAGGTCAGGAACGTGACAGCATTCAAAATTGTTTAAATAGATTCATTACTCTCACCTATCTACACACAATACCCCATAATGACAAAGCAAAAACATGTTTTTTGAAATTTGATCAAATGTATTGAAAATGAAAACCAGAAATCTCTCATTTACATAAGTATTCACACCCCTGAGTCAATACATGTTAGATTCACATTTGGCAGCGATTACAGCTGCGAGTCTTTCTGGGTAAGTCTTGGCACACCTGGATTGTACAAAATGTGCCTATTATTATTTTGCCATAGATTGTCAAGCAGATTTAAGTCAAACCTGTAATTTGGCCACTCAGGAACATTCAATTTCTTCTCAGTAAACAACTCCAGTGTAGATTTGGCCTTGTGTTTTTGGTTATTGTCCTGCTGAAAGGTGAATTAATCTTCCAGTGTCTGGTGGAAAGCACAATGAAACAGGTTTTCCTCTAGGATTTTGCCTGTGCTTAGCTCCATTCCATTTATTTTTTATCCTGAAAAATTCCCAGTCCTGATCATAAGCATACCCATAACATGATTCAGCCACCACTATTCTTGAAAACATGGAGATTGTCTAGGGGTTGTATTGAAATTGCAACAAACATAACACTTTGTATTCAGAACAAAAAGTTAAATGCTTTGCCACATTTTTTTTCAGTATTACTTTGTCTGTACAGGCTTCCTTCTCTTCACTCTGTCAATAAGGTTAGTATTGTGGAGTAACTACAATGTTTTTGATCCATCCTCAGTTTTCTCCTATCACAGCCATTAAACTCTGTAAGAGCAATTTTCTTCCTCTCCGGCAACTGAGTTAGCAAGGACGCCTGTATCTTAGTAGTGACTGAGTGTATTGATACAACATCCAAAGTGTAATTAATAACTTCACCATGCTCAACATGATATTCAGTGTCAGTAATTTWTTTTTTTTTAACAATCAACCAATAGGAGCCCTTCTTTGCGAGGCATTGGAAAACCTACTTGGCCTTTGTGGTTGAATCTGTCTTTGAAAATCACTGCTCGACTAAGGGAACTTACAGATAATTGTATGTGGGGGGGGTACAGATATGAGGTTAGTCATTCAAAAATTATATTAAACTCTATTATTGCACACACATATTTGCAATCCCTGAGTGCATGCAACTTATTATGTGACTTGTTAAGCACATTTTTACTCCTGAACTTATTTAGGCTTGCCATAAAAGGGGTTGAATACTTATTGACTCAAGACTGAGCTTTTCATTTTTTATTAATTAGCAACAATGTCGAAAAACATAATTCCACTTTGGCATTATGGTGTATTACGTGTAGGCCAGTGACACAAAATTGAATTTCAATACATTTTAAATGTAGGCTTTAACACAACAACATGTGGAAAAAGTCAAAGGGTGTGAATACTTTCTGAAGGCACCATATATAGGTTTTTGCTTTCAGAACCACACCCATGTGTCAAGGCCACAGAATGCATCATTTAGCCGTACATATCCAGAAGGTCAAGGAAAGGTCAGAGGGGTGTGTGGGTTCTTCAAAACCTCAGAAAAAGAAGTTGGGGGAAATCCAATAGCTTGCTCATTAGTCCGCTTGGGTGCCATAGATGTATACACTCCCTAAATAACATGAGGCCTGTAATGCTTAGCAAAGATCTCATGTCAAGTGCTATTGAAGTAGTGTGGTTGCAGGTTCATCTGCCTCATCTTAAGCCTATACTTGTGGGTGTCGTTATAGGCCACCAAATGCTAACAGTCAGTTTCTACAGTAATTTTAGAGGATGACATGAACAAGTGTTTGTGATAAGCACCTCACAATGAGTGACAACTTTTTCTATTTTCAGGTTCCAGTAAGCTCATGAGGGAGATAGCTTTTCTCCAGATCCTGTTGATTTCACTGCCAAAGAAGGAGATTAAACATAATTAGCATGGTCACCTTCAAAACTGTCATGATACATATCATAGTGGATGCATTCATGGTTTTAGCTTCATGCGGTCTTCCTGGTGTTTTAAAGGAGCGCTCCGTAGGTTTTCCTCCCTTGTGGTGCAGGATTTATTAAGTATTCATCAGTATCAGTTGACACACACACACAGTTTGCCAATTGGAATGCTCTCCTCTTTAATTTTACACTTGAAAAACACAAAACATCCTCCACCTATTTCAGAGCGTGCTTTAGAAATAAATGAGATCTTATAATAGAGCATGGCTGGAATGACTCTGGCCTTTACAACCTCACAACATCAGAGGCACCAAGCACAGTAAATGCCCATGGAAACTAACAGCATATTTCCGAGGAAACCCTAGGATCCCTCTTTGTGGTGGTAATAGAGAGCAGACCAAAATATTTCCACGATATTCCATCACTTGTGAAGAATAGATGGGTTAACAGTAGGGTTCTCTGTAGCCTAGCCTTGGACTGCAAAAACAACTCTTTAGCATGCAGAGGCTTGATTGCCGACTGTTCAAGTGTTTATCATATGAAATGTTTTATTAAATTCCCAAGCCTGCAAGAATATTGACCCCGGTATTTGTCTAACCTAATCATGTTTATTTTATGTCCTCGTTAAGCGTGTAAATTGGCTTTAATTACTGAGAAGTAGATTTGCGTTGTACAGTTGGTTATAGTGGAGATTAGATTTACTGTTGCTTTCGTTGACTTTGTTTACAGTTGTGTGTGTTTACGATCTTATCGGACGAATTCATAGTTAGGAAACAGATAAATAGTGTTTGTAGAACATAGGCCTACAGGATGTGCAGGTACATTTGGAGATCTCCTAAAAGAGAGGCAAGGAGAAATGCATGGGAGAAATGCTTTCGCTTACAGAAATATCTGGACTACTATTAAAACCTCTTAAATGTAAAGTCCCCATATTTGGGGACCCTATTTGATTTTTATTCAATTCAGTCTGGTATGAGAACAGTAGGACCTAGCTGCAAATCTATGGTGTCTGCGGAATCTTGAGTGTCGATGACCTCGTTTCAAGATGGCTGCTACCTAGTGTTGTGAAGTATAAACACGGAATACGTTTATTCACACCGAAAGCCGGGACTCCACAGATCATGAGGCTGTCTCAATTGTCTGCCTGTACCTACCTTTATTGATCACCAGCCCCGAGGGTCAAAATGTTTATTTTATACGACATTTTCACCAAACAGCAAATACCTTACAAAGTAAGCTTCATTTTGGTCTGTGTTTGAGCTATAGCTACATGGGGGATATGAAATGAATCCTTGGGTTGATAGGAACAAATCTAGCATATTGCCAATGTTATCTGATGATATTAGTGCGCCGCCCTATGGGACTCTCGATCACGGCCGGTTGTGATATAGGGTCTGTAGTACTGAGATTCAGGGTCTGTAGTGTGTGTGTGCGTGCAGAATGATCAGGGGCACTACTTTCACTGGGGACATGTCCCCCCCACATTCTGAAATTGTATTTTTTTATCAGAATGTGATACAAAACGTGGCAACAGTGTGCTTTAGAACCATGCGGATACGTCCGAGCAGTCGGGTAGGCTGTTTGGAGTGTTTATCTGACTGGATAAAAATAAAAAGTTACGTTCCCCCCACTTCTAAAACCAAAGCTGCACCCCTGAGAATGATAATGTTTGACACAATGCAATAAGAATTGAGTGTGTGTACGTTCATGCATATGCATTCACACAAGTGTGTGGACCCATGTGAATGAGTGTGTTTGGCCTGAGCAGTAGTGTGCTGTCAAGGTTGGCACCTGTAATGTAATGGAGAACAGTAGCGGGATGGACTGCAACAAAAGCATCCTGCAGTTTTTCGAGGGTCACACTCCTCCCTCATATTCAGACCATAATAACCTTTCTCCCAGACGTGACCCTGCTCTAAATGAAGTAGAGCAATATGTCCGTGGTTGGCCCCTCGACATGGGCATGACCTGGGTTAACACACACATTTATGTGGGAACAGATGCACACACATAGACACACACAGTTGTTATTGCAGCTTGCCAAATGCAGGTTGGCATATGTCATGAATCTTGCCCTGGAGGCAGCTCTGCAGAGTGTTGACACAGCCACAAAGTCATAAAATCGTATTTTAACCTAACCCTAATCTTAACCACACGGCTAACCCTAATGCTTAACCCTAACCTTAAATTAATATTTTTGTTTTCATGAATTTCTATAATATAGTCAATTTTGGCTTTGCAGCGGCTCAAATAGTGGAAATCACTCAGTTCTGCCTCCCGGGCAAGCTGTGTGTCAAACGCTTTCATTGTGTTAGACATTTACTGTGCTTTCAGAAAGCATTCATACCCCTTGACTAACCCCATATTCTGTTGTGTAACAGCTTGAATTCAAAATGGATTAGATAGATTTTCTCACCCATCTACACTACCGTTCAAAAGTTTGGGGTCACTTAGAAATGTCCTTATGATCGAAAAAAGAAAAGCACATTTTTTTAGTAATTTTTTTAAAATAACATGAAATTGATTAGAAATACAGTGTAGACATTGTTATTGTATGACTATTGTAGCTGGAGACGGCAGATTTGATCATTAGAAAACCATTTTGCAATTATGTTAGCACAGCTGAAAACTGTTGTGCTGATTTAAACACCGGCCTTCTTTAGACTAGTTGAGTATCTGGAGCATCAGCATTTGCGGGTTCGATTACAGGCTCAAAATGGCTCTTTTTTTTCTTTTTTTTTTAACTCGCCAGTCTATTCTTGTTCTGAGAAGTAAAGGCTATTCCATGCGAGAAATTGCCAAGAAACTGAAGATCTTGTACAACGCTGTGTACTACTACTCCCTTCACAGAACAGCGCAAACTGGCCCTAACCAGAACAGAAAGAGGAGTGGGAGGCCCCGGTGCATAACTGAGCATGAGGACAAGTACATTAGAGTGTCTAGTTTGAGAAACAGACGCCTCACAAGTCCTCAACTGGCAGCTTCATTAAATAGTACCCGCAAAAAAAAMCAGTCTCAACGTCAACAGTGAAGAGGCGACTCCGGAATGCTGGCCTTCTAGGCAGAGTTGTGAAGAAAAAGCCATATATCAGACTGGCCAATAAAAATAAAATATTAAGATGGACAAAAGAACACAGACACTGGACAGAGGAACTCTGCCTAGAAGGCCAGCATCCCGGAGTCACATCTTGAAAATGAAATACAGAAATATCTAATTTACATACAGTACCAGTCAAATGTTTGCACACACCTACTCATTCAAGGGTTTTTCTTTATTTTTACTATTTTCTACATTGTAGAATAACATAAATAACACGTATGTAATCATGTAGTAACCAAAAAAGTGTTAAAGAAATTCTTCAAATAGCCACCCTTTGCCTTGATGACAGCTTTGCACACTCTTGGCATTCTCTCAACCAGCTTCACCTGGAATGCCTTTTTCCAATAGTTGAAGGAGTTTACACATATGCTGAACACTTGTTAGCTGCTTTACCTTCACTATGCGGTCCAACTCATCCCAAACCATCTCAATTGGGTTGAGGTAAGGTGATTGTGGAGGCCAGGTCATCTGATGCAGCACTCCATTACTCTCCTTGGTAAAATAGCCCTTACACAGCCTGGAGGTGTGTTGGGTCATTGTCCTGTTGATAAACAAATGATAGTCCCGCTAAGCGCAAACCAGATGGGATGGCACATCACTGCAGAATGCTGTGGTAGCCATGCTGGTTCAGTGTGCCTTGAATTCTAAATAAATCACTGACAGTGTCACCAGCAAAGCATCCCCACACCATCACACATCCTCCTCTATGCTTCATGGTGGGAACCACACATGCAGAGATCATCCGTTCACCTACTCTGCGTCCCACAAAGACACGGCAGTTGGAACCAAAAATCTAAAATTTGGACTCATCAGACCAAAGGACAGATTTCCACCAGTCTAATGTCTATTGATTGTGTTTCTTGGCGCAAGCCAGTCTCTTCTTGCAGCAATTCAACCATGAAGGCCTGATTCACACAGTCTCCTCTGAACAGTTGATGTTGAGATGTCTGTTACTTTAACTCTGTGAGCATTTTATTTGAGCTGCAATTTCTGAGTCTGGTAAGTCCATGCAACTTATTATGTGACTTGTTTAACAAATATTTACTCCTGAACTTATTTAGGCTTGCCATAACATATGGGTTGAAATCCCTGAGTGGTTTCCTTCCTCTCCGACAACCGAGTTAGGAAGGATTCCTGTATCTTTGTAGTGACTTTGTGTATTGATACACCATCCAAAGTGTAATTAATAACTTCACCATGCTCAAAGGGATATTCAATGACTGTTTAATTATTATTTTTTGATCCATCTACCTATAGGTCCTACTTACTGACTCAACACATTTCAGCTTTCATTTTTTATTAATTTGGAAACATTTAGAAAAACAATTTCACTTTGACATTATAGGGTATTGTGTGTGGACTAGTGACAAACAATTAAAATTTGATCATGTTAATTTCAGGCTGTAACACAACACAATGTGGAAAAAGTCAAGGGGTGTGAATCCTTTCTGAAGGCACTGTATATGACATCATATAGTGAGACAGTGCAACCAGCTTCACCACATCTCTCCAACTGATTCCTCATAGATATCTGATGATATACACTGCAGATAATGTCATTAATGGGTCCCCTTTAAGGCAGATGGGCTTTTTAAAAATTGTTATCGTAAATCTGCAGTTTCCTCATACCCACTGTCTGACTTGGCCAACCAAAGACAGAAGGCCATTATGAAGAGAGAGGTTCTGCCAAATTGTCCAGAAGCCTGATGTTAAATGAGCTCTGTGTTAGGTCTCCTCATTCTCCCTCCACTCACCCATCGTATCCCTACAGACAATAGACATCCCCTGACCATACACACCCTGTTTAAAAATAGGGCACGAGACTCCCTTTTTGTCCACAAATCAAATTACATTCTAATTCTCTCTCCAAAAAGAACGGACACCCGGAATGGAAGACATTTGTCATTCCCGTTGGGTAATCCAATCAGATCCAGCGGCGATGTCGGACTAACGACGCTACGAGTCTGCCCGCACTTCATCAAAGCCCTGCTGTTTCTCGACGTTCCGACTTACATTTGTAGTGGTAGAGCCCGAAAAAAGAAGAAAGCCCATGAGTACTCGGTACAGCCAAGCAGAAACCCTGAAGGACATTTCAATGTCATCTGAACTGGAATCCTGGAAAACGTTCAACATCCTCTTGGCTAGTGGGGAATTCCTCATTTAGGATGTGTAGCAAAGTAATGCCTTTCATCTTCTTAAAAGGAACACACACAACACCTCAACCACTCCCCTTGTAAATAAATCAAATCAAATCAAATCAAATTTTATTAGTCACATACACATGGTTAGCAGATGTTAATGCGAGTGTAGCGAAATGCTTGTGCTTCTAGTTCCGACAATGCAGTAATAACCAACAAGTAATCTAACCTAACAATTCCACAACTACTACCTTATACACACACACAAGTGTAAAGGGATAAAGAATATGTACATAAAGATATATGAATGAGTGGTGGTACAGAACGGCATGGCAAGATGCAGTAGATGGTATAGAGTACGGTATATACATATGAGATGAGTACTGTAGGTATGTAAACATAAAGTGGCTAGTTTAAAGTGGCTAGTGTACATGTATTACATAAGATGGCAAGATGGCAGTAGATGATATAGAGTACAGTATATACATATGAAGATGGTAATGTAGGGTAATGTAAACATTATAATTAAGTGGCATGTTAAAGTGGCTAGTGGTACATTTTTACATAATTTCCATCATTCCCATTTTTTAAAGTGGCTGGAGTTGATTCAGTATGTTGGCAGCGGCCGCTAAATGTTAGTGTGGCTGTTTAACAGTCTGATGGCCTGTGAGATAGAAGCTGTTTTTCAGTCTCTCGGTCCTGCTTTGGATGCACCTGTACTGACCTCGCCTTCTGGATGATAGCGTGGTGAACAGGCAGTGGCTTGGGTGGTTGTTGTCCTTGATGATCTTTATGGCCTTCCTGTGACATCGGGTGGTGTAGTGTCCTGGAGGGCAGGTAGTTGGCCCCGGTGGTGCGTTCTGCAGACCTCACTACCTCTGGAGAGCCTTACGGTTGTGGGCGGAGCAGTTGCCGTACCAGGCGGTGATACAGCCCGACAGGATGCTCTCGATTGTGCATCTGTAGAAGTTTGTGAGTGCTTTTGGTGACAAGCCGAATTTCTTCAGCCTCCTGAGGTTGAAGAGGCGCTGTTGCGCTTCTTCACAACGCTGTCTGTGTGGGTGGACCAATTCAATTGTCCGTGATGTGTACACCGAGGAACTTAAAACTTTCCACCTTCTCCACTACTGACCCGTCGATGTGGATAGGGGGTGCTTCCCTCTGCTGTTTCTGAAGTCCACAATCATCTCCTTTGTTTTGTTGACGTTGAGTGTGAGGTTATTTTCCTGACACAACACTCCGAGGCCTTCACCCCTCCCTGTAGGCCGTCTCGTCGTTGTTGGTATCAAGCCTACCACTGTAGTGTCATCCGCAAACTTGATGATTGAGTTGGAAGGCGTGCATGGCCACGCAGTCGTGGGTGAACAGGGAGTACAGGAGAGGGCTCAGAACGCACCCTTGTGGGGCCCCAGTGTTGAGGGATAAGCGGGGTGGAGATGTGTTACCTACCTCACCACCTGGGGGCGGCCGTCAGGAAGTCCAGGACCCAGTTGCACAGGGCGGGGTCGAGACCCAGGGTCTCGAGCTTGATGACGAGTTTGGAGGTACTATGGTGTTAATGCTGAGCTGTAATCGATGAACAGCATTCTCACATGGGTATTCCTCTTGTCCAGATGGGTTAGGGCAGTGTGGCAGTGGGGTGGCGATTTGCGTCGTCTGTGGACCTATTGGGTCGGTAAGCAAATTGGAGTGGGTTAGGTTCCGGTAGGGTGGAGGGTGATATGGTCCTTGACTAGTCTCTCAAAGCACTTCATGATGACGGAAGTGAGTGCTACGGGGCGGTAGTCGTTTAGCTCAGTTACCTTAGCTTTCTTGGAACAGGAACAATGGTGGCCCTCTTGAAGCATGTGGAACAGCAGACTGGGAAAAAGGATTGATTGAATATGTCCGTAAACACACCAGCCAGCTGGTTCTGCGCATGCTCTGAGGACGCGGCTGGGAATGCCGTCTGGGCTGGCCTTGCGAGGGTTAACACGTTTAAATGTTTTACTCACTCGGCTGCAGTGAAGGAGAGCCGCAGGTTTTGGTAGGGGCCGTGTCAGTGGCACTGTATTGTCCTTCAAAGCGGGCAAAAAAGTGTTTAGCCTGTCTGGGAGGCAAGACATCCTGGTCCGCGACGGGGCTGGTTTTTCTTTTTGTAATCGTGATTGCCTGTAGACCCTGCCACATACTCTTGTGTCTGAGCTGTTAAATTGCGACTCGATTTTGTCTCTGTACTGGACTTAGCTGTTTGATTGCCTTGCGGAGAGAATAGCTACACTGTTTTTGTATTCGGTCATGCTTCCGGTCACCTTGCCTGGTTAAAAGCAGTGGTTGCGCGCTTTCAGTTTCACGCGAATGCTGCCGTCAATCCAACGGTTTCTGGTTGGGAAATGTTTTAATCGTTGCTGTGGGTACGACATCGTCCAATGCACTTCCTAATGAACTCGCTCACCGAATTCAGCATTATTCGTCAATATTGTTGTTGGACGCAATGCGGAACATATTCCAATCCGCGTGATCGAAGCAGTCTTGAAGCGTGGATTCAGATTGTCGCCACGCGTTGAACAGACCTGAGCGCGGGAGCTTGTTGTTTTAGTTTCTGTTTGTAGGCTGGAATCAACAAAATGGAGTCGGGTCAGCTTTTCCGAAGGGGGGCAGGGGAGGGCCTTATATGCGTCGCGGAAATTAGTATAACAAGGATCTAGGTTTTTCCAGCCCTGGTAGCACAATCGATATGCTGATAGAATTTAGGGAGTTTTGTTTTTAGATTAGCCTTGTTAAAATCCCCCAGCTACGATGAATGCAGCCTCAGGGTGTGGGTTCCAGTTTACAAAGAGTCAGATAAAGTTCGTTCAGGGCCATCGATGTGTCTGCTTGGGGGGAATATATACGGCTGTGATTATGATGAAGAGAATTCCTTGGTAGATAATGCGGTCGACATTTGATTGTGAGGAGTTCTAGATCAGGTGAACAGAATGACTTGAGTTCCTGTGTGTTGTTATGATGATCACACCACGTCTCGTTAATCAAGGCATACCCCCCCGCCCCTCTTCTTACCGAAAGATGTTTGTTTCTGTCGGCGCGATGCATGAAGAAACCAGCTGGCTGCACCGACTCCGTTAGCGTTCTTTGAGTTAGCATGTTTCCCGTGAAGCAGAGCAGTTGCAATCCCTGTGTCTCTCTGGAATGCTACCTGTGCTCGGATTTCATCAACCTTATTGTCAAGAGACTGGACATTGGCGAGTAGTATGCTTAAGGGAGTGGAGCGCGATGTGCCCGTCTCCGAAGCCTGACCACGAGACCGCCTCGTTTGCCCCTTTTACGGCGTCGCACAGGGTCGCCGGCTGGGATCAGATCCATTGTATTGGGTGGAAGGCAAAACACTGGATCCGTTTCGGGAAAGTCATATTCCTGGTAGGAACGATGATGAGTTGACGTTAATCGTATATTCAGTAGTTCCTCCCGACTGTATGTAATGAAACCTAAGATTACCTGGTGTACCGATGTAAGAAATAACACATAAAAAAGCAAAATACTGCATATTTTCCAAGGAACGCGAAGCGAGGCGGCCATCTCTTTCCGGCGCCAATAAATACAAAAGGCATTTAGCATATTTTATATTCCAGTCATTTAGCATATTCTATATTCCAGGCATTTAACATATTTTATATTCCAGTCAATTTAGCATATTTAATTTTCCAGTCATTTAGCAGGCAATTTCAAGTTTAGACCTGTCTAGGTTTGTGAACATTCCCCAGATAATCATGGAGGGTCTTTTTCCCCAGTCCCGTGGTCAGGATTTTTATTTATATTTTTTTGTGGAAACTCCGTTTGAAAACATGATTCAATAATGCCAGTGGCCCTCGTGGGTTATCGGACTGTTGTGCTCTGTCCTTGGGAAGATAATGGGTTTAACATCCACACTGAATAGTATGAAATAGTCCCCCCCACCGACACACAACCTCATGCATCACGGCAGGTAGCCTAGTGGTTAGAGTGTTGGACTAGTAACCGAAAGGTTGCAAGATTGAATCCCTGAGCTGACAAGGTAAACAGCTGCCGTTCTGCCCCTGAACAAGGCAGTTAACCCACTGTTCCTAGGCTGTCATTGAAAATAAAGAATTTGTTCATAACTGACTTGCTTAGTTAAATAAAAAATATTTAAAAATCACTGCCTTGCCCCCATTATCAAAGGGGTTTGGGAACAGGCCTAGGCCCCTAGGGGACGTCTATGCACATCTCACATATATTGGTGGCCAAATGGAGGAAACAACGGACTCAAATGGCCCCCTGTAGGCATTGGCCAAAGCATGATTGTATTAGATCCTCTGTTGCCATATCATCACCTTATATGCACGAACACACACTGCCGGGAAATGCATGTGAACTGCCTTGCCATAAAAGACTCAGTGGCCAGGATGACATTTCATAGCTTTGAACAAGTCGGCCAGCACTTTATTACAAGGCGACCGGTCCTCAATGGTGAATTGCAAACATATCCCGCTCAGACCAAAGAAGCTCAAGAAGGAAATGCAAAGACAACCTAGCTTTTACCCCTGTGGATATTTTAGTCACCTTCATTTCTAAATTATGGCCACTTTGAGCAGAATGTTCCAGCCCTTCAAGTTTGGTTTGCTGTTACCTTTTGGACAACCATTTTTGATTTCTTATGGAAAATTGATAATAAATGCCTTTTGATGAGGAGTTGTATTAGGGTTCAGATTGAGACATGGCATTGAGGTTAAAGGTCAGAAGCAGAGTGAGATGTGGCAGAAAACACCTCAGAGAACATTTGACTGATTAGAGGGTTAGAAAAACTGCTTAGGTGTGAAAGCACAGCCATAAAAGTGTAAAGCAATGTTAAGCTTATTCTTTCAACCCCAATAATAAGCTTATTCCTTCAACCTCAATACACACACACACACACACACACACACACGTTACAATTCATGAATCCATCAGCCACACATAATAGAGTTGAAATTCATTGCAAAGTCAGATTCTCCACAAAAAAAGCAAATACCAATTCACCAGTTGTTTGAGTTGGCATGTGAGGGGAAAATGAGACAGAAAACCAGAGAGAAGGTAAATAATGAGATAGCAAAACGAGAAGAGAAATCAATTGGCATCAAAGGGATAGCTCCCTTCAATTTGAAGCTCCCGGAATAATGGGTACCTGGGAAAAAATACTTGGAAGACTAAAAGCTTTAAATTGATTTATGTCACACGGAGAGAGAACACACTTATTTTTCCTCTGACTCCACCGCCATGACAACAGCTGAATGAAAGGTCATCAACGATAATGCTTAGTCTTGGGAAGCAATTTTGTATGCTTTCATTGTTTTGTATTTCAAAGGTTTTGTCACTACCGACTATTTACATATAAGCCTTGAGAAAAACCAAAAGGATCGCCTTCATGACATATTTGATGTCGCACAATAACGTTTTGAAGCAATTTAAAGTCTGAGAAATTATAGGCAGATGGGAGAAGGAGGGATTGATGGAGTAGCATTAAGCCTGGAAAAGTATCTGGGGAGGCAATATCGATTTCTGTATGCAAATGAGCTATAGTGATGCGCTTTAAGTTCCAATCCTTCCTTCCTTACATTAGCCCAGAGCTAGCTGGTTCAAGGCTGCAGAATGTCTGCATGTGGGAGGCAGATTTGAGCTCCGAGTCTGAGATAATATCATCTTGCTCTCTCAATTAAACAGGTCACCCCTGTTTCCTTCCCTGACCTCTCGCCTCATTGACCGACTAGGAGGGAAGGTTTCGAGCCACTTCTTCAACATCCCATTGCACCATGCTTCTCACAAAGGCAATCAATATTTCTACTATTTCAAGTCATGATGAGAAAATCAATATGTGGATTGTCCCCCTCCCCCTTTCCTCCAAATTTTCCTATACTCCATCCACCTGTCTCATTTCCAAGACAGTCATATATTCACTGAAAAAGCCTCCTATATCAACGTTATCAATAAATTACATATTTCAGCATTAAGTCTTCATGTGACTGTTATCTTGTTTGTACAGTACCAGGGAATCACAATAAGACAATGTGAGGAATAGGGCAATAGTAGAATGAGGCCTTTGTAGTAACCCCTTCACCACAACAACACTGCAGTAGTAACCCCTTCACCACAACAACGCTGCAGTAGTAACCCCTTCACAACAACAACAACGCTGTAGTAGTAACCCCTTCACCACAACAACGCTGCAGTAGTAACCCCTTCACCGACGAGCAAAACGCTGCAGTAGTGAACCTTGCACAGCGAAGCAACGCTGTAGGTAAGTAACCCGCTTCCACCACTAACAGACGGCTGCAGTAGTAACCCCTTCACCACAACGAAACCGACTTGCAGTAAGGTAACCCCTTCACCACACACACGCTGCAGTAGTAACCCTTCGCACACAAGCAACGCTGTAGTAGTAACCCCTTCACCACAAACAACGCTGTGTAGTAACCCCTTCACCACAACAACGCTGCAAGTAGTAACCCCTTCACCACAACAACGCTGCAGTTAGTAACCCCTTCACCACAACAACCGCTGCAGTGTAGTAACCCCTTCACCACAACAACGGCGTAGTAGTAACCCCTTCACCAACAACACGCTGTAGTAACCCGTTCACCAAACTAACGGCTGTAGTAGTAACCCCTTCACCAAACAACGCTGTAGTAGTAACCCCTTCACCACAACAACGCTGCAGTAGTAACCCCTTCACACAACAACGCTGGTAGTATAACCCCCTTGCACCACAACACGCTGCTGCAGTAGTAACCCCTTCACCACACAACCTGCAGTAGTAAACCCCTTCACCACAACAACGCTGCAGTAGTAACCCTTCACCACAACAACGCGTAGTAGTAACCCCTTCACACAACAACGCTGTCAGTAGTAACCCCTTCACCACCAAACAACGGCTGCAAGTAGTAACCCTTCCCACCACAACAACGCTGTAGTAGTAACCCCTTCACACAACAAGCCTGCAGTAGTTAACCCCTTCCACCACAACAACGTCAGGTAGTAACCCCTTCACCACAACAACGCTGCAGTAGTAACCCCTTCACCACACAACGCTGCAGTAGTAACCCTTCACCACAACAACGCTGAGTAGTAACCCCTTCACCACAACAGCACTGCAGTAGTAACCCCTTCACCACACAACGCTGCAGTAGTAACCCCTTCACCACAACAACGCTGCAGTAGTAACCCCTTCACCACAAAACAACGCTGCAGTAGTAACCCCTTCACCACAACAACGCTGCAGTAGTAACCCCTTCACCACAACAACGCTGGCAGTAGTAACCCCTTCACCACAACAACGCTGTAGTAGTAACCCCTTCACCACAACAACGCTGTAGTAGTAAACCCCTTCACCACAACACGCTGCAGTAGTAACCCTTCACCCAACAAACACTGCAGTAGTAACCCCTTCACCACAACAACGCTGTAGTAGTAACCCCTTCACCACAACAACGCTGCAGTAGTAACCCCTTCACCACAACAACGCTGCAGTAGTAACCCCTTCACCACAACAACGCTGTAGTAGTAACCCCTTCACCACAACAACGCTAGTAGTAACCCTTCACCACAACCGAGCGCTGCAGTAGTAACCCCTTCACCACAACAACGGTGCAGTAGTACCACCCCTTCACCACAACAACACTGTAGTAGTAACCCTTCACCACACAACGCTGATAGTAACCCCTTCACCACAGGAACGGGCTGTAGTGTAACCCCTTCACCACAACAACGCTGTAGTAGTAACCCCTTCACCACAACAACGCTGTAGTAGTAACCCCTTCACCACAACAACGCTGCAGTAGTTACCATTATATTATGGTTAATTTCTCACTACTGTAGTAACTAGAATAACATTACTCAAAGTTGTGGTTCATGCCATGGTAAAAACAGATATGGAACCAGAAATGATAGATGCAATTAATACAACACTGTGCTTATTAGCCGTGACTTGTTAAGCCCTGCTCTGTGTCCTCTTTGTGTGGACCTCTCCTAGCCTCACTCTCATGGTGGCAGTATCACCTGTCTCCACATTCACTCTGCTGGACTGTCTCAGGACTAGATGTACTCTTGCCTCTGCAGTCGCCTTGGGCTGCCTGAGAGGGGAGTTTGTGTGGAGTGTATTTGTGTCAGGGTGTGTGTGGGAGTCTGTGTGAGTGAGAGAAGGTTATTTTCAGTCTTCTCAAAGCTCTATCTTTCTACCCATGCTCTACACTCCTTTGAGTAAAACTGTGTTTGTCTGTCTTCGCCTTTCCGTTCAGCCTAACGTTTCCTAGACGACCACTCCACAGTGCAGTCTTTTGTCATGCTAGTGTACAGAGCAGTAGGTCATTAGGGAACTGAATATCCCAGGCAGTATTTGATCAAAGTCGGTTTCCAATCACATTGACCCACATGAGAAATTGTGTTAAGTATTGAAATGCATCCCGGTGCATGGAGAAAATATAGCGGGGGGGTGATGTGAATTTATTTGGATTCAAATGTTTGTTACTAGGGGTGTGGCGATCATGACATTTTGTAAGCCTGTGATTGCCAAGCAAAAAACTGCCGGTCTCACGGTAATTGACCGTTAATTAACATAAACACATTTAGCATCTCCTTCCACGCATAGCCTACAAGCCACTGATGCAGACCTATGAAACATCTACATTGTAAAAAGTCTAATAAATCCATTTAATATACCCTACACCATCACAATAAATCCAGTAATTAATTTAGACAGGTCTAAAGAAACATGATAGGAAGAAAATGTAGTATATTTCAGAAGAACAGAATAGCATACTCTGAGTTGTCCTTATGTTAGGCCCTGATCTGCCTATGCCATACAGAATGGCTGTGGGCTACACTAGCTCATTTAGCAGACAAGATTTGCTTAGAATTCCGTGGCATTATTTTAGAGTATGAAGAATACAATTGAACATGAATAAAAGAGAAAGGATGCTTTCTCCAAACGATTTCTGAGGGATTGCGCACATGCGGCTATTCTGTGTTGAGCGGTTAACAAACCATTTGCTTAATTTAGAATTATTTATGCAACTTTATTCGTGATACAAATGTTTTACTATATGTTTGGATTTGTAAAACATTCTAAGGCTGCATGATGCGACTGATGATGATTTCAATACACTTTTGTATTGTCTAGGGGTTTTTGTCTTGTCTAGGGTTTTTGTTTGTCTATAGGGATTTTGTATGGTCTAGGGGTTTGTAGGTTTATGGTGGCCTGAGTTGGTTCCCAATCAGAGACAGCTGTTTCTCGTTGTCTCTGATTGGGGAGCCTATTTAGGTTGCCACTTTCCATGTTGGTTTTGTGGGTAGTTGTTTTCTGTTTTGTGTGTCTGCACCAGACAGAACTGATTCGTTTGTTCTGCTTTGTTATTTTTTGTTCTAGTGTTCAGCTTTATTAAAAATCATGAATACGTACCACGCTGCACCTTGGTCTACTCCTTCTTCCTCAGACGAACATCGTTACAATGTGATCGTGTTCTTCTCATAGGCATCTACCTCAGCTCCAAAGTAGCAACTGTGCACGTCCTTCTTATCGAATTCTGAGGCACATATTTACGATGTTAGAAGAACTGGCCACATTTACTTTTCGCCAGCCAACAAGATGAGTATGCCTACCGAACAACAAAAGCACTAGCCTACAAATGCTACTATACCCTACTATACCCTGAGTACCTGCTAGTATACCCTGAGTACAAAAGTTGACCTATTCTATTGGTCAACTTGTCCTTCTGTGCGAGAAATAAATATTCCAAACATAGTCTGGGACAGTTGTGGGATGCGATAGATCCCAAATTAATACAACCACTCGCATCAAAAAATCACTTTAAAGCAATGAGGCTGATGCAACAGATCGAAACGTTTATCTTAAAATGTTGATAAACTATTAGGATATTTCTCCACATCATAAGCGCAGCAATGCGGCTAGGCTATAAACATGTATGTCCCAAAATGAAATCAATTAGCAGGAAAACACCATTCTCAAAAGTGACCACAAATGCAATAATGCATGTAATGCTTTATTATAAAGGTGCATTTTTATGGTGAAAATGATCTTCCCCAAACTTGAAACTCACGCGCTGCCTGTGTATGTCAGATAGCCTCTACACTTGTTGTAAAGCTGATTAATGTGCTTAATTTTAAGAAATTATTTGGCCACTGTAGTTGTGATACAAACCTTATCAAAACATAGAGGCCTATGGGCTAGGCTACATGAGGTGTGGGACTAGGATTTGAAAAAGTTGCAAAAAAAAGCATGAGCTGTTTCTAGCCTTACTGCACACAAGCTGGGCATCATTCACAAGTGATAGGCTAATATTGTCACCCATGAGACTATTCTTGATTTTATCTTGTCTTTACGTACACTAAATTATATATGTGTGAAGTGAGTTTTGATTTAGAATGGACCATTATCATGCACCTGTCTCGGAACAGGGGCAGCAACTGTAGGACATATTTCCCGTGGTTCATTTTTATGCCAGCCAAGTAGGCTATAATCCTGTTGTAAAGCAAAGTAATGTGCTTAATATTAGGAAAGTTCAGAAATAAATATAGTAGGCCTAGCCTATAGAAAGCTGATGGGATCCTCCGCTTTTTAATAGTGTTTTCTCACACAACTGCATAGCCTATAGAAATGTTGCGCAACATGAGCTCATGGGCTCTCATGAAGTGTTTGATTTGATTTTCGATTACATTTTCATTGCT
Organism: Salvelinus sp. IW2-2015; assembly: GCF_002910315.2. NCBI lineage: Eukaryota > Metazoa > Chordata > Actinopteri > Salmoniformes > Salmonidae > Salvelinus > Salvelinus sp. IW2-2015. Next base: position 11,240,391 of record NC_036846.1, on the reverse strand, counting down.
GTCAGAGTGATTAGAGTGCTGACTACAAGGCAGTTAGCAAGTTTGGTAGGCTACTAACGACCATCAGCAGCATCAGAGCTTGGAGAAGCCTTGTTACCGTGACTAAATGGCCCCTAGGAATTTGACTGTGGTCATGTCTCATGACTGCTGGTGTGGAGCTCATACGGTTACCGTAACAACCCTACATTACTCAGAGAAATCAATCGTAAGAATAAAAAGCTATTCCACTGACATCTCTCTGATGTTTTCTTCTGCTCTGACCTTGCTCAACTTTTAACACATGGGAACCGTACGACCCCTGAGGTGTTTCCAGGGTCACAAGGCCATCATTCTCCTCTATATCTTGGAAACTAGAAAGATGGTGGCATCCTCCTCGACATATGGGGAGACAGTCAGACGACTGCTGAGAGAGATCCCAGCGAGACTTTGTGACATTTCAAAGAGACACAGTCTAGGTCTGCCACGTGGTTCGCTGGATTGTTCTACCACAGATTGTAGATACAGTATATGCAAACGTCATTGCTCTACCCGTGAGGTAGGTGTGTGTGTGTGTGTGTGTGTGTGTGTGTGTGTGTGTGTGNTGTGTGTGTGTGTGTGTGTGTGTGTGTGTGTGTGTGTGTGTGTGTGTGTGTGTGTGTGTGTGTGTAAAAGCATCAGGACCTTGGAGCGTCTTTCTTTTCCTGTGATATGAGGCACAGTGCAACAATAGGATGTGTTGTCAATCACAAAGGCCCTTTATAGGCACCCAGAGGTGTCACGCACCCAGAGCTGTTAATGAGCATTGCCTCTTCGCTGACTGGTTGCCAGCTTTATCCCTTTGCGGGTTAGCTCCTGAAGCTAAGCAGGACTGGGTTGGGTAGGTACTTGGATGGGAGACCTCTTGTACCTCTCACACTACCGGGTCAAATGAGTTGCAATGGGCCCTGTTCAGTATTAGGCCAGCACCTTTTCATTACTCACTGTCAATTCAAGCTCCTTTAGCAAATGGGTTTATCTTCAACTGGAAGGGCTAGCTAGCGAATTGCCGTAGGATCCTTACAAGCAAGATAATTGTGTTGTTCACATTGATTGCTTAAGAAACAGTCTGTAACAGTTGTAAAACTAGAGTGCGATGATGTTGCTGTCCTTCTCTCTTTTAATTCAGATGGACCATGTTATTTAGATAGCTACCAGCTGGCAATAGGGATTTACTGGGTGTGCATGTGCTTACTTTAGCTTTAAAGGAATTTTCCATTTACCTTGGCTGTAGTCAATTCACCAAGACCATTTTTGTGTATGTATTTCCCTTTCTTAGGTACTTAATAGGCATCTTAGCATTTCTATTATGACATAACATCAAAATTAATTATCAAACTAATGTTGAGAGAGATATGATAATGCATGTAGATGGAGTGTGGCATTGTGAGTGAATGGTGCTAGAAAAGGTCAGATTTTGGGCTCTGACAAGACTGGGAATGAATTCACAACTATTCTCCAGGGGACTATTATGCTCAGGGGGTTTGATGCTAAAGCAGGGGACTTGGGTGGCATTATCTGCAGCGAAGACCCCTAGGGAGATTGATGGGTAAAAAGAGTGTCATTCTAGCTCTTTCCCCAAATACGCCGAGACAGCCAGAGAATAGTCAGGCAGGGATCATTCAGAGAGCAAAAGCTTACAGGGAGAAAGGCAGTATGCTGCAGCTCAACTCACTGACACTAACATGGCTAATATAAATATAATTCTGTGTTGTCCTTTTGGGAGGAGATAAAGGAATCAAGGTTCAGAATATACAATATGTAATTGATGTTATTTGGATGTTATGAGCTGTGCTTAAGAATATATTTTCAGATTGAATAATTTAAAACAATGAATGTGCACAACAGAATGTTCCTGTCACGCCCTGACCGTAGAGAGCTTTTTATGTCTCTATTTTGGTTTGGTCAGGGTGTGATTTGGGTGGGCATTCTATGTTCCTTTTTCTATGATTTGTATTTCTGTGTGTTTGGCCGGGTGTGGTTCTCAATCAGAGGCAGCTGTCTATCATTGTCTCTGATTGAGAACCATACTTAGGTTGCCTTTTCCCACCTGTATTTGTGGGTAGTTGTCTATGTGTAGTTGCATGTCAGCACTAGTCGTTTATAGCTTCACGTTCGTTTTGTTAGTTTGTTTAAGTGTTCTTCGTTTGAATAAAGGAAGAATGTATTCCAATCACGCTGCGCCTTGGTCTCATCGTTATGACGAACGTGACAGAACTACCCACCACCAAAGGACCAAGGAGCGTGGAAGAGAGGACTGGACATGGGAGGACATCCTGGACGGCAAGGGATCCTACACATGGGAGGAGATCCTGGCTGGAAGGGATCGGAACAGATGGGAATAGGTGGAGGCAGCCAGGAGAGCGGAGGCAGCAGGAAAAGGGAACCAGCGTTATGAGGGAATATGGCTGGCAAGGAAGCCCGAGAGGCAGCCCCCAATTTTTTTTGTGGCTGAGTCAGGTTGGAGACCTTGCTTACCTTGCACCACCGTGCTTACCGTGGCGAGCATGTGACTGGTCAGGCCCCGTGCTATGGGGTGATGCGCACTGTGTCTCGGCCGAGCATTCACAGGCCGGTGTGCCCGGTTCCAGCGTCCCGCATTTGCCGTGTGGAAGTGGGCATCCAGCCAGAAGCGGTGGTGCCAGCTCTGCGCTCGAGACCGCCAGTGCGCCTCCACGGCACCTCCACGGCCCTAAACGTTGAAACAACGTTTAGGGTTAGATTTTCAGATTCCTTTCTTTGCAAATTGAACGAGTGGAAATACAAAATCGATCGTGCATGCTATATGAACCTATTTATAATATGAAAAAGCATTTTATCTAACAAAACAACACTTCATGTTATCTCGGGGACCCTTTGGAAGATAAATCAGAGCAAGATTTCAAAATGTAAGAACACATTTCACCTTCAGAGGTGAATTTACCAAACCATATCGCAGTGAAAAAAGTGTTTTGTTGTTAGGAGTTCTCCTCAAACAATAGCATGGCATTTTTTCACAGTAATAGCTACTGTACATTGGACAGTGCAGTTATATTAACAAGAATTTAAGCTTTCAGCCGATATAAGACACTTATATGTACTGACATTTGTTGTTTCTCTAAAATCTGCGATGGTGACACCGAGCGCTGCATGATTTACAACTGTCCCGTTGACGGGACGCCGATCCCTAAGTTAAAATCTAAACACAGAACAGTCTCAATTTGTAGGGGCATGGCTGCTGGCCCATGTTAACTCCAATGCTTATCACAGTTGTGTCAAGTTGGCTGGATGTCCTTTGTGTGGTGGACCATTCTTGATACACACAGGAAACTGTGGAGCGTGAAAAACCCAACAGCTTTGCTTTTCTTGACACAAACTGGTGTGCCTGGCAACTACTACCATACCCAATTCAACGGCACTTCAATATCTTGTCTTGCCCATTCACCCTCCGAATGGCACACATACACAATCCATATCTCAATTGTCTCAAGGTTAAAAAAATGTTTGACCTGTTTCCTCCCCTTCATCTACACTGATTTGAAGTGGATTAAAAAGGGATCATAGCTTTCACCTTGATTCCCCTGTTCACTCTACAGTATGTCATGGAAAGAGCAGGTGTCCTTAATGTTTTGTACGCTCAGTGTATGTATAACATAATATCCCTTAAAAATGAAATGCAGCATTTTTCTGTATTCTCAAGAAGAAAAAAATTTGATGTTGGTCCAGACCAAATGAGGTCTCGCAGGCAAAACCTTTAGAGATGGCAAAGTCATTTTTCAGATACATTTGATTTACTGGTGCCATTCATCCCTCACATGTCAACTTTTATAAGTATCTTGCCGGTAAACACTTTCTTTGTGAAATTACAAATAATGACAGGTAGGCGGAGGAGAAACACATAATTTTTTGGGTTGCTCTCCGTTCCTTGGTCAATAACCTTACAAACCTCTCCTTATTACACATTATAAATCAAATCAAATTTTATTTGTCACATACACATGGATAGCAGATGTTAATGCGAGTGTAGCGAAATGCTTGTGCTTCTAGTTCCGACCATGCAGTAATATCTAACAAGTAATCTAACCTAACAATTTCACAACAACTACCTTATACACACAAGTGTAAAGGAATGAATAAGAATATGTACATAAAAATATATGAATGAGTGATGGCCGAACGGCATAGGCAAGATGCAGTCGATGGTATAGAGTACAGTATATATATATATATGAGATGCGTAATGTAGGGTATGTAAACATGATATAAAGTGGCATTGTTTAAAGTGGCTAGTGATTACATTTATTACATCAAGATGCAAGATGCAGTAGATGTATAGAGTACAGTATATACATATGAGATGAGTAATGTAGGGTATGTAAACATTATATAAAGTGGAATTGTTTAAAGTGGCTAGTGATACATTTATTACATCAATTTTTTCCATTATTAAAGAGGCTAGAGTTGAGTCAGTATGTTGGCAGCGGCCACTAAATGTTAGTGGTGGCTGTTTAACAGTCTGATGGCCTTGAGATAGAAGCTGTTTTTCAGTCTCTCGGTCCCTGCTTTGATGCACCTGTACTGACCTCGCCTTCTGGATGATAGCGGGGTGAACAGGCAGTGGCTCGGGTGGTTGTTGTCCTTGATGATCTTTATGGCCTTCCTGTGACATCGGGTGGTGTAGGTGTCCTGGAGGGCAGGTAGTTTGCCCCGGTGATGCGTTGTGCAGACCTCACTACCCTCTGGAGAGGCTTATGGTTGTGGGCGGAGCAGTTGCCGTACCAGGCGGCGATACAGCCCGACAGGATGCTCTCGATTGTGCATCTGTAGAAGTTTGTGAGTGCTTTTGGTGACAAGCCGAATTTCTTCAGCCTCCTGAGGTTGAAGAGGCGCTGCTGTGCCTTCTTCACAACGCTGTCTGTGTGGGTGGACCAATTCAGTTTGTCCGTGATGTGTAACACGAGGAACTTAAAACTTTCCACCTTCTCCACTACTGTCCCGTCGATGTGGATAGGGGGGTGCTCCCTCTGCTGTTTCCTGAAGTCCACGATCATCTCCTTTGTTTTGTTGACATCGAGTGTGAGGTTATTTTCCTGACACCACACTCCGAGGGCCCTCACCTCCTCCATGTAGGCCGTCTCGTCGTTGTTGGTAATCAAGCCTACCACTGTAGTGTCGTCTGCAAACTTGATGATTGAGTTGGAGGCGTGCATGGCCACGCAGTCGTGGGTGAACAGGGAGTACAGGAGAGGGCTCAGAACACACCCTTGTGGGGCCCCAGTGTTGAGGATCAGCGGGGTGGAGATGTTGTTACCTACCCTCACCACCTGGGGGCGGCTGTCAGGAAGTCCAGGACCCAGTTGCACAGGGCGGGGTCGAGACCCAGGGTCTCGAGCTTGATGACGAGTTTTGGAGGGTACTATGGTGTTAAATGCTGAGCTGTAGTCGATGAACAGCATTCTCACATAGGTATTCCTCTTGTCCAGATGGGTTAGGGCAGTGTGCAGTGTGGTTACGATTGCGTCGTCTGTGGACCTATTGGGTCGGTAAGCAAATTGGAGTGGGTTCTAGGGTGTCAGGTAGGGTGGAGGTGATATGGTCTTGACTAGTCTTCAAAGCACTTCATGATGACGGAAGTGAGTGCTACGGGGCGGTAGTCGTTTAGCTCAGTTACCTTAGCTTTTCTTGGGAACAGGAACAATGGTGGCCCTCTTGAAGCATGTGGGACAGCAGACGGGGATAAGGATTGATTGAATATGTCCTTAAACACACCAGCAGCTGGTCTGCGCATGCTCTGAGGACGCGGGAATGCCGTCTGGGCCTGCAGCCTTGCGAGGGTTAACACGTTTAAATGTTTTACTCACCTCGGCTGCAGTGAAGGAGAGCCCGCAGGTTTTGGTAGGGGGCCGTGTCAGTGGCACTGTATTGTCCTCAAAGCGAGCAAAAAAGTTATTTTGTCTGTCTGGGAGCAAGACATCCTGGTCCGCGACGGAGCTGGTTTTCTTTTTGTAATCCGTGATTGACTGTAGACCCTGCCCCATACCTCTTGTGTCTGAGCTGTTGAATTGCGACTCTACTTTGTCTCTATACTGGCACTTAGCTTGTTTGATTGCCTTGCGGAGGGAATAGATACACTGTTTGTATTCGGTCATGTTTCCGGTCAACTTGCCCTGGTTAAAAGCAGTGGTTCGCGCTTTCAGTTACACGCGAATGCTGCCATCAATCCACGGTTTCTGGTTTGGGAATGTTTTAATCGTTGCTGTGGGTACGACATCGTCAATGCACTTTCTAATGAACTCGCTCACCGAATCAGCGTATTCGTCAATGTTGTTGTTGGACGCAATGCGGAACATATCCCAATCCACGTGATCGAAGCAGTCTTGAAGCGTGGAATCAGATTGGTTGGACCAGCGTTGAACAGATCTGAGCGCGGGAGCTTGCTGTTTTAGTTTCTGTTTGTAGGCTGGAAGCAACAAAATGGAGTCGTGGTCAGCTTTTCCGAATGGAGGGCGGGGGAGGGCCTTATATGCGTCGCAGAAGTTAGTATAACAATGATCCAAGGTTTTACCAGCCCTGGTAGCACAATCGATATGCTGATAGAATTTATGGAGTTTTGTTTTCAGATTAGCCTTTGTTAAAATCCCCAGCTACGATGAATGCAGCCTCAGGGTGTGTGGTTTCCAGTTTACATAAAGTCAGATAAAGTTCGTTCAGGGCCATCGATGTGTCTGCTTGGGGGGGAATATATACGCATTTGATTGTGAGGAATTCTAAATCAGGTGAACAGAATGACTTGAGTTCCTGTATGTTGTTACGATCACACCACGTCTCGTTAATCATAAGGCATACACCCCCGCCCCTCTTCTTACCAGAAAGATGTTTGTTTCTGTCGGCGCGATGCGTGAAGAAACCAGCTGGCTGCACCGACTCCGTTAGCGTCTCTCGAGTGAGCCATGTTTCCGTGAAGCAAAGAACGTTACAGTTTCTGATGTCTCTCTGGAATGTTACCCTTGCTCGGATTTCATCAACCTTGTTGTCAAGAGACTGGACATTGGCGAGTAGTATGCTAGGGAGTGGAGCGCGATGTGCCCGTCTCCGAAGCCTGACCAGAAGACCGCTTCGTTTGCCCCTTTTACGGCGTCGTTGTTTAGGGTCGCCGGCTGGGATCAGATCCATTGTACTGGGTGGAAGGCAAAACACAGGATCCGCTTCGGGAGAGTCATATTCCTGGTTGTAATGATAGTGAGTTGACGTTGCTCTTATATTCAGTAGTTCCTCCCGACTGTATGTAATGAAACCTAAGATTACCTGGGGTACCAATGTAAGAAATAACACATAAAAAAACAGAATACTGCATAGTTTCCTAGGAACGCGAAGCGAGGCGGCCATCTCTGTCAGCGCCGGAAGTACGTTCCAGGACGAATTAGCTAGCAACAGCAAGCTAGCTAGGTAAAGAACGATATCCAGAAGAACGATAAATAAATTATTTATTATTTTTCAACTCAAAACAAACTCTGGACATTGGATTTGTATAAATCAAGACTAACATTTTACCACTCTCCATTATGGCTAAGGGATTAGAATGGAAATTGTATTGGGACAATTTTATTGGACAATTTAGCCACTACAGGCAGTCTTCCTCCTAGTGACCTTACAAGGGTAGAAATTTAAACAAAGGCAGACTCCAAATGTCTGACACTCTAGCATGCACTGCCAGGCAGCTTTCCTGTGAAGTGTTATTCTCGCCTTGGAGTGTTGTGTGTCCCTGTTTCTTGTTGTTTTCAGTACCATCTGTTATTCGACACTGTCACGCCCTGGCTATAGAGAGGCTTTTTATTCTCTATTTTGGTTAGGCCAGGGTGTGACTAGGCCTCCTGCATGTCTCTCCAGCCTGGTGAGTCCTGTGCCTGTGCTAAGCCCTAACCCTCCTGCATGTCTTCCCAGCCTGGTGAGTTCTCTGCCTTCTCCCAGAGCCAGGCCTCCAGTGATGATCCATGGCAAGAAACCTCCAGTGATGATCCATGGCACGAAGCCTCCAGTGATGATCCATGGCACGAAGCCTCCAGTGATGATCCATGGGTAAGAAGCCTCCAGTGATAAGTCCATGGCACGAAGCCTCCAGTTGATGATCCATGGAGAAGCTCGCAGTGATGATCCATGGCAAGAAGCCTCCAGTGTGATCTGGCAAGAAGCCTCCAGTGATGATCCATGGCACGAAGCCTCCAGTGATGATCAGGGCAACGAAGCCTCCAGTGAGGAGTTATGGCACGAGGCCTCCAGCGACGCCCTCTAGTCCGGTGCCTCCAGCGACGCCCTCCTGTCCGGAGCAGCCAGAGTCTCCAGATTCTCCTCCTGCCCGCGCTGCAGAGTCCCCGCTGTCCGGCGCTGCAGAGTCTCCCGCCTGTCCGGCGCTGCCAGAGTCCTCCCCGCCTGTCCGGCCTGCCAGAGTCTCTCCGCTTCCGGCTGCAGATCCCCGCGCTGTCGGCGCTGCCAGAGTCTCCCGCCTGTCCGGCGCTGCCAGAGTCTCGCCGCTGTCCGGCGCTGCCAAAGTCTCCCGCCTGTCGCGGCGCTGCCAGAGTCTCCGCCTGTCCGTGCTTCCCGCTGGCCCAGAGTCTCCCGCCTGTCCGGCGCTGCCAGAGTCCTCCGCCTGTCCGCGTCTGTCCAGAGTCTCCGCCTGTCCGGCGCTGCCCGAGTCTCGCCTCGGAGGTCTCGGGCGCGCGCCCAGCGGGGTGCGAGGTCTGCACCGAGCCGCGCCGTAAAAGAGGGGGGGGGGGGGGGGGGGGGTTACCTGTCACGCCCTGGCTATAGAGAGGCTTTTTATTCTCTATTTTGGTTAGGCCAGGGTGTGACTAGGGTGGGCAGTCTGTTATTTTTATATGCTGTTGTGTTTCTATGTGTTTGGCCTGGTGTGGTTCCCAATCAGAGGCAGCTGTCTATCGTTGTCTCTGATTGGGAGCCATATTTAGGTAGCCTGTTCCAACCAGTGTTTGTGGGTAGTTGTCCTTGTTTAGTTTCCTGTGAGCACTATGTTGGCTTCACGTTTCGTTTTGTTGTTTTGTGAGTTTGTTAAGTGTTCTTCGTTTAATAAATAGAAGAATGGATTCAAATCACGCTGCGCCTTGGTCCACTCCTTTAAACGGTCGTGACAGACAGAAGCTGCATTTCAGTCACTTTCATCCGAACTAATCAGCCTCTCTGTTTTCTTCAGGTTTTATCCATTGTCAATGAGTTGTCACTACAATGGAAATGACCTTGTAAATGAGGCATAACCAGATGCTGCAACTTCATTCCCGGTTTTCTGAAAATAACCTGCCACTCCAAACCTTTGCACATATCACAGACGTTGAAATACATTTCCCCAATTTACTCTATTCCCTTAATTTGTCCGTTGGCAAACAAGGTTTTTCAAATGAAGGTATTTCACTGCAGCAATTCAACATCATGGCACAGTCGTAAGGTAAATATACATGTATTACAACAACAGAGCTATAACGATTCACTGTATTGATGTTAAATGGCCTATAGGAACCTTCACTGCATTTGCGGTCAGAAATGTGTCATAAACGAAGGCCAATTCATTCTATTAAGTCTACAAAGAGAAAGAGTAGTTGATGGACAGCATTGCAATAATAGCCCCAGCAGCGATTTACTGCTGCTGCTTGGTTTGTGTTGAGCGCAGGTCTGACTCATTGACTCATGAAAAGCCTAGGCCTCATGTTGTTTAGGGAGTGTATACATCAATGGCACCCAAGCAGACTAATGAGCAAACTATTGGATTTCCCCCAACTTCTCTTTCTGAGGCTTTGTAGAGCCCACAAACCCCTCTGACCTTTCCCTGACCTTCCGGATTTGTACGGCTAAATGATGCATGCTGTGGCCTTGACATATGGATGTGGTTCTTAAAGAAAGAACCTATGTACAGTGCCTTCAGAAAGCATTCACACCCCTTGACTTTTTACACATTTTGTTGTGCTATTGCATGAATATAACATGGTTTCAATTGAGATTTTGTGTCACTGGCCTACACACAATACCCCATAATGTCAAAGTGTAATTATGTTTTTAGATTTTTTTTTACAAATTATACTGAACAAAAATAAAAACGCAACATGCAACAATTTCAAAGATTTTACATATAAGGAAATCAGTCAAATTAAATAAATTCATTAGGCCCTAATCTATGGATTTCACATGACTGGGAATACAAACATGCATCTGTTAGTCACAGATAAAGTACCTTTAAAAAAAGGAAGGAGTGTGGATCAGAAAACCAGTCAGTATCTGGTGTGACCACTATTTGCCACATCTCCTTTGCATAGAGTTGACCAAGCTGTTGATTGTGGCCTGTGGAATGGAATGTACTACTCCTCTTCAATGGCTGGATACTGGCGGGAACTGGAACACGGTGTCGTATAAGTTCATCCAGAGCATCCCAAACATGCTCAATGGTTTACATGTCTGGTAAGTATGCAGGCCATGGACCTGGAACATTTTCAGCTTTGAGGAATTGTGGACAGATTCTTGTGACATGGGGCCATGTATTATCATGCTGAAACATGACGTCATGGCGAGGGATGAATGGCACGACAATGGGCCTCAAGACCTCATCACGGTATCTCTGTGCATTCAAAGTGCCATCAATAAAATGCATTTGTGTTCATTGTTCGTAACTTATGTCTGCCCATACCATAACACCACTGCCACCATGGGGCACTCTGTTCACAACGTTGACATCAGCAAACCACTCGCCCTCACAACGCCATACACGCTGTCTGAGGTTGTGAGGCCGGTTGGATGTACTGCCAAATTCTCTAAAACGACATTGGAGGCGGCTTATGGTAGAGAAATCAAGACTTGAGACATCTGTGGCATTGTCTTGTGTGGCAAAATTGCACATTTTAGTGTGACCTTTTACTGTCCCCAGCACAAGGTGCACCTGTGTAATGATCATGCTGTTGAATCAGCTTCTTGATATACCACACCTGTCAGGTGGCTGGATTATCTTGGCAAAGGAAATGCTCAGTAACAGGGATGTAAACAAACTTGTGCACGCAATTTGAGACAAATACGCTTTTAGTGCTTATGGAACATTTTGGGGATATTTTACCTCATCTCATGAAACATGGCACCAACATTTTACATGTTGAGTTTATGTTTTTGTTTAGTATATTTAAAAATTAAAATCTAAGTATTCAGTAAGTATTTAGCCTGTTTGTTATGGCAAGACTAAATAAGTTCAGGAATAACAATTTGCTTAACAAGTCACTTAATACGTTGCATGGATTCACTCTGTGTGAAATAATAGTGTTTAACATGATTTTTGAATGTACCCCGCACATAGAATTATCTGTAAGGTCCCTCACTCAAGCAATGAATTTCAAACACATTAAACCACAAAGAGTAGGAAGGTTTTCCAATGCCTCACAAAGAAGGGGACTAAATGGTAAAATATAATAATAATAATAATAATAATACAACCTATACAGCCTGTACAGAATAAAACATATTCCAATACATGCATCCTGTTTGCAATAATGCATTATAGTAATTTTGCAAAACATGTGGCAAAGAAATTTACTTTATATCCTAAATACAAAGCTTTAGATTTGGGACAAATCCAAAACAACACATAACTGAGTACCACTCTTCATATTTTAAAGCATGGTGGTGGCTGCATCATGTTATGAGTATACTTGTCATCGGCAAGGACTAGGGAGTTGTTTTAGCATACAGATACACGGATTAGAGCTAAGCACAGGCAAAATCCTAGAGGAAAATCTGGTTCAGTCTGCTTTCCAACAAACTTGGAGACAAATTCACCTTTCAGCAGGACAAAAACCTTAAACACAAGGCAAAGTATACACTGGAGTTGCTTACCAAGATGACATTGAATAGTAGCCTAGTTACAATGTTGACTTAAATCGGCTCGAAAATCTATGGCAAGACTTGGAAATGGATGTATTGCAATGATCTACAACCAACTTGACACACCTTGGAGAATTTACAAAATAATAATGTGCAAATATTGTACAATCCAGGTGTGCAAAGCTCTTAGAGACATACCCAGAAATGCACAGCTATAATCCCTGCCAAAGGTGATTCTAACATGTATTGCCTTATGGGTGTCAATACTTTAGTTACTGTAACCTGCCCTGAACTTTAGTCACAGACACTAGCCGGCTACCACCCTGTTACTCTACCATGCATCTTAGAGGCTGATACATTATGTATATAGTCATGGAACACTGGTCACTTCAATAATGGACACTATCACTTAATAATACTATTTGACCCTTATATATATATATATATATATTATATATATATATATACAAGTGGGGAGAACAAGTATTTGATACACTGCCGCATTTTTCAGGTTGTCCTACTTACAAAGCATGTAGAGGTCTGTAATTTTTATCATAGGTACACTTCAACTGTGAGAGACGTAATCTAAAACAAAAATCCAGAAAATCACATTGTATGATTTTTAAGTAATTAATTTGCATTTTATTGCATGACATAAGTATTTGATACATTCAGAAAAGCAGAACTTAATATTTGGTACAGAACCTTTGTTTGCAATTACAGAGATCATACGTTTCCTGTAGTTCTTGACCAGGTTTGACACATGCAGCAGAGATTTTGGCCCACTCCTCCATACAGACCTCTCTCAGATCCTTCAGGTTCGGGGCTGTCGCTGGGCAATACGGACTTTCAGCTCCCTCCAAGATTTTCTATTGGGTTCAGGTCTGGAGACTGGCTAGGCCACTCCAGGACCTTGAGATGCTTCTTACGGAGCACTCCTTAGTTGCCCTGGCTGTGTGTTTTGGGTCGTTGTCATGCTGGAAGACCCAGCCACGACCCATCTTCAATGCTCTTACTGAGGGAAGGAGGCTGTTGGCCAAGATCTTGCGATACATGGCCCCATCCATCCTCCCTCAATACGGTGTAGTCTCCTGTCCCTTTGCAGAAAAGCATCCCAAAGAATGATGTTTCCATCTCCATGCTTCACGGTTGGGATGGTGTTCTTGGGTTTACTCCTTCTTCTTCCTCCAAACACCGCGAGTGGAGTTTAGACCAAAAAGCTCTATTTTTGTCTCATCAGACCACATGACCTTTCCCATTCCCTCTGGATCATTCCAGATGGTCATTGGCAAACTTCAGACGGCCTGGACATGCGCTGGCTTGAGCAGGGGACCTTGCGTGCGCTGCAGGATTTTTAATCCATGACGGCGTAGTGTGTTACTAATGGTTTTCTTTGAGACTGTGGTCCCAGCTCTCTTCAGTCATTGACCAGGTCCTGCCGTGTAGTTCTGGGCTGATCCTCACCTTCCTCATGATCATTGATGCCCCACGAGGTGAGATCTTGCATGGAGCCCCAGACCGAGGGTGATTGACCATCATCTGAACTTCTCCATTTTCTAATAATTGGCCAACAGTTGTTGCGCTTCTCACCAAGCTGCTTCCCTATTGTCCTGTAGCCCATCCCAGCTTGTGCAGGTCTACAATTTATCCTTGATTGTCCCTACACAGCTCTCTGGTCTTGGCCATTGTGGAGAGGTTGGAGTCTGTTTGATTGAGTGTGTGGACAGGTGTCTTTTTACAGGTAACGAGTTCAAACAGGTGCAGTTAATACAGGTAATGAGTGGAGACAGGAGGGCTTCTTAAAGAAAAACTAACAGGTCTGTGAGAGCCGGAATTCTTACTGGTTGGTAAGTATCAAATACTTATGTCATGCAATAAAATGCAAATTAATTACTTAAAAATCATACAATGTGATTTTCTGGATTTTGTTTTAGATTACGTCTCTCACAGTTTGAAGTGTACCTATGATACAAATTACAGACCTCTACATGCTTTGTAAGTAGGAAAACCTGCAAAATCGGCAGTGTATCAAATACTTGTTTCTCCCCACTGTATATATATATATATATATTATATAATATACATACACACACACACACACAATTAAGTCGGAAGTATCCAATCACCTTAGCCAAATACATTTATACTCAGGTTTTCACAATTCCTGACATTTAATCCTAGTAAAAGTTCCCTGTTTTAGGTCAGTTAGGATCACCACTTTATTTTAAGAATGTGACATGTCAGAATAATAGTAGAGATATGTAACGGGTGTCCTCCTCCTCTTCAGACGAAGAGGAGGAGTAGGGATTGAGACAAAGTGCAGCGTATATTTGGACATAATGAAGTTTATTAAATACTGACGAAAACCGAAAACACTTCAACAAACTACAAAATAAGAAAACGACGTAGACAGACCTGAACATGGAACTTACATAAATGCACGAAGAACTCACGAACAGGAACGACTACATCAAACGAACAAACAAACCGAAACAGTCCCGTGTGGTGCAACATACACAAACACAGAAGACAGGAGACAACCACCCACCAACAAACAGTGTGAACAGCCAACCATATATATGTTCTCAATCAGAGGAAACGTCAAACACCTGTCCCTGATTGAGAACCATATAAGGCTAATTACAAGTGACCTAACATAGAAACACAAACATAGAATGCCCACCCCAACTCACGCCCTGACCAACTAAACACATACAAAAATAACATAAAACAGGTCAGGAACGTGACAGAACCCCCCCCTCAAGGTGCGAATCCGGACGCACCACCAAAAGTCTAGGGAGGGTCTGGTGGCATCTGTCCATGGTGGTGGCTCAGGCTCTGGGCGTGTTCCCATCCCACCATAGTCAATCCCCGCTTTCGTATCCCCCTCTCAATGACCACCCTCAAAATAACCCACCTAAATTAAGGGCATCACCAGGATAAGGGCATCACCAGGATAAGGGGCATCACCAGGATAAGGGGCAGCCACCAGGATAAGGGGCAGCTCCGGACTGAGGGACGGCAGCTCCGGACTGAGGGACGGCAGCTCCGGACTGAGGGACGGCCGCTCCGGACTGAGGGACGGCAGGTCCGGACTGAGGGACGGCAGCCGGACTGAGGACGGCAGCTCCGACTGGCTGACGGCTCTGGCTGGCTGCCGCTGAGCTCTGGCTGGACGCTCCTGCGCTCTGCTGTCATGCTCGCTGACGCTCGGCTGCTGTGCTGGTCGCTGGTCATGGCTCGCTGACGGCTCTGGCTTGTCATGGCTCGCTGACGGCTCGGCTGATCCGGTCTGGCTGAGGCTCTGGCTGATCCGGTCTGGCGGAAGGCTCTGGCTGATCCGGTCTGGCGGAAGGCTCTGGCTGATCCGGTCTGGCGGAAGGCTCTGGCTGATCCGGTCTGGCGGAAGCTCTGGCTGATCCGTCTGGCGAAGGCTCTGCTGATCCGTCTGCGGAAGGCTCTGCTGATCCGGTCTGCGGAAGGCTCTGGCTGATCCGGTCTGACGAAGGTCTGGCTATCCTGTCTGGCGGTAAGCTCTACGGCTCTGTCTGGCGGAAGGCTCTAGCGGCTCCTGTCTGGCGGACTGCTCTGAAGGCTCATGGCAGACGGGCGGCTCTGAAGGCTCATGGCAGACGGGCGGCTTTGCAGGCTCATGGCAGACGGGCGGCTTTGAAGGCTCAGTACAGACAGGCAGTTCATGCGGCGCTTGGCAGACGGACAGTTCAGACGGCGTTGGGCAGACGGGCAGTTCAGACGGCGTTGGGCAGACGGGCAGTTCAGGCGCCGTTGGGCAGACGGGCAGTTCAGGCGCCAACTAAACACATACAAAAATAACATAAAACAGGTCAGGAACGTGACAAGATAATTATTTATTTCAGCTTCTATTTCTTTCATCACATTCCCAGTGGGTCAGAAGTTTACATACACTCAATTAGTATTTGGTAGCATTGCCTTTAAATTGTTTAACTTGGTTCAAACATTTTGGGTAGCCTTCCACAAGCTTCCCACAATAAGTTGGGTGAATTTTGGCCCATTCCTCCTGACAAAGCTGGTGTAACTGAGTCAGGTTTGTAGGCCTCCTTGCTCGCACACGGTTTTTCAGTTCTGCCCAAACATTTTCTATGGGATTGATGTCAGGGTTTTGTGATGGCCACTCCAATACCTTAACTTTGTGGTCCTTAAGCCATTTTGCCACAACTTTGGAAGTATGCTTGGGGTCATTGTCCATTTGGAAGACCCATTCGCGACCATGCTTTAACTTCCTGACTGATGTCTTGAGATGTTGCTTCAATATACCCACATAATTTTCC
This sequence comes from Salvelinus sp. IW2-2015, assembly GCF_002910315.2. NCBI lineage: Eukaryota > Metazoa > Chordata > Actinopteri > Salmoniformes > Salmonidae > Salvelinus > Salvelinus sp. IW2-2015. The sequence continues at coordinate 11,224,225 of NC_036846.1, read as the reverse complement.
TGCCTCATGAAGCCATCTATTTTGTGAAATGCACCAGTCCCTCCTGCAGCAAAGCACACCCACAACATGATGCTGCCACCCCCGTGCTTCACGGTTGGCATGGTGTTCTTCGGCTTGCAAGCTTCCCTCTTTTTCCTCCAAACATAACGATGGTCATTATGGCCAAACAGTTCTATTTTTGTTTCATTAAACCAGGGGACATTTCTCCAAAAGTACGATCTTTGTCACCATGTGCAGTTGCAAACTGTAGTCTGTCTTTTTTAATGGCGGTTTTGGAGCAGTGGCTTCTTCCTTGCTGAGCGGCCTTTCAGGTTATGTCGATTATAGGACTCGTTTTACTGTTGATATACGTAGTTCACATCTGGAGGAAACCAGGCACCGCTCATCACCTGGCCAATACTATCATTACGGTGAAGCATGGTGGTGGCAGCGTCATGCTATGGGGATGTTTTTCAGCGGCAGGGACTGGGAGACTAGTCAGGATCGAGGGAAAGATGAACAGAGCAAAGTACAGAGGGATCCTTGATGAAAACCTGCTCCAGAGCGCTTAGGATCTTAGACTGAGGCAAAGGTTCACCTTCCAACAGGAGCCTTCCACTCAGCCAAGACAACGCAGGAGTGGCTTCGGGACAAGTCTCTGAATGTCCATGAGTGGCCCAGCCAGATTCCGGACTTGAACCCAATCGAACATCTCTGGAGAGACCTGGAAATAGCTGTGCAGCGACGCTCCCCATCCAACCTGACAGAGCTTGAGAGGATCTGCAGAGAAGAATGGGAGAAACTCACCAAATACAGGTGTGCCAAGCTTGTAACGTCATCCCCAAGAAGAATCTAGGCTGTAATCGCTGCCAAAGGTGCTTCAACAAAGTAGTGAGTAAAGGGTCTGAATAGTTATGCAAATTTGATATTTCTAAAAACCTGTTTTCACTTTGTCATTATGGGGTATTGTGTGTAAATTGATGTAATTGTGTGTAAAAAACATTGTAATCCATTTTAGAATAAGGTTGTAACGTAACAAAATGTGGAAAAAGTCAAAGGGTCTGAATTCCAACATTGCTTGTTCTAATTTTACTATATTTCTTAATTTCATTCTTTTACTTTTTAGATTTGTGTGTATGTTTGTGTATTGTTAGATATTACTGCACTTTGGGGGCTAAGAACACAAACATTTTGCAACACCCGCAATAACATCGACCCCAAAAAATGTATACAACCAATAACAAATCAAATCAAATTTTATTAGTCACATGCGCCGAATACAAAAGGTGTAGACCTTACAGTGAAATGCTTACTTACAGCCCTTAACCATCAATGCAGTTAAGAAAAAACAAAAGAAAAGTAAGAGATAAGAACAACAAACAATTAAAGAGCAGCAGTAAATAACAATAGCGGGGCTATATACAGGGGGTACCGGTACAGAGTCAATGTGCGGGGGCACTGGTGTCGAGGTAATTGAGGTAATTATGTACATGGTAGAGTTATTAAAGTGGCTATGCATAGATAATAACAGAGAGTAGCAGCAGCGTGTGTGAGGGGGGGGGGGGGGGGGGGGCGGGAATAGTCATGGTAGCCATTTGATAAGCTGTTCAGGAGTCTTATGGCTTGGGGGTAGAAGCTGTTTAGAAGCCTCTTGGACCGAAAACCTGGTGCTCCGGGTACCGCTTTCCCTGCGGAAGCAGAGAGAACAGTCTATGACTAGGGTGGCTGGAGTCTTTGACAATTTTTAGGGCCTTCCCCTGACACTGCTAGGTATAGAGGTCCTTGAAGGCAGGAAGCTTGGCCCTGGTGATGTACTGGGCCGTACGCACTACCCTCTGTAGTGCCATGAGGCCGAGCAGTTGCCATACCAGGCAGTGATGCAACCCATCAGAATGTTCTCGATGGTGCAGCTGTAAAACCTTTTGAGGTTCTGAGGACCCATGCCAAATCCTTTCAGTCTCCTGAGGGGGAATAGGTTTTGTCGTGCCCTCTTCACTACTGTCTTGGTGTGCTTGGACCATGATAGTTTGTTGGTGATGTGGACGCCAAGGAACTTGAAGCTCTCAACCTGCTCCACTACAGCCCCGTCAATTAGAATGGGGGCATGCTCGGTCCTCCTTTTCCTGTAGTCTACAATCACCTCCTTTGACTTGATCATGTTGAGGGAGAGGTTGTTGTCCTTGCACCACACGGTCAGGTCTCTGACCTCCTCCCTATAGGCTGTCTCATTGTTGTCGGTGATCAGGCCTACCACTGTTGTGTCATCAGCAAACTTGATGGTGTTGGAGTCGTGCCTGGCCATGCAGTCGTGAGTGAACATGGAGTACAGGAGGGGACTGAGCACGCACCCCTGAGGGGCCCACGTGTTGAGGATCAGCGTTGTGGATGTGTTGTTACCTACCCGTACCACCTGGGGGCGGCCCGCCAGGAAGTCCAGGATCCAGTTGCAAAGGGAGATGTTTAGTCCCAGGGTCCTTAACTTAGTGATGAGCTTTGAGGGCACTATGGTGTTGAACGCTGAGCTGTAGTCAATGAATAACATTCTCACATAGGTGTTCCTTTTGTCCAGGTGTGAAAGGGCAGTGTGCAGTGCAATAGAGATTGCATCATCTGTGGATCTGTTTGGGCATTATGCAAATTGTAGTGGGTCTAGGGTTTCTGGGATAATGGTGTTGCGAGCCATGACCAGTCTTTCAAGCATTGCATTGCAACAGACATGAGTGCTACGGGTCGGTAGTCATTTAGGCAGGTTACTTTAGTGTTCTTGGTACAGGCACTATGGTGGTCTGCTTGAAACATGTTGGTATTACAGACTCAGACAGGGAGAGTTTGAAAATATCAGTGAAGACACTTGCCAGTTGGTCAGCACCTCCAAAGAGTACACATCCTGGTAATCCGTGTGGCCCAGTGGCCTTGTGAATGTTGCCCTGTTTAAAGGTCTTACTCACATTGGCTGCGGAGAGCGTGATCACACAGTCGTCCGGAACAGCTGATGCTCTCATGCATGTTTCAGTGTTACTTCCATTTGTAGTTTGTAATAGTTTGCAAGGCCTGCCACTGGTTCGTCAGAGGGCATAGAGGGATTTCTTATAAACTTCCGGGTTAGAGTCCCACTCCTTGAAAGCAGCTCTACCCTTTAGCTCAGTGTGAATGTTACCTGTAATCCATGGCTTCTGGTTGGGGTATGTACCTACAGTCACTGTGGGGACGACATCCTCGATGCACTTATTGATGAAGCCAGTGACTGACATAACATTTGATTATATTTGAAATTAAATATTTCTGTATTTAATTTTCTAAATATTTGCAAACACTTTTTCATTATGGAGTATTGTGTGGAGATGGGTGAGAAGAAAACATCTATTTAATCCATTTTGATTTCAGGCTGTAACACAACGTGGAACAAGTCAAGGGGTATGAATAGTTTCTGAAGGCACTGTTTTAATCCAGATATATTGCTGTTTTATTTTTCATATATTTTTTTACAAATGTTAACATTTTTCTTCCACTTTGACATTCAAGATTTTTGTAAGATCGTTGACAAAAAAAATCAAAATATGTCCATTTTACTCTCACTTTGTAACACAACAAAATGTGGAAAATTTTCCAGGAGTGTGAATCCTTTCTGAAGGCACTGTATTTAAGATGGAGTTCAGGCAACATAAACTTTTGTTCCAGGTTTATGTTTTTACATTTATGTTTTAATGTTGGACTTCACTACGTATAGCTCGTTAGGATGTAGGGCACACCAATTGGTATAACCTTGTTAGTCAGTATGTGTAACACCTGTGCTGGTTGCAATCTCATTAGTGGCATGGTGTTTCACCTGTGCTGGCCGAGTTCTCCAGTTGTCTTGATAAATGCGAAGGTTTATCACCTTTAGTTGGCTCGCCTGATTTGATTTCTCGAAAAACAATCCTTTATCTGATTTCTTTGATTTTGTTTTGCTCCACCTTTTTGGTTTGCTTCCTTTCTTTAAGTTTGGTGTGGGTTTTTGGTGGGTGTCATGGTGGGTGTCTTTTAGCTCCCAGTTTTTGTTGCTATGCAACTTTCAGTGGACACCCCCATGAGTGTCTTTTAGAACCCCTCCTAAAACCCTACCTGTTTTGATTTTATTGTTGTCACTGACTCTTTCTGTTTGAGCGACATTTAGACTTTCTTGCTGGGGAACTTAATAGAACGGGGGCTCGTCTGGGATCTTGTTTCTAATGAGTATGGTAGTCGCTCTAGACACCTACTCTGAAGCTCTGCTATGCCCAGATATTTGAGTGTTCAAAATACACTTTTGTGTATTCCTGTTCCTAACATCCACCCAGAGGGATTATACAATTGGTGGAATTATTTTAAAAGTTTCATAAACACACAAGCTAATAAAATAAAAAATATTTTGTGGAAAACCTTACATGGGAGATGCTAGATACGTGTATGGAAGGCACATCTGCTTGTCATTTCAAAGCATTATGCCATCAAGGTGGCATCTGGCGATTCAAAAGCAGTAGTCAGATTTGATCGGTATTGCTTTGGTGGAGGAGAAAATCCTTCCGGAGAGGGAGATTGATGAAAAGGGTCATACTGGTAGTAAGGTGAGTCCTGTATATGTGCAATTGTTAGAACTAAAGACAAAATTGTCGCAACAGAAATTAGAGCTTGAGCACAAGGAAAGAGAATGTGAGGGATTAGAACAACATATATTTGTTAGAGCACAAGGAAAGACAAGATGAGTGTTCTGCCAAACAAAGGGCGAAAGATCTGAAAGCACTCCGAATCCAGTCAGGCCATCTTGCATCCTCTACAGAGTTTGATCTTGGTCGGAAAAGCCACCTTGTACCGCCTTTCAATGAAAAAGAGATGGATGTATATTTTACTCTGTTTGCCACATCCCTAAAATGGCCACTAAATATTTGGTCACTGCTCCTCAAGTTTTCTTGTGGGAAAAGCTCAGTGTTTGTCGCTTTATCTTGACCAGAGTTCAGATTATGACACTGTTAAAGCTCCTATCCTTTGGGCTTATGAGTTGGTCCCAGAGGCATACAGACAATTCCGTAAATTACGAAAGACAGAATCACAAAGCCATGTTTGTAACGTCCTGACCAGAGTTCTTATGTGTTTTGCTTGTTTAGTGTTGGTCAGGGCGTGAGCTGGGTGGGAATTCTATGTTGTGTGTCTAGTTCGTCTGTTTCTGTGTCCAGCCTAATATGGTTCTCAATCAGAGACAGCTGTGAATCGTTGTCCCTGATTGAGAATCATATATAGGTGGCTTGTTTTGTGTTGGGGATTGTGGGTGGTTGTTTCCTGTCTCTGTGTTTGTGTTCTGCACCAGATAGGACTGTCTCGGCTTTCACRTTTGTTATTTTGTAGTTTGTATTAGTGTTCACGTTATTGTCATTCTTTATTAAACATGTTGAACACTAACTGCGCTGCATTTTGGTCCTCTCCTTCATCCCAGGAAGAAAGCCGTGACAGAACCACCCACCAACAAAGGACCAAGCAGCGTAGCAACGGGCAGCAGCGACAGCAGCAGCAGCGGCCCAGTACACAGGACTACTGGACATGGGAGGACGAGCTGGATGGTAAAGGACCCTGGGCAGAGCCAGAGGAGTATCGCCGCCCCAAAGCAGAGCTGGAGGCAGCTAAAGCGGAGAGGCGGCGGTTTGAGGAGCTAGCTCGGCAGCAGGAGCCTGATCTGGGTTACACCACTTTGGAGGAAATAAACAGGTGGTCGGTTGACCCAGGGAGAGTGCCGGAGCCTGCCTGGGATTCGATGGAGCAATGTGCGGAGGGATACCGACGAATGAGGTTAGCACGACAGCGCGGTAAGAAGCCTGAGAAGAAACCCCAAAAAGTTATTGGGGGGGGTTAAAGGGTAGTGTGGCGAGGGCAGGTAGGAAACCTGCGCCCACTTCCCATGCTTACCGTGGAGAGCAGGAGTATGGGCAGACACGGTGTTATGCGGAAGAGCGCACGGTGTCTCCTGTACGTGTGCATTGCCCGGTGCGGGTTATTCCACCTCCCCGCACTGGGCGGGCTAGATTGAGCATTGAGCCAAGTGCCATGAAGCCGGCTCAACATATCTGGCCTCCAGTACGTCTCCTCGGGCCGGTGTACATGGCACCAGCCTTACGTATGGTGTCCCCGGTTCGCCAACACAGCCCAGTGCGGGTTATTCCACCTCCCCGCACTGGACGGGCTACGGGGAGCATTCAACCAGGTAAGGTTGGGCAGGCTCGGTGCTCAAGGGAGCCAGTACGCCTGCACGGTCCGGTATATCCGGCGCCACCTTCCCGCCCCAGCCCAGTACCACCAGTGCCTACACCACGCACCAGGCCTATAGTGCGCTTTGAGAATCCAGTGTGCCCCGTTCCTGATCCACGCACTAGCCCTATGGTGCGTGTCTCCAGCCCAGTACCTCCAGTTCCGGCACCACGCAACAAGCCTCCTGTGCGTCTCCAGAGCCCTATACGCACTGTTCCTTCTCCCCGCACTCGCCCTGAGGTGCGTGCCCTCAGCCCGGTACCACCAGTGCCGGTACCACGCACCAGGCCTATAGTGCGCTTTGAGAATTCAGTGTGCCCTGTTCCTGCTCCCCGCACTAGCCTTGAGGTGCGTGTCTCCAGTCCGGTACCACCAGTTCCGGCACCACGCACCAGGCCTACTGTGCGCCTCAGCAGGTCAGAGTCGGCCGTCTGCCCAACGCCGCCTGCACTGCTCGTCTGCCCAGCACTGTCTGTACTGTCTGCCTGCCCAGCGCCGTCTGAGCCATCCGTCTGCCCAGCGCCGTCTGAGCCATCCGCCTGCCCAGCGCCGTCTGAGCCATCCGTCTGCCCAGCGCCAATCTGAAGCCAATCCGTCTGCCCAGCGCCATCTGAGCCATCCGTCTGCCCAGCGCCATCTGAGCCATGCCGTCTGCCCAGCGCCATCTTGAGCCATCCGTCTGCCCAGCGCCATCTGAGCCATCCGTCTGCCCAGCGCCATCTGAGCCATCCGTCGTCCCGAGCATTGAGCCGCCCGTCTGTCCCGAGCCGTTAGAGCCGCCCGTCTGTCCGAGTCGCTAGAGCCGTCCGTCAGTCAGGAAGCCGCCAGAGCCGCCAGCCAGTCAGTAGCCACAGAGCCGCCAGCCAGTCAGGAGCCGCCAGAGCCTCAGCCAGTCAGGAGCCGCCAGAGCCGCCAGCCAGTCAGGAGCCGCCAGAGGCGCCACCAGTCAGGAGCCGCCAGAGCCGCCAGCCAGTCAGGAGCCGCCAGAGCCGCCAGCCAGTCAGGAGCCGCCAGAGCCGCCAGCAGTCAGGAGCTGCCAGAGCCGCCAGCCAGTCATGAGCCGCCCTCCAGTCATGAGCCGCCCTCCAGTCATGAGCGCCCTCCAGTCATGAGCGCCCTCCAGTCATGAGCTGCCCTTCCAGTCATGAGCTGCCCTCCAGTCATGAGCTGCCCCCAGTCTGCTCCTCCAGTCATGAATTGCCATCAGTCCGGAGTTGCCTCTCTGTCCGGAGTGCCTCTCCTGTCCGAGTTGCCCCTCTGTCCTGAGTTGCCCCCGTTCCTGAGTTGCCCCTCTGTCCTGAGTTGCCCCTCTTTCGTGTTGCCCTCTGTCCTGAGCTACTCTCTGTCCGAGCTACCTCTCTGTCCTGAGCTACCTCTAAATCATGTGGGGCCTTAGGGAGGATTCTTAGGCCAAGTCGTGGGCGAGGGTCGCCACTCAAAGGACGCTAAGGAGGGGGACAAAACAGTGGTGGAGTGGTGTCCCGTCCCCGCCGGAGCCGCCACCGCGACAGATGCCCACCCAGACCCTCCCCTGAGTTTTAGGGTGCGTTCGGAGTCCGCACCTCGGGGGGTACTGTAACGCCCTGACCAGAGTTCTTATGTGTTTTGCTTGTTTAGTGTTGGTCAGGGCGTGAGCTGGTGGGAATTCTAGTTGTGTCTAGTTCGGCTCTTTTGTTCCAGTCCTAATATGGTTCTCAATCAGAGACAGCTGTGAATCGTTGTCCCTGATTGAGAATCATATATAGGTGGCTTGTTTTGTGTTGGGGATTGTGGGTGGTTGTTTCCTGTCTCTGTGTTTGTGTTCTGCACCAGATAGGACTGTCTCGGCTTTCACATTTGTTATTTTGTAGTTTGTATTAGTGTTCACGTTATTGTCATTCTTTATTAAACATGTTGAACACTAACTGCGCTGCATTTTGGTCCTCTCCTTCATCCCAGGAAGAAAGCCGTTACAATGTTGAGTTTGCAAGGGATCAAGCATGTCTTTTTGATCGGTGGTGTGGTTCTCGAGGTCAAGGACCTTGAGGAATTAAAGACAGTCATACTTCTCAAACAGTTTAAAAAATTGTCTTCACGAAAGTGTTGGTACCTACAGTTATGAGCACAAGGATCTCACTCTTGTGAAATCTGCAGTTCTTGTAGATGAGTTTGTGTTGACACAGACAAAGCACCCAGTAGTTATCCCTACGCAAAAATCAATCCAGAGAAGTCCCCTCCTACTGTGAGGTTTCAGTCCATTTCTACAGTGCCAAAGACAAAGACCTTCATAAAACATTTTTTTTTGTATCCGCCAGTTTGTCATTACTTCTGTGAGAAAGAACACAGTCTCTGTGTCCTAAGTTGAAACAGAAAAACGAGAGAGAGGAAAAAGCTGTTTCTTCTTGTGGGAGTACTCCAGCCCATTTAGTCTCTGGTTGGGACTGTTGTATCTCCTAAACAAGATTTTGGATCAGATGTGTATGAACCCACTGTTTCAGACCAGTTCGTATCTCTGCACGGTAGAGATACTTTTAAGCAGCCAGTGAAGATGTGAGACACTGGGGCAGTCCAGTTCTTCATTTTGGAGGGTGTTTTGCCTTTGTCTGACCCTTCAGCATCTGGTTACAGTGTGTTAGTACAAGGTGTGGAGATGGGTTGCATGGAAGTTCCTTTGTATAATGTAGAACTCGAGTCTGTTTTTATTTCTGGTTCTGTTGTCGTTGGAGTGAGGCCTAGCCTACCGATGAAGGGGTTCTCATTTATTTTGGGAAACGATTTGGCTGGAGGGAAGGTTGTGCAAAATCCTGTCGTTTGTAAGGAACCCTGAGTAGAGGAACCTGATGGGTTCAGTAAAGTAACCTAGAGTGTTACCAGCGTGTGCGTTAAAGTTATGTTTGAGCAAGTCTAGTGTTGAGGAGGATGTCAGCGATCCCACCATGGTCGATCTGTCCGACTTTTAAGGGTGCTTCTGATTTTTCTAAACCTTTCTTGAGTTGACCTCTCTTTTGAAAACCCAAAGGTGAGCGAGTTTGTAGGACCGCTGAAGGAAGAGAGAGCACCCCTACAGTTGACACTGATGTATAGGAAGCAGCTAATTGCTGAACAGAGTAAAGATGTTTCCCTCTCCCCTCTTTTTGCTGTGATACGTCTTTGACAGAGATTATGTTCTAATGAGGAAATGTGGTTCTCGCGCCACTTCTGGGAAAGACGATTGTCCCAGTGTATCTCAAATTGTTGTTCCAGTTGCACTTCCACAAGAGATACTGAAGTTGGCTCATGATGGTAGTATGGCAGGCCATCTTGGGGTCAACAAGACTCATGACTGTATCTTGCATAACTTATTTTGGCCTGGTCTGAAACAGGATGTTGTGTCTTACTGTAAATCCTGTTATGTTTGCCAGCGGACAGGAAAACCGAACCAAGCTGCACCGGTTGCACCTTTGCAGCCTATTCCTGCTTTTGACGAACCTTTCAGCAGGGTTCTGGTGGACTCTGCTGGTCCTTTGTCAAAAGCCAAGAGTGGTAACCAGTTTCTCTTAACCATAATGTGTGCTGTCACTTGTTTTCTTGAGGAAAATCACAGCTCCCAGTATTGTTAAGGCTCTGGTGAAATTATTTTCAATGTTTGGACTTCCGCAGGTAATCGAGTCAGACCAATGAGTGAATTTCATGTCAAGTCTTCCAGCAAATGCTACAACAGTTGGGTCTAACCCATTGCCCTTCTAGTGCCTACCACCCAGAGTATCAAGGTGCTCTTGAGAGATTTCATCAGACTTTGAAGTCTATGTTGAGAGTTTACTGCTTTGAGTTTGAGAAAGACTGGGATGAAGCGGTCCTTTTTGTGCTGTTTGCAGTGCAGGATGCTGGTCAGGAATCTCTCAGTTTTAGTCCGTACGAGCTCGTGTTGGACATTGTCAGACGTCCTTTGAGTTTGGTGAGAGAGAGGTTGTTGCAGGGTGACACCTTAAACACAAAAACAAAACTGTTCGAGCATGTTAGCACTTTTCAATACAGATTACACTGTGCCTGTGAGTTTGCTAGTGAGAATCTGGAGAAATTGTGGTACGATTGGAAAACCCGAGACCGCACTTTCGATGTGGGTGACCAAGTCCTGTTTTTTTTGCCCGTTCTGGGGTCACCATTGCAGGCTCACTTTTCGGGCCTTACTCCCTAGTAAAAATAAATGGTAATCTGGATTATATCATTGCCACACCGGAGCACAGGAAAAATACTTGGCTGTGTCATGTCAACATGTTGCAACCATACTTCACCCGCTACAATCGGACAGAGAAGTTGGTGGAAACTGGTAGTGATGTTCTGCCTGTATTCTCAGATGTGCCAACCCAGACAAATGTACTAGAGCATGACATTGATGTTGGGGACTTGGCCTGGATCAAACAACATGCCTATCGAGTGAACCCTGAAAAGAGAGAAGATCCGCAGTGAGAGAGTTTCCTCTTAAAATCATACATTTTTGTGGTAAGGACAACTTGTTTGCTGATTCTCTCTCAAGGGTGGGCAGTCAAGTTTTGTGTTTTGCTAGTGTGAAGCCCTGGCTTTTCCGTATTGGAGATGAGTCTTGTTTCGGCTAGTTCCAAGGCGACTATAAAAAATAAACAAATTAAATAAATAGTGTGTTTTTGTCTTATTGTTGACAGCCAATAAACTACATGTTTGTATTGGAGAAGGCGATGCATAAGTAGCGACGCATTTAAGTTGATTATGTTGTGAAAAGAAAGTTTGCTGTTGGTGGTGAGCAAACTTATCCAACAAAAATCTAAGATATATTTGTTGTCTTAAGGAAGGTGTTACAGGTTTTGTTTTTTCCATTTATGTTTACAAGCATGTATAGCTTGTTAGCACGTAGGGTGCACCGATTGGTGTAACCTCGTTAGTCATATGTGTTACACCTGTGCTGGTTGACATCTTCTCAACTTGAAAATCAGAGGAAAAAGGAAGAACACAAATTGAGGTGGTTTTGGTCGCTATGGCAGGGTGTGGAAGCTAGAGCCTTCAGGCAACTCATTTGTTTCATGAAGTCACAAATCACACTTCAATCAAAATATATATATTTTTTTTAGTTTAAGGCTTTACAATATAAGATGCATTGAAGTCATCAATGACAACTTTATTTTCTACACAGCTCTTTGAAATGGGTGTCCTTTGACATTGTTCCATATGTTACACATGGTCCATCACATCAGTCTTCCAGTATGGTACATACTACACATCAGTGATGTTAGAGGGAAACCAGAGACTGCACCAAACTTTTAGAGAGTGTCTGTCTGCAGCTGGATACTATTGAAGTTTCCTAGCAAATGTAATAACTTGACTGGAGGCTTGGGCAGTATCCAGATTGTCAGTATGGCACATACCTTGTGCAAACACTGCAAACACAAAACAAACATTAGACAACAAGCCTCTTGAACCAGGAGGGGATTATCTGCTGTTAAAAAGAGAAGCTTGATTTTGCAAGAAGCTAACTGGCTAGATACAGTGGCAAGAAAAAGTATGTGAACTCTTTGGAATTACCTGGATTTCTGCATAAATTGGTCATAAAATTTGATCTGATCTTCATCTAAGTCACAACAATAGACAAACACAGTCTGCTTAAAATAATAACACACAAACAATTGTATGTTTTCATGTCTTTATTGAACATAACATTTAAACATTCATAGTGCAGGGTGGGAAAGTATGTGAAACTTTGGATTTAAGTTCTCTGGGATAGGTGGGACGGTAGCGTCCCACTTGGCCAAAATCCAGAAAAAATGTAGGGCGCCAAATTCAAATATAGTACTATTAAAATCTATCTTTCATGAAATCACACATGAAAGACACCAAATTAAAGCTACACGTGTTGTGAATCCAGCCAACATGTCTGATTTCAAAAAGGATTTACGGGGAAAGCACACCAAACAATTATGTTAGCTCAGTACATAGCCACAGAAAAACACAGCCATTTTCCCAGCAAAAGATAGTAGTCACAAAAGCAGAAATAGAGATAAAATGAATCACTAACCTTTGATGATCTGCATCAGATGACACTCATAGGACATCATGTTACACACTACATTTATGTTTTGTTCGATAATGTGCATATTTATATCCACAAATCTCGGTTTACATTGGCGCCATGTTCAGAAATGCCTCCAAAATATCCGGAGTAATTGCAGAGAGCCACGTCAAATAACAGAAATACTCATCATAAACTTTGATGAAAGATACATGTTTTACACATAATTAAAGATACACTTGTTCTTAATGCAACCGCTGTGTCAGATTTCAAAAAAACTTTACGTAAAAAGCACACCATGCAATAATCTGAGACGGCGCTCAGATTTAACAACCTTTCTCCGCCATGTTGGAGTCAACAGAAATTACATCATAAATATTCCCTTACCTTGATTATGTTCATCAGAATGCACTGCCAGGAATCCTAGTTCCTTATTACTTATGTCCAATTAGCTACTTTTGCTAGCATGTGTAGTACACGTGTCCAAACGCTCGCGCAGATATTACAAGTCGAATAAACTGGGCAAACTTAGTAGAGAATCAATTTTCAGGATGTTGTTATCATATATATCCAATAACGTTCCAACCGGAGCATTCCTTCATGTCTGTAGAAGTTATGGAACGCAAGGCGATATCATGAGGAAAGCGCGTGACCAAGAACTGGCAATCTGCCAGACCAATGACTGAAACACCTCCCATCCGGCCCCACATCACACTAGAGGCTTCATTCAGCGTTCTACAGACTGTTGACATCTAGTGGAAGGCATAGGAAGTGCAAACAGATCCATATATTACAGGGAATTGAATAGGCGATGACTTTAACATCRACCAGTCTCAGAATTYTCACYTCCTGTTTGGATTTTTTCTCAGGTTTTTGCCTGCCATATGAGTTCTGTTATACTCACAGACATCATTCAARCAGTTTTAGAAACTTCAGAGTKTTTYCTAYCCAATAGTAATAATAMTATGCATATATTAGCATCTGGGACAGAGTAGGAGGCAGTTCACTATGGGCACGCAATTCATCCAAAAGTGAAAATGCTGCCCCCTATATCAAAGAAGTTAATAACTGGTTGACCCTCATTTGGCAGCAATTACCTCAACCGAATGTTTTCTGTAGTTGCGTATCCTTTTTACAAAACTGTTTCAGTTCAGCAATATTCTTGGGATGTCTCGTGTGAACTGCTCTCGAGGTCATGCCACAGCATCTCAATCGGGTTGAGGTCAGGACCTCTGGCTGGGCCACTCCAGAAGGTGTATTTTCCTCTGTTGAAGCCATTCTGTTGTTGATTTACTTCTGTGTTTTGGGTCGCATCACCCCACTTTTGTTTCGCTTCAATTGGCGGATAGATAAGCTTACATTCTCCTGCAAAATGTCTTGATAAACATGGGAATTCATTTTTCCGTCGATGATAGCAAGTTGTCCAGGCCCTGAGGAAGCAACGCAGCCCCAAACCATGATGCTCCCTCCACCATATTTTACAGTTGGGATGAGGTTTTGATGTTGGTGTGCTGTGCCTTTTTTCTCCACACAGTGTTGCATGTACCTTCCAAACAACTCAACTGTAGTTTCATCTGTTCACAGAATATTTTTGCCAGTAGTGCTGTGGAACATCCAGGTGCCCTTTTGCGAACTTCAGATGTGCAGCAATGTTTTTTTTGGACAGCAGTGGCTTCTTCCATGGTGTCCTCACATGAACACCATTCTTGTTTAGTGTTTTACGTATCGTAGACTTGTCAACAGAGATGTTAGCATGTTCCAGAGATTTCTGTAAGTCATTAGCTGACACTCTAGGACTCTTCTTAACCTCATTGAGCATTCTGCACTGTGCTCTTGCAGTCATCTTTGCAGGACGGCCACTCCAAGGGAGAGTAGCAACAATGCTGAACTTTCTCCCATTATAGACAATTTGTCTTACTGTAGACTGATGAACATCAAGGCTTTTAGAGATACGTTTGTAACCCTTTCCAGGTTTATGCAAGTCAACAATTCTTAATCTTAGGTCTTCTGAGATCTATTTTGCTCGAGGCATGGTTCACATCAGGCAATGCTTCATGTGAATAGCAAACTAACATTTTGTGGGTTTTCTTTATATTGCAGGGCAGCTCTAACCAATCTTCAATCTCATCTCATTGATTGGACTCCAGGTTAGCTGAGAACTGACTCCAATTAGCTTATGGATAAGTCATTAGCCTAGGGGTTCACATACTTTTTCCAACCTACACAGTGAATGTTTAAATTATGTATTCAATATAGACAAGAAAAATACAATAATTTGTGTGTTATTAGTATAAGCACACTCTGTTTGTCTATTGTTGTGACTTAGAGGAATCATTTTTTGACCAATTTATGGAAATCCAGGTAATTCCAAAGGGTTCACATACTTTTTTTGCAACTGTAACTACTAAGTTAGAAAATTAAATGTACAACTTCAGAGCATTTAGCGTATTTTAGACAGTTAACTTAATAGTTATAAGATATCTAGCTGGCAAACATTAAGTTGTGAATTCCATACTGTAACTTGATCACCTGGTGCGTGCTGCAGTGAGTGACTCACAAGGCTCCGGTCTCTTGTACACTACCGGTCAAAAGCTTTAGAAAACCTATTCATTCAAAATGTTTCTTTATTTTTACTATTTTCTACATTGTAGAATAAAAGTGAAGACATCAAAGCTATGAAATAACACATATGGAATCATGTAGTAAGCAAAAGTGTTAAACAAATCCAAATATATTTTATATTTGAGATTCTTCAAATAGCCACCCTCTGAATTGACAGCTTTGCAAACTCGTGGCATTCTCTCAACCAGCTTCAGCTTTGCACAGCACACATAGCAATTACCTGTAGCATGTAACTAAATCATAGTATTGTCCTCAGAATCCACCTGGAATGCATTTATATTAACAGGTGTGCCTTGTTAAAAGTTAATTTGGAATTTATTTCCTTCTTAATGCGTTGGAGCCAATCAGTTGTGTTGTGACAAGGTAGGGGGTATACAGAAGATGGCTCTATTTGGTAAAAGACCAAGTCTATATTATGACAAGAACAGCTCAAATAAGCAAAGAGAAATGGCAGTCCATCATTACTTTAAGACATGAAGGTCAGTCAATATGAAACATTTCGAGAACTTTTAAGGCACACCTGTTAATATAAATGCATTCCAGGTGACTACCTCATGAAGCTGGTTAAGAGAGTGCCAAGAGAGTGCAAAGCTGTCATCAAGGCAAAGGGTGGCTATTTGAAGAATCTCAAATCTAAAATATATTTTGATTTGTTTAACACTTTTTTGCTTACTGCATGATTCCTAATGTATTATTTCGTAGCGTTGATGTCTTCACTATTATTCTACAATGTAGAAAATAGTAAAAAATAAAGAAAAACCCTTGAATGAGTAGGTGTTCTAAAACTTTTGACCGGTAGTGTAGTTGTGTGCTTTTAAACAAACACCATGTGACTGAGGACTACCGTTAAGCTTCATAATAAAAAATTATGTGACTGGGGAAATCAAGAGCGCAATCTGCATTATTTCCTAACGTATTGTGCTAGTTGACTGCAGGTATTTACTTAAAATGTCACTACAAATATATTGATGGTATTGAAAAACCATCACTTGGGTATTTCCAAATATTATTCTATTAGTATATGGTATATATGGTATATGTCTATTTGACTGTACACAATAGCAGACACAGTGAAGAACATGATTCAATTGTAATGAAAGGGAACTGGCCAAATAGGGTTTCAAATCAGTACTAGTAAACTAGGTGCACAGCACACATAGCAATTACCTGTAGCATGTAACTAAATCATAGTATTGTCCTCAGAATCCAAATAGAGGAAAAAGAAGTAGATGTTAACTTGACATGTCCTAGAGTCACCTACATGAATGCAATATATTTGTTTGTGTTGGTATGAGGTCTCCTCTCTTTTAGAGCAGTGTGGAGTAGAATAGAGTTATTAATCACATGATATTAAAGCTGTGAAAGGTTCTTCCACTGCTGAGACTCATCTATCAAGCGTAACTCAAACAAACACATCTGTCCAAATTCATCCACACACTTCCAATGCAAAGTATGAGACCGAGCTTACTGCATGGATATTTAGCATGCACAATATTGCGGATTAGCATCATTCTCTCCATATCGACCATATGGATACCAGCATCACCAGCATCAGAGACCAGATTCAAGGGGCTTTGGTTTTTTCCCACAAACTATGCAGTTTAGGGCTTAATGACGACGTCTGGGAATATTGGGCTATTGCCTGGTCCAGTACTCATTTAGTCATGTCAGTATTCAGGGCAATATTACGATTATGCTGTGTTTGAAATGCTTATTCAGCCTATGCATCTAGCTATACTGGGTATCGGTTTATTTGAACTATATGTCTAAAAGCATATTCCACATCTTAAAGCACATCAAAACATGACATTTACAGCTATTGTGTTATGTTTAGATGTCGGTATTCCACAAATACTGTGAATGTTGTGGTACCAGTTTACCAGTTTACTCTGAATGAAACCTAAGGAAGTGGTTGTTTCTACAGTCAAGGTTCTGAGCCTGTTTTTTATTCTGAGTTTATTCAGTTCCTGCTCCTTCCTCTCCCTCAGACACCTTGGCTATAGCCTAATCCCTCTTGTAGGGACTGTCTGGGACTGACCTGCAAAACACTGACCTAGTACCTCTGTCACACCCTGATCTGTTTCACCTGTCTTTGTGATTGTCTCCACCCACCTCCAGGTGTCTCCTGTTTTCCAAATTAGTCCCGGTGTATTTATCCCTGTGTTTCCTGTCTCTCACTCTGTGCCAGTTTGTCTTGTTTTGCCAAGTCAACCAGTGTTTTTCCTAGCTCCTATTTTTCCCAGTCTCTGTTTTTCCTAGCCCTCCTGGTTTTTGACCCTTGCCTGTCCTGACGCCGAATCCACCTGCCTGACCTCGAGCCTGCCTATCCCCTTGTACTGTATGGACCTGGTTTATGAACTCTCGCCTGTCCCCGACCTGCCTTTTGCCTACCCCTGTTGTTGTAATAAATATCGGAGCTCAACCATCTGCCTCCTGTGTCTGCATTTGGGTCTCGCCTTGTGCACTTATAACCTCAGTAACAGGAGCCACACAAACACCGTGCTTCTGTGAACACTTGGGGTGGAGATGTCTCTGAAATGGGGTTGTAACAACATACAGTATTTGCTAGGCTGTAGGCATTACTTTGAGATGGATAAAGCGAAAACAGAAGATTTATTTACCACCCCTGGAGTCGAGTGTCAACTCAACCAATGTATCCTGCCATGTGTCTCCTACCATGTAGTGTAAAATGTCTCGTGTCAGTCAGCTTATGTCCAGTTTGTTGTTTTCCTTTGCTGCGGGTCTTGAGTGGATATAGTAGACACCACTGGAGGCTTCTGAGGGGAGGACAGCTCATAATGTCGAAGGGTGTAAATGGAATGACAAACACATGTAAACCATTTGTTTGATGTATTTGATACCATTCCACTCATTCTGCTCCAGCCATGTTGGTGGCACCCAATTAAGGTGCCACCAACCTCCTTTGGTAGACACCCAACCGTGTTGCAGACAACCAAGTCACAGTGGTGTGTATCCATGGGTGCCAAGGGAAGCCAGGCTTCCCCTGAAAAATTACAGAAAAAAAAACAAACATGATTTAACATTTTGTCTCTGTATCATCATTTTCCTTAATTTTGCTAGAGGCTGAATGTATTTCAACAGAAAAAGCATTTGAGCCAATGTATCTGATGCACTGGTCAAAAAGAGTATCATATTGTTGCCTCCTGTAGCATTAATTGCAAAGGAAGCCAGCGAGAATTTGGCCTCCCTTGATAATTTTTTTTTGTTAAACAGCGCTGAGCTAAACTGAGTCAACTGTGGTGCAAAAAAAAAAAGTGTCAAGGGAAGCCAGTTTGGATTTGGCTTCACTCCAATCACATCAAAGGAAAAACGTCATAACAGAACTTGAATTGTTGTGTCGTTGTCCATCAGTGGCTAGCTATCTTAAATTGACCCTTTTTGAAATTAGCCATTGCTGGAGATAGGGATTTGGAGTTTTGGTTTTACCTAACCATTGGCCAATATGGAGAATTATAACAGCGATTCTGATCCAACCATAAATTCATACATTGTGCACCTGGCCTGAGGATGGAAGTTCAGTATGTAGCTAGATGTAGTAGGCTAATGCTAACTAGCTGGCTCATTGTTGCTCATCAAAGGTAGTTAGTCTAGCGAGCAAGCATTTTAGCCAGGTAGCATAGGACAAAAAAATAAAAGTGTTTTTTTCTACTGCGCCGCGCACACACACACACACACCACACACACACACACACACACACACACACACACACACACACAACACACACACACACACCACACACACCACACACCACACACACACACACACACACAAACAGACACAGACACAGACACAGACACAGACACAACACAGACACAGAAATCAGAACCATGGACAGCCACATATTTAGCTTACGTTGATTGGACTAAATTGTTTTTGGTATCTTTTCACTGTATTAGACTAAGCATAGGTGATTTGAATGGTGCTGGAATAGTGGAGTCAACTCCTGTTTTCATTCAGACTTGTGGTTACTCCCATTGGTTCTAAATAAATGGTTGTTTAGTAGTCAAATGAAATTATCGTTAATTTACTTGACCATGCTGTAGGTCCTTTAACTGTTTGTTACATGCAATATGCTTTGCGGACTTCACTGGACAGTGGTTGCTCTCCAGTATTGTGAACAAAGGGGTGGTTGAATCTACTCTGCCACTGTCTTCTTATTGTCTCGGCCTCAGTCCTATATATCACAGTGGCAAGACATATGAACTAACAGGTTATAGAGCAAACAACACAATTCTCACAACACAGGTCCTAATCTGGCTTTTTTTCTGTCTTGGCTTCCACAGTGATTGTTACCCACTCATCGCTACTGCCAAGTCGTCTCAATGTTTAAAGATTTGAAGTCAAAATTATAAGAGAGGCTTTCTGGAAGGACTATTCTCTGAGCTGGATCCATCCAGCAGACATTTTAAATGTAATTGAAAAATACAAAATATTTAAGCGGATGTGAATGACTGGTCTCACGTACACCCGGCGGAAATTACTCCTTTCACCAGAGACCATCTCTCAGGCGCTTTGTGGAATTTAAAAATTATTGAAAAGAGTGAGTGAATTACACTGATAAAGCACTCTCGAAAAGTCAGTGCTAAATGCTTTATCTTGAGCAAGTCATGCTTAGCACAGAAGTCTTTGTTGTCTTCCTCCCATCCTTGTTGTAAGGGTTAGGACCAGGTCTGAAAAGAGCTAACACGTTGATTCAAGTCAACACATTGCCATCTACTAATGAAATGTACTGTCTGTTTAAGAACAGTAACGTAAATCACTTTATGGTTTAACCACAGTTTTTTTCTGTACTTTGGTACAAATGAAATTGTACCAATCATATGTTGGCTGAGAGCTTGGATCAGAGGTCACATAACTAATGACAACATTAACAAATGTTGACATGGCTTCTAATGCATATTTGTCCGACCGACCTGCGCAAACTCCCTCAAGGGTTTCGACTGTGCCATGTCCAATGTAAACATAAACAGATATGGAGTTGCATCACATTAGCATTACCTTATGAAGCAGGACCCTATGTTCCAAAAGTTTAGATCATCCACATCCAATATATACATTTACGTCATTTAGCAGACGCTCTTATCCAGAGCGACTTACAAATTGGAAAGTTCATACATATTCATCCTGGTCCCCCCGTGGGAATTGACCCCACAACCCTGGCGTTGCAAGCGCCATGCTCTACCAACTGAGCCACACTGAGCCACACGGGACAATGTTTTAGTTTGATCTCGTCATGACTGGGTTGTTTTAGTATGTTCAGTCATTTGTTTACTGAGATCTCGGATGAATTCATCTTTTATATCTTGCACGCATACTCATGACTGGAATGTATTTCTCATCTGAAAGGAATTAATTTGTTATTTTTGGGGGGCAAATGAGAGCACCAATAATATCTCCCCTGCTATAATAACCCCAATGGCAGCAACCTCAGGTTTGTCCTTTGTACAATTCTCAGCTGCAAACAATCAAACAGCTTTTATCTAGCACATCAATGAATGAATGAATTAAAGTCACTACATCAAGCACTAGCCATGCCTCAAGTCTATCTCTGGATAACTCTGGGGTATGACATGGCCTAAATCTCAATGTTAGTACTATATTATTGTCATCTTCTTATAACATCCTAGAAGTGAATACCTACTCCTCATGGCAAAAACCTCAGTGTGAAAACTCCCATGAAAGGGAGACACTGGAACATACAGTAGATAAGGACTATTTTTAGGTATTAAAATCCCCTTAAGGGTCTGGAAAAGGTTTTCATCTCTTAAAATACCTCTTATTTTTATCCTGTAATGCTTAACCTAGAAAATCATACATGAAATGTGCCTATTTTCCCCCCCATGTTCAGCATAAAAGTATGGCAGAGCATGTGCTTGCCACTAACATGATAAGAGGGGCTGACATTGAAGGCAACTTTCTTCGATCAGCATCAGTGGGAGGACAATCTCTTCCCGTCAGCAGAGGGAAATGAAAGCGCTCTCAAATATAATGGCCGCCTCATTTCTCTAATAGTAATATTAGGTTGGGTATACCACCACAGAGATCTGATTATGTAATAAGTTGGCAGAGGGATGAGATTGGGGGGACGTTGCCAGATATTGGCTAAAGCAATTCCGAAGCAAATAATTGTACATTTTTCAATCCACTTTGCCAGGGTCACAATGTGGGATGTTAAAATACCTAAAATATCTTCCAATCGATTCGTTCTGAACAGAAATACTATTTTCGTTCCGTTCCTATGTTCAGTCCAGCAAAATAAAGTTCTTAACCGGTTAGAAAAAAAAGATGCGAATGAAATTTTGCAGGTGGGGAGAGAGCAAGAGAGGGTTGATTTGAGAAGGTTTGAAGTGCTGGGCA
Organism: Salvelinus sp. IW2-2015; assembly: GCF_002910315.2. Classification (NCBI taxonomy): domain Eukaryota; kingdom Metazoa; phylum Chordata; class Actinopteri; order Salmoniformes; family Salmonidae; genus Salvelinus; species Salvelinus sp. IW2-2015. The sequence goes on along the minus strand of NC_036846.1, from coordinate 11,202,998 downwards.
TCTTATGACTTGCATTATCTGAATTAGGTCCACAGAATTATTCCTAGGAGTAGCGGCTTCTATGGAGGAACTTTGAATGTCCTTTGAGCTAGCCAGCTATCAACCTTGTGTGCAGAACGGCACCAGAATTAAAAACATGTCTTACCTTTTTGTAGTTAATAAATCCAATGTGAAACTTGATAACTAGGCCTGTAGTGTCCTTAGTAACTAGCATTGAAAAAGTTTAACCAAATCTCTCTCCTTATCTTCTGAATCATGCTTGTAATGTCAGTACAGTAGCCTATGCACACACACTGGCAAAGAGTTTCAGCTTGCAAGCAGACACTGGAAAAAGCTGAGTGACATAGTGAGAACTTTGCATAGGTGCTTTAAGTATTTTTTTGTTGGAACTGAAAAAAAGGCATGGAACGTAAAATAACGTTATTAACCGCATTCAATGCTTTTAAAATAACAGTTCTGTTCCGGAACATTATAGATCACTTTCGTTCCCGGTTCTATTTCTGTTCATTGAAATGTTATTTTCCGGTTTACTGTTCTGTTCCCTGAACCAGTTCCAACCCCTGTCAGCAACTGACTTTTTAGATGAATATTCACTTCAAATTGTTATGATGTCTGTGTCATTGTTTGTCTCAATAAGTTTCTTTAATTGAGTAGCATTTACCACATGCCTGTGATGTTTGCTTGAGGCATTGTGCTCATATTCAACCATGCATAATTTAACTGTGATGCAGTCTATACCTAACATTTGAAATACCTGGGTACTGCAATATGAATAAAGTTTCAGATGAGAGAGAGAATCATCCATTGTATAGAGTATCCATAAAACCTGTAAGTGGATCATATAAAACTGGTCATTACAGTTAGTAGCTAGTGTGGCTAGAATTCGAGCAACACATTAGAGGACATCCAACAAATGCCAGGGTCAGAGGAAAGTTGACACCATCCCCAACCTTAGCATGGTTCCAAACATTATACCCCATTCATGTCGGTAAAGTTAAAGTATCATATTACTCTATAAATCCCAGCGAATTCATTGGCTATGGCTCATGAAGCGATAGGGAATGTTGTTATTCAGGTTAAATTAAATGCATTCGTTTGCAAAGACCCCTATACATCATAGTTGCACAATCTGGCATTTCAGGTGCCCACGAATGGCTGACTGTTTTCCCTTTCCAAGGCAGCACGGAGGTGGCCTTATGTGGTCTTCCTTGTCCGATGGTTTATGTAACCAGAGTTTTTGAAATATCACTCTGAGGATTTAGCCAGGCTGAGGCTTTGTAATCCTCAGCACAGATACTTTTACAAATCCTGTATTTAATTAGATTTCCCCATTAGTCATCTGCAGTCTGAAGCCTAATTCCAGCATAATGTGAGAGTGAGAGTGTGTGTGTATCCCTGGCAGCCACAAAAACTGGAGTCTGTGTTATATTTCAGTGTCTAGTTGTCCAAGTTCCATTTCACCTTGCAGACCATATTGGCGTAATTTGACTGAAAATACAGTACAGGTATGTTGGTGTAGTCTTTCCCTTGACTGACAGGTCAGCCATTTGTGTATGAATAATTTCTCAGTCTCACCTAGTGAGTGACATTTTATCAGAGAGATACAGAGGAGATTTAATTTCATGTTAGAATTATCAACAATGTCCGTACAGGGTAAACTTTAATAGAAATCGCGTTCGATTTGCTTGCAGTGATAACGGTTGTGTGACAAGGAGAGGTTGAATTACTGTCAGTCAATGAAAAGATCATGTGAGCAGTCATATTACAGACAGACTGTTAGATTGCTTCATTGATTTTGTGACACACTCGCCGACTTAATACTGTTACCTTGGGGTCCTTATGAGACCATTGACAACGAAATTACGTTGGAGATTCACAGTGGTCTGCAGTCGCAATTGTATATACAAATTCTGAGATTATGGAGCAATTTTGTATTGGAAGGTTGAAAAATGAATTAACTGGACTTACTTTCACAATGTCAGCTTTGTTTAGTGTTTGCAGGAAAATTTGATGAAAATACGTCTTTATGCTCAGAGTAAATCGTTTTACACAGCTACTCAAGCAGTGATACGTTTACCTACACTACAGCCTTCAGAAAAGCCTTGGCTATTATGGGTCTTTTGAAAACGGCTAATTCAGTAATGTGGAGATTCAACCCGACATAACCTCTCATCACTCAAGGGCACCTTATCCCGAGAGGTTTTTGCCACTGAATATATAAAGACCTAAATTTAGCGAGTTCAATTATTATTAGCTTGTGAAATAATTCACTATTGATTTTTTGTTTAACACCATCTTTGTTCAAATCCATGACATTTTCAGAAGAAAATGATTCTGAAAGATTAAGCCTTGGGGCAGTTCCATCAATAATACCCCACATTTGCCCAGTCCACGCCTGGGCTACCCAGACCCCTCTTTTATACTGCTGTTACTAAGCATAGTCACTTTAACTCTACCTACGTGTACATATTACCTCAATTACCTCGACTAACCGGTGCATCCGCATATTGACTCTGTACCGGTACATCCTGTATTTACACAACTACTGTTATTTTACTGCTGCTGTTTCATTTTTCCTTTAATAATCTATTTTCTACTTATCTATTTTTTACTTAACACTTATTTTTCTTAACTTCTTAAAGATTTGTTGGTTAAAGGGTAAGTAAGCATTTCACTGCAAGTACCTGTTTTATTCAGCGCACGTGTTAGGATTGTGTATTGGAGGCGAAGTCAGGTGCAGGAGAGCAGAGTGTAGTGAACAGGCGCACAAAATGACAAAATGACAGCACAAAGTAACATAAAATGTGCCCAAAACACGGAACATAGACAAAAAGTAATGCGCGTAACAATATCCACAATATCAAAATACACGTAACACAAACAATCCTACACACAGACATGATGGGGAACAGAGGAATAAATACATATTAATTGATTGGGGAATGAAAACCAGGTGTGCAGGGAACAAGAAAAAACAAATGGATATATGAAAAATGGAGCAGCGATGGCTAGAAAGCCGGTGACGTCGACCGCCGAACGCTGCCTGAACAAGGAGAGGAGCCGACTTCGGCGGAAGTCGTGACAGCATGTGACAAATACAATTTGATTTGATTTGAAGGAGGTGCTGTGATGGTGTGGGGGTGCTTTGCTGGTGACACTGTCTGTGATTTATTTAGAATGCGCTTAGTGGGACTTTCATTTGTTTTTCAACAGGACAATGACCCAACACACCTCCAGGCTGTGTAAGGGATATTTGACCAAGAAGGAGAGTGATGGAGTGCTGCATCAGATGACCTGGCCTCCATAATCACCCGATCTCAACCCAATTAAGATGGCTTGGGATGAAATGGACTGCAGAGTGAAGAAAACGCAGCCAACAAGTGCTCAGCATATGTGGGAACTCCTTCAAGACTGTTGGAAAAGCATTTCAGGTGAAGCTTTTTGAGAGAATGCCAAGAGTGTGCAAAGCTGTCATCAAGGCAAAGGGTGGCTACTTTGAAGAATCTCTAATATAAAATATATTTTGATTTGTTTAACACTTTTTTGGTTACTACATCATTCCATATGTGTTATTTCATAGTTGTGATGTCTTCACTATTATTCTACAATGTAGAAAATAGTAAAAATAAAACCTTTGAATGAGTAGGTGTGTCCAAACCTTTGACTGGTACTGTGTATATACTAGTCATAAGTGGCGCAGCGGTCTAAGGCACTGCATCTCAGTGCAAGAGGTGTCACTACAGTCCCTGGTTCGATTCCAGGCAGTATCACATCTGGCTGTGATCCCATAGGGCGGTGCACAATTGGCCTAGCTGACTTGCCTAGTTAAATAAAGTTAACTTTTTATTTTCTTTTTTCTTCTAAATAACACGTTTTTGACTGCACTGGGCCTTTTTAAGAATTTTGTGAGCATGACTCAGGCCGAAAGGCTTCACTGCACGCTTTTGAGGAGACGGACATCTCAAAACAGAAACATAATTTGATTGATACAGTTGAAAAGGATTTGTTTTATTTACCTTGGGAAACAGACCTGCAGCGTTCTGGAGATGTTTGCAGTGTCCATATTAGGTCAGTCACACAACCTTAGTTGTGTCAGAGAAGTTACTTGGAGTTCTTAGAACACTGGGTTCTTAGGACACGGATCCCGTTACCGGGGTCAAAAAAAGAAACATCCGGGGAAGCTGGAGCGCGCCAAAATCAAATTACAAAATTGTAATATTAAACATTCATGAACATACAATTGTCCTACATTATCTCGCTCATTTTTCAAAATAAAAGCTTGAAACTATGTCTAAAGACTGGTCACACCCTGATGAAGCCACAGGAAAAGGAATCTGGTTGATATCCCTTTAAATGGACGAAAGGCAGGCAATGGAACAGTGATTTTTCAAAATAGAAGTCACTTCCGGGTTGGATTTCCTCTGGTTTTTGCCTGCAAAATCAGTTCTGTTATACTCACAGACATTATTTTACCAATTTTAGAAACATCAGAGTGTTTTTAATTTAATGCTACCAATTATATGCATATCCTAGCGTCTGGGCCTGAGTAACAGGCAGTTTACTTTGGGCACGTCATTTATCCGAACTTCCAAACACTGCCCCCTAGCCCTAAGAGGTTTTAAATGGACTGACAGCACTGTTGCCAACAACTTATTTCAAAAATATTTTTATAGAAGGCCTACTACCATCAGTCAACCAATGGTACATACAGTAACTGTATTCCAAAAAATCAAAAATCGAATCTAATTTTATTTGTCACATGCGCTGAATACAACAGGTGCAGACCTTACAGTGAAATGCTTACCTACAAGCTCCTTAACAAACAATGCTTCAAGTAGTTAAGAAAAATAACTTAAGTATAAAAAAAACAATAATTAAACGGCAGCAGTAAAATAACAATAGCGAGGCTATGTACAGGGGGTACCGGTACAGAGTCAATGTGCGGGGGCACCGGTTAGTCGAGGGAATTGAGGTAATATGGACGTATAGGTAGAGTTAAAGTGACTATGCATAGATAATAAACAGTATCAGCACCATAAAAGGGGGGTCTGGGTAGCCCTTTGATTAGCTGTTCAAGCGTCTTATGGCCTGGGGGTAGAAGCTGTTAAGAAGCCTTTTGGACCTAGACTTTGCACTCCGGTACCGCTTGCCATGCGGTAGCAGAGAGAACAATCTATGACTAGGGTGGCTGGAGTCTTTGACAATTTTTAGGGCTTCCTCTGACACCATCTGGTATAGAGGTCCTGGATGGCAGGAAGCTTGGACCCAGTGATGTACTGGGCCGTACGCACTACCCTCTATAGTGCCTTGTGGTCGGAGGCCGAGCAGTTGCCATACCAGGCAGTGATGCAACGAGTCAGGATGCTCTCGATGGTGCAGCTGCAGAACCTTTTGAGGATCTGAGGACCCATGCCAAATATTTTCAGTCTCCTGAGGGGGAATTGGTTTTGTCATGCCCTCTTCATGACTGTCTTGGTGTAGTTGAACCATGATAGTTTGTTAGTGATGTGGACACCAAGGTACTTGAAGCTCTCAACCTGCTCCACTACAGCCCCGTCGATGTGAATGGGGGCGTGCTCGGTCCTCTTTTTCTTGTAGTCCACAATCACCTCCTTTGTCTTGATCATGTTGAGGTAGAGGTTGTTGTCCTGGCACCACACGGACAGGTCTCTGACCTCCTCCCTATAGGATGTCTCGTCGTTGTCGGTGATCAGGCCTACTACTGTAAACTTAATGATGGTGTTGGAGTCGTGCCTGGCCGTGCAGTCATAAGTGAACAGGGAGTACAGGAGGGGAATGAGCATGCACCCCTGAGGGGCCCCCGTGTTGAGGATCAGCATGGCGGATGTGTTGTTACCTACCCTTACCACCTGGGGGCTGCTGTCAAGAAGTCCAGGATCCAGTTGCAGAGAGGGGGTGTTTAGTCCCAGGGTCCTTAGCTTATTGATGAGCTTTGAGGGCACTATGGTGTTGAACGCTAAGCTGTAGTCAATGAATAGCATTCTCACATAGGCGTTTATTTTGTCCAAGTGGGAAAGGGCAGTGTGGAGTGTAATAGAGATTGCATCATCTGTGAATCTGTTAGGGCGGTATGCAAATTGGAGTGTGTCTAGGGTTTTTGGGATAATGCTGTTGATTTGAGCCATGACCAGCCTTTCAAAGCACTTCATGGCTACAGACGTGAGTGCTATGGGTCGGAAGTCATTTAGGCAGGTTACCTTAGTGTTCTTGGGCACAGGGACTATTGGCTTGACATCACAGTTCAGTTATGTTCTAAGGACTGCAGAATGATTCCCATGGTACCTCATTGAGCACCGAGCCACTGTGTAGAAGCCTGATTTCTGAAATTAATTACATTTTGAGCACCAGGAGGATGACCAAAGGATGGCATAAAAATAACATTATATATCATTATTACTATGGAGTTTTTATATTGAAAGAGATCTTTAATATTGACACCCATTCACAAACCCTAGCAAACACCATGGCATATACAGTACATCAAGGGACAAACGCACTCAATTAGTCTATAGGCTGGTTCCTCTATGCAGTCAATACAAGCTCAGCAGCACTGGTACTTTACCAGTTTTGTGACAACTTAATTTGTGATAGCTTAATTTGTGGAATGCGGCTCATTTGGCTAATCAACACTCGATTAGAGCTCACGTTGTGTTTCCTTAATATGGATGAAAATAACAACTCTTCATCATTGACATTTGAGGGGTATTTAGATTTGTAGTGATGATCCCAAGTCATGCCGAATCCAAGCCAACACTGAGTGGATATTTCACTGGGTGAATTTCTTTTCCCTTCCATGGTAGAATTAATTGGAGAATAAGGCATTTATTGCACATCAAGTGCTTGGCTTGATTAGAGAAATACGACAGGGTAGCCTGAGGCCACATAACAAGCTTTGTTTTGAAAGGAGAGCTATGAAAACAATATTACATCTTAAAATACAACAAGTACCATGATCTCTCTATTACTCACCCTCCTTTCACACACACACACACACACCAGACTGCATCCCTAGCCACGTCCTCAGAGCATGCGCAGACCAGCTGGCTGGTGTGTTCATGGACATATTCAATCGCTCTCTATCCCAGTCTGCTGTCCCCCAGGCTGCTGCCTACATAGACTCATATCACTGGCCACTTTAATAAATTGATCACTAGTCGCTTTAAAACAATGCCACATTAATAATGTTAATATTTTACAATTTCTCATCTCATATGTACAGTTGAAGTCGAATGTTTACATACACTTAGGTTGGAGTCATTAAAACTCGTTTTCCAACCACTCCACAAATTTCTTGTTAACAAACTATAGTTTTGGCAAGTCGGAGAGGACATCGACTGTGTGCATGACAGAAGTAATTTTTCGAACAGCTGTTTACAGACAGATTATTTCACTTATAATTCACTGTATCACAATTCTAGTGGGTCAGAAGTTTCCATACACTAAGTTGACTGTGCCTTTAAACAGCTTGGGAAATTCCAGAAAATTATGTCATGGATTTAGAAGCTTCTGATAGGCTAATTAACATAATTTGAGTAAATTGGAGGTGTACCTGTGGCTGAATTTCAAGGCCTAATCAGTGCCTCTTTGCTTGACATCATGGGAAAATCTAAAGAAATCAGCCAAGACCTCAGAATTTTTTTTGTAGACCTCCACAAGTCTGGTTCGTCCTTGGGAGCAATTTCCAAATTATTATTTTTTTTTTTTTTACCTTTATTTTACTAGGCAAGTCAGTTAAGAACAAATTCTTATTTTCAATGACGGCCTAGGAACAGTGGGTTAACTGCCTGTTCAGGGGCAGAACGACAGATTTGTACCTTGTCAGCTCGGGGATTTGAACTTGCAACCTTTCGGTTACTAGTCCAACGCTCTAACCACTAGGCTACCCTGCCGCCCCAAATGTCTGAAGGTACCACAATCATCTGTACAAACAATAGTATGTAAGTATAAACACCATGGGACCACGCAGCCGTTATACCGCTCAGGAAGGAGACACATTCTGTCTCCTAGAGATGAACGTACTTTGGTGTGAAAAGTGCAAATCAATCCCAGAACAACAGCAAAGGACCTTGTGAAGATGCTGGAGGAAACAGGTACAAAAGTATCTATATCCACAGTAAAAACGAGTCCTATATCGACATAACCTGAAAGGCCGCTCAGCAAGGAAGAAACCACTGCTCCAAAACCGCCATAATAAAGCCAGACTACAGTTTGCAACTGCACATGGGGACAAAGATCGTACTTTTGGAGAAATGTCCTCTGGTCTGATGAAACAAAAATAGAACTGTTTGGCCATCATCGTTATGTTTGGAGGAAAAAGGGGGAGGCTTGCAAGTTGAAAAACACCATCCCAACCGTGAAGCACGGGGGTGGCAGCATCATGGTGTGGGGCTGCTTTGCTGCAGGAGGGACTGGTGCACTTCACAAAATAGATGGCATCATGAGGATGGAAAATTATGTGGATATATTGAAGCAACATCTCAAGACATCAATCAGGAAGCTAAATCTTGGTCGCAAATGGGTCAAATGGGTCGACCCCAAGCATACTTCCAAAGTTGTGGCAAAATGGCTTAAGGACAACAAAGTCAAGGTATTGGAGTGGCCATCACAAAGCCCTGACCTCAATCCTATAGAAAATTTGTGGGCAGAACTGAAAAAGCGTGTACGAGCAAGTAGGCATACAAACCTGACTCAGTTACACCAGCTCTATCAGGAGGAATGGGCCAAAATTCACCCAACTTATTGTGGGAAGCTTGTTGAAGGCTACCCGAAACGTTTGACCCTTAGTTAAACATTTGAAAGGCAATGCTACCAAATACTAATTGAGTGTAAGTAAACTTCTGCCCCACTGGGAATGTGATGAAAGAAATAAAAGCTGAAATAAATCATTCTCTCTACTATTATTCTGACATTTCACATTCTTAAAATAAAGTGGTGATCCTAACTGACCTAAAATATGGATTTTTCACTAGGATTAAATGTCAGGAATTGTGAAAAACTGAGTTTAAATGTATTTGGCTAAGGTGTATGTAAACTTCTGACTTCAACTGTATATACTGTACCTTATACCATTTATTTCACCATGCCTATGCTGCTCATCCATATATATATATATTCTTCTTCCTCCCTTTAGATCTGTGTGTATTAGGTAGTTGTTGGGGAATTGTTAGATTACTTGTTAGATATTACCTTACTGTCGGAACTAGAAGCACAGGCATTTCGGTACACTCGCATTAACATCTGCTAACCATGTGTATGTGACCAATGCGATTTGATTTGATTTGAAGAACACACAGTGTTGTATTGCTATCCTTGTGGGGACCAAATAAATTATTACCATCCAAAATCCTATATTCCCATCCAAAACTCTTAACCATAACCGTAACCCCAAACCGTAAGCCATAACCCTAACCCTAACATTAACCCTAAACCTAAACCTAAAATAACATTTTTCCTTGTAAGGACTGACAAAATGTCCCAACTTGTCCAAATGTTCCTTGTTTTACTATCCTTGTGAGGACTTGTACCACAAGAATAGTTAAACAAAAACACACACCTTATGTTCAAGTATCAGCATACATACACAGCCTAGGGCAATAAATATGTCAATTTAAAATGAAATCTGTTTTGATGTGGTAGGATTAAATGCTGTGCTGTATTGGTCTGGGATGGCAACCAAAGCTAACATCTGTTTATTATCTGCACACCACAATATCCGTCCATTATCAATTACAGGACAGTGGACTTAAAGAATCCCCAAATGCCTAATTTTATGCACCATGTTGGGAATGTAAACTGAGAGCATCTTATCTTCGGAATAAAATTCCTTGATCGGTCTGTGGCTTTTCACCAGGGCGATGGCAAGTAATTTCCTGTCCTATAAACCGTTGTTCTCCTCATGCATCTACTGATGTCAATCCAGATGATGTGTAACTGCATAGCTCCCAGGTCAAACACCTGTATTCATCTACCCACTCACTCTTCCTGTAGCTGTTCTCTGTATTGGTAAGGACGACAACTGTGGATACTATTTGTTGATCTACATCTACATTGCCTAAAGACAATGAACATCATATTTTATTCTTATTAACCACATATGTTAGTTAGTCACATGTTAATGTTGTGTAGTGATTGTCTGTATGAGTTTGTGATTTAATTATGTCTTTACGCTCTGACTTTCTATCTGATTATGTGAGTATCTGAGTGGTTTCTATCTCGGATTAAAAAACAATTAGTACATGTCAAAATGCATAGCATGTACTCTCTGATGCTTGCTTGCCTTGCAGCTCATAGATTTTTATTGATGTCACTGAGATGGCTTGGTCTCACACGCACACAAGTGTAGGTTTGCCTGCCAATAACTTCCCATCAGAACAAATCGTTCTCCTCGTTTCAGTTAATGTTATCTGGCTGGTGGCTACACATGGACTTCTTTACACAGAGCGTGTGCAAGGTCGCCATGACCATCGCTACCTGTTTGTTGCACAGCCTTTGGCGTTGTTACACAATCTGCTTTTCAAAGCAAATCCCTCCGTCATAGACAGCCTTGTGTATTCTCCTTGTAATTTTTATGGGCAGATACCTTTAGTGTAGGTTCTTTGAGTTTTTCAATAAAGCTGACCCCTTATTGTCCTGGCAGCTTGCATTTTAAATGTCAGCATTGACATGATTTCCTCCATAAGGACAGAGGATGACTGAGCTTAACATAAAAGCCCATGGTATTTTTAACCCAAAGTCAATGGTATACTGTTTTTGGGACTCACTTCAATACCGAGTCTGTTTCAGCCCAACCACAACCTCACCACATGGTTTGGTATAAAACTGAGGAAGGGGTCTGGGGAAATTTAACTACTTCAAAATTAACCCCCTAAGGTCAATGTCCGCGCCCCCATGGAAATCTAATTGGCATCGTAAAATAATCCCCATAAAAATCTGTCAGTTTAAACTAGAGATCTGTTTTTTTTGCATTGGATGCTGTGTTTGTCAGACCATAACTGTTTGTCAGACCACGAGGCATCCTGAAAATTGGTCTTCTCACAAAATCGTCAGTAGCATACAAATGGTTTGGCCTACAAACTATTACGAGACTCTCACAAACACGACGGTGTTCTCCGTTTTGCTCTACGACCCCCACAAGCATCTTGGGACTTGTCTGAAGTCGGTACAACCGATCTGTCAACTTCTGTCTGGAGCATCCGAACAGTTTGGGCTACACACTAATATGACCTCTCTGTGAAAAGGTGAGCCTCTCACGAACACATCGATTGTTTTGCTCTGCGATGCGGACAGGCCTCACAAGACTCGTCTGAAGGTCCCCCAGTACCAGTTGAAAAAATATATGGAAGTACATATGGAGACTGTTTAGTGTCAAAAATAAGGGGTTAAGTGCAGTGCATTCGGAAAGTATTCAGACCCCTTGACTTTTTCCACATTTTGTTAGGTTACAGCCTTGTTCTAAAATGTATTAAATAAATGTTTTCCCTCATCAATGTATACACACAACCCAAGAATGACAAATGAAAACAGTTTAAGATTTTTTGCAAATGCATTAAAAACAAAAAATAGAAATACCTTACTTACATAAATATTCAGACCCTTAGCTATGAGACTCGAAATTGAGCTCAGGTGCATCCTGTTTCCATTTATCCATTTATCATCCTTGATGTTTCTAAAACTTGATTGGAGTCCACTTGTGATTCAATTGATGGAACATGATTTGGAAAGGCATACACTTGACTATATAAGGTCCCACAGTTGACAATGCATGTCAGAGCAAAAACCAAGCCACGAGGTCGAAGGAATTGTCCGTAGAGCTCCGAGACAGGATTGTGTCGAGGCACAGATCTGGGGAAGTGTACCAAAACATTTCTGCAGAATTTAAGTTCCCCAAGAACACAGTGGCCTCCATTATTTTTAAATGGAAGAAGTTTGGAACCACCAATACTCTTCCAAGATTCTCTGATCTGATGAAACCAAGACTGAACTCTCTTTGGCCTGAATTCCAAGTGTCACATCTGGAAGAAACCTGGCACCATCCCTACGGTGAAGCATGGTGGTGGCAGCATCAGGCTGTGGGGATGTTTTTCAGTGGCAGGGACTGGGAGACGTCAGGATCGAGGGAAAGATGAACGGAGCAAAGTACAGAGAGATCCTTGATGAAAACCTGCTCCAGAGCGCTCAGGACCTCAGACTGGGGCAAAGGTTCATCTTGCAACATGGCAACGACCCTAAGCACACAGCCTAGGACAATGCAGGAGTGGCTTCGGAACAAGTCTCTTTGACTGGCCCAGCAAGAGCCCGGACTTTAAACCGATCAAACATCTCTGGAGAGACCTGAAAATAGCTGTGCAGCGGCGCCCCCTATCCAAACTGACAGAGCTTGAGAGGATCTGCAGAGAAGGATGGGAGAAACTCCCCAAATACTGGTGTGCCAAGCGTGTAACGTCATACCCAATAAGAATCAAGGCTGTAATCGCTGCCAAAGGTGCTTCAATAAAGTAGTGAGTAAAGGGTCTGAATATTTATGTAAATGTTTTATTTTCAGTGTTTTTTATTTAATACTTTTGCAAAAATGTCTAAAAGCCTGCTTTTGCTTTGTCATTTTGGTGTATTGTGTGTGTGTGTAGATTGATGAGGGGAAAAAATTATTTAATACATTTTGGAATGTAACGTAACAAAATGTGAAAAAAGTCAAGGGGTCTTGAATACTTTCCGAATGCACTGTACATGTAAAAATAAAGTAAAATGTTTCCTGATCTTTCTTTAATCTCTGAGATATAGGACAGACACTTCAGAACCAAATTCATTTTGATTTTTAGGGGAGGACAATCTGTTGTTCCATGTAGTGAATCTGTTATTCAATATGTTTATTTGTGTTTGTATTTTTTAAGGATCCCTATTAGCTGCTAAGGAGTATTGGTGTCTCTGAGGGGTCTTTGGCCTGGTTTGCTAATTACCTCTCTCAAAGAGAGTCAGAACATCTTCTGTCTCAGCCACTGCCTGTCACCAAGGGAGTACCCCAAGGCTCGATTCTAGGCCCAGGTTCTCAATATACATCAACAACATAGCTCAAGCAGTAGGAAGCTCTCTCTCATCCATTTATATGCAGATGATAAAGTTTTATACTCAGCTGGCCCATCCCCGGATATTGTGTTAAACGCCCTACAACAAATCTTTTTTTGCATCCAACAAGCTTTCTCTGCCCTTAACCTTGTTCTGAACACCTCCAAAACAAAGGTTATGTGGTTTGGTAAGAAGAATGCACCTCTCCCCACCGTGTGATTACTACCTCTGAGGGTTTAGAGCTTGAGGTAGTCCGCTCATACAGGTACTTGGGAGTATGGCTAGACGGTATACTGTCCTTCTCTCAGCACATATCAAAGCTGCAGGCTGAGGTTAAATCTAGACATGTTTTCATCTATCGTAATCGCTCCTCTTTCACCCCAGCTACCAAACTAACCTTGATTCAGATGACCATCTTATCCATGCTAGATTAGAGACATCATTTATAGATCAGCAAGTAAGGGTGCTCTCGGACGGCTAGATGTTCTTTACCATTCGGCCATCAGATTTGTCCCACTAATGCTCCTTATAGGACACATCACTGCACTCTATACTCTGGAGAGTAAATTGGTCATCGCTGTATACCCGTCGCTTATTTATAAAACCCTCTTAAGCTTCACTCTAATGCACTCCTCACCCTCCACATACAACACCCGATCTGCCAGTCACATTATGTTAAAGGTACCCAAAGCACACACATCCCTGGGTCGCTTCTTTTTTCAGTTCGCTGCAGCTAGCGACTGGAACGAGCTGCAAAAAACACTCAAACTGGTCCATTTTGTCTCAATCTCTTCATTCAAAGACTCAATCATGAACACTTTTACTGACAGTTGTGGCTGCTTCGCGTGATGTATTGTTGTCTCTACCTTCTTGCCCTTTGTGCTGTTGTCTGTGGCCAACAATGTTTCTACCATGTTTTGTGCTGCTGCCATGTTGTGTTGCTTCCATGTTGTTGTCATGTTGTGTGGCTACAATGCTGTGTTTTCATGTGTTGCAGCCATGTTATGTTGCCTTAGGTCTCTCTTTATGTAGTGTTGTGGTGACTCTTGTCGTGATGTGTGTTTTGTCCTATTTTATTATTTAAAAAAAAAGGTAACAGCTACTCTTTCTCGGGTCCAGCAACAATAAGGCAGTTATATACAATTGAATATATTACATGACATTAAGTGTGTTCCCTCAGGCCACTTTTCTATTATCACATATCTACAATACAAAATCCATGTGTACTGTGTGTGTAGAGTGCGTGTCTTACAGTACCAGTCAAAAGTTTGGACACACCTACTCATTCAAGGGTTTTTCTTTATTTTTACTATTTTCTATATTGTTGAATAATAGTGAAGACATCAAAACTATTAAATAACAAATATGGAATCATGTAGTAACCAAAAAGTTTAAAACAAATTAAACTATACTTTAAAGTAGCAACCCTTTGCCTTGATGAAAGCTTCGCAAATGCTTAGCATTCTCTCAACCAGGTAGTCACCTGGAATGCATTTCCTTCTTAATTAACAGGTGTTCCTTGTTAATTTGTGGAATTTCTTTCCTTCTTAATGATTTTGAGCAAAACAGTTGTGTTGTGACAAGGTATGGGTGGTATACAGAATATATCCCTATTTGGTAAAAGACCAAGTCCATATAATGGCAAGAACAGTTCAAATGAGTGAAGAGAAACGACAGTCCATCATTACTTTAAGACATGAAGATCAGTCAATCTGGAACATTTCAAGAACTTTGAAAGTTTATTCATGTAGATGTGCAAAAATCATCAAGCTCTAAAATGAAACTGTCTCTCATGAGGACCGCCACAGGAAAGGAAGACCCAGAGTTACCTCTGCTGCAAAGGATAAGTTCATTAGAGTTAACTGCACCTCAGATTGCAGCCCAAATAAATGCTTCACAGAGTTCAAGTAACAGACACATCTCAACATCAGCCGTTCAGAGGAGAATGCGTGAATCAAGCCTTCATGGTCTAATTGCTGCAAAGAAACCACACTAAAGGACACCAATAATAAAAGACTTGCTTGGGCCAAGAAACAATGGACATTAGACTGGTGGAAATCTGTTCTTTGGTCTGTTGAGTCCAAATTTTTGATTTTTGGTTCCAACCGCCATGTCTTTGTGAAAACCAGAGTAGGTAGGTGAATGGATGATCTCTGCATGTGTCGTACCCACCGTGAAACATGGAGGAGGAGGTGTGATGGTGTGGGGGTGCTTTTCTGGGGACACTGTCAGTGATTTATTTAGAATTCAAGGCACACGTAACCACCATGGCTACCACAGCATTCTGCAGCGATATGCCATCCCATCTGGTTTGCGCTAAGTGGGACTATAATTTGTTTGTCAACAGGACAATGACCCTAAACACACCTCCAGGCAGTGTGAGGGCTATTTGACCAAGGAGAGTGATGGAGTGCTGCATCAGATGATCTGGCCTCCATAATCACCCGACCTCAACCCAATTGAGATGGTTTGGGACCGCAGAGTGAAGGAAAAGCAGTCAACAAGTGCTCAGCATATGTGGGAACTCCTTCAAGACTGTTGGAAAAGCATTCCAGGTGAAGCTGGTTGAAAGAATGCCAAGAGTTTTATATTTGAATAATCTCAAATATAAAATATATTTTGATTTGCTTAACACCTTTTTGGTTACTACATGATTCCATATGTGTTATTTCATAGTTTTGATGCCCTCACTTATATTCTACAATGTAGAAACCATTTTTTGAATGAAAAGGTGTGTCAAAACTTTTGACTGGTACTATACGTGTATGTGTATGTGTATGCGTGTCTGTGCTTGTGTGTGTCTCTTCACAGTCCCCGCTGTTCCATAAGTTGTATTTTTATAAACAATGTTATCTGATTCTTTTGCTTGCATCAGTACCTGATGTGGAATAGAGTTCCATGTAGCCATGGCTCTATGTACTACTGTGTGCCTCGCATAATCTGTTCTTGACTTGGGGATTGTGAAGAGACACTTTGTGGCATGTCTTGTGGGGTGTACATGGGTGTCTGAGCTGTGTGCTAGTAGTTTATACAGACACCTCGGTGCATTCAGCATGTCAATACTTTATGAGCAAATTGCAGTAAGGCTGAATAATAATTAAATACAATGTTATCCTCCAAGGCATTTTAAAATTCAAAATCCTATAGCAAATTGATATGACCTTCTTAAAACAATTCCACACATCTCTTTGTAGAACATCTCCCCCCTTATATTTTCGATTATGCTGGGGGAACTAGCCTGGAGATACATTTGTGTA
This sequence comes from Salvelinus sp. IW2-2015, assembly GCF_002910315.2. Classification (NCBI taxonomy): domain Eukaryota; kingdom Metazoa; phylum Chordata; class Actinopteri; order Salmoniformes; family Salmonidae; genus Salvelinus; species Salvelinus sp. IW2-2015. The sequence continues at coordinate 11,186,661 of NC_036846.1, read as the reverse complement.
CTCCCCTAGGTTGGGAAGTCTGGAGGAAGACAAATATTAAAGCGGGAGTGCACCAGCAGAAGAAGTAAATATTGATATATCCAAACAGCTTTACCCAAGTTAAGTATCTCAAAGCTTCCACTGAGTCCTAGAAAATAGTAATGTCCATTTGACACTATTGGGTGCTAGAAGGGAGCAGATGTGTTGCTCACAAAATAACATGAATGCATACCCTCAGCTAAAAGCTTTTAAAGCAAGTTCCTCCATTGTGTGTCGACATTACAGTACTTCAAAAAGGTCTATCAGTACAAAGAATGAATTTGAAGTAGGTCTATTTATATTCAACTGGGACTGTTATTTACTTAACTTGGACTTCATTTCACCCTTCAGTGGGTTGTGGTTTTGTTTTGTGTATCTTTCTGCCACATCCAGAACGTTAAAATGAATCCATTGTTTTCCATCCAGAGTAGTTGAAATGTTTGACTCAGAGATCAAATAAAGGTTAAAATGTATCAACGGAATTGCCACTTCTTCCCACTATGACAGTTTGTGAGAGAAAGGTTGTGGTGTGTCTTTGTGTTAGGTGCTACGTGAGCCCATCTTCAAAGAGTTTTTTTTGACTGCTGTAACATGCAACACCAACTGGATTTCAGTAGACTAAACACTAATAAACCAGGTGCAATAAGCCAGAGAACTGTATCGTAAGTGGGGGAAATGAACAGAGGAAGCCTTGCTGCTTTTTTATATTCCGAGGGCGTGCGAGGAATGCTGATGAATGCTGTTTCAGTTGGGTTCTCTCTCCCTTGGTGGGGAGTTGGTGGGATCTGGAGAGTAGGTTCCATCATTAGGCAAATGCATCAGTGAGTCGACTGTCAGACATTGAAAGGGAGTCAACCCTCATTTCTGATTCTGGGGGTGTCTGTGTGGCCCAAGTAGCCAAGCACAGCCGGGAGTGACTCGCAAGCAGATGATCTCTTTCATCGCCAAAAATATATTTGAAGCTATGGAACAGTTGGCGCAGTCCTTGAGCCCGCTGCAGACGCAATAATCAACTTAAAAAAAATATGGAGAGAGACATTGCTGTACTCATGGCAAGTGTAAGAGGCAACATGTACATTCTGAGTTGCGAGGCTGCTGAATCAGTATTCAAGTCAAAACATTGTTCAGAGGGGGCACATTCATGTAAGTAATTGGTTCACGTTGCAGTTATTTAAAAGCAAAAAATTGAGTTAAAGAACAAAGAATTAGTTTTCACTCTAGGGCTAGAATTTAAAACCTCTTCTCTTATCTCAAGGTAACCAGGCAATCAAGAGCGCAGTCTGTTTTTTGGGAACATCTCATGGATCAAAATCGGGAAGTAAAATCCCCATGAAAGTTCCTAATGGTGTTAGAAATGGAAAGCTTCACAAGTGCTCGGGTTTCAAAAAGAAAGAGAAATTGCATTTATACCCAAAGGGCATTCTTTCGCCATCACAAACACATGCTGTATTTGGTATTCTCGCCTCATTTTTTCTCTTAAGGGTTTGAAATACTGTATAACAACATTCAAGTAAATTAATATGGTTAAGGTAATCTATGTTAACTCGATTAAGTCCTGGGTACACAATTGTTAAGAGAAGAGATGGAGATGCTAAAACAATGAGTGGAACCAGAATGAGGAGCTCCACCCTCTCTCTGGTAAAGTCTATGGGTCGAATGTCCCCTCCCTTACGTAACTTCGAAAGATGCGAAATTGTGATTTGTCCAATTAACCAATGATGAAAAGTCCAAGCACCGCAACTATTGCTGCTCGTAAGCTATTGTTGCCAATAGTATAAAGACCGATCTACGGTAGCATTTATGTTTACGTAGGCTGTCAAGGAGATTGTGGTTAAGGTAACCACAGGGAAACGCTATAAGGTTTTCAAGAAAATCCCTTTTAAAATATCCACGTTTTATAAAAGTATCCATATTTTCTCAAACTTTTCTTATGTAAATCGACTACGAGACATTATGTAATGGTAGCATTTCCTTTCAGTGATTGGCTAATCAAGATACTTGGTAATGGTGTACTCCAGCCACAAATCAGCGATGAGATGTTTAATCATGTCATCGTATGAGTCAATTCCATCGAGAGTTGAGAATGACAACTACAGTATGTGTCTATGATAGTAGACAGTGTAGGGTTGTGCAGAGTCGGCGACTACAGTATTTTTTAAACTGTTGAAGGAGTTAGGGAATGGAACTCAGCTTCCATCTTTTATTTATCTCATTGTAATGTTCTGTCAAATGAATAAATGCTTTTGGACCTATAACTTCTTGAGTGCTCAACATAACTACCATAAGTCCCAAGATTCTGGTGCTACAACATGGTTGTCTGGTGGAAAGAGCTTAATGCAACATCACATCTTTAAAAATTGAGAAATTAAGCATCAGAGACAGTTTCTCATTTCAGCCTTATTAAAGTTTAACAGTTCTCAAGTTATCTAAACTAATCATCCAGAACAGTTCTCTAGTTATCTAACCATCCAGAACAGTTCTCTAGTTATCTAAACTAATCATGCAGAACAGTTCTCTAGTTATCTAAACTAATCATCCAGAACAGTTCTCTAGTTATCTAACCATCCAGAACAGTTGTCTAGTTATCTAACCATCCAGAACAGTTGTCTAGTTATCTAACCATTCAGAACAGTTCTCTAGTTATCTATTCATCCAAAACAGTTAACTAAACTAATCATCCAGAACAGTTGTCTAGTTATCTAACCATCCAGAACAGTTGTCTAGTTATCTAACCATTCAGAACAGTTCTCTAGTTATCTATTCATCCAAAACAGTTAACTAAACTAATCATCCAGAACAGTTCTCTTTGGATATTCCCACAATGGGCAAAACTCCCTGGCTTGTAATACCAACCTCCAAGGTGCTATGTCATTCATAGTCCCATAATTCCTGCTCAGAAATCATTGCTAACTATACTACATATTTCCACTATTTATAAGCCTATAATTTACGATCTCCCCTCCTTTAAGACTCCCATGAATGATGATGATAGCCAGTGCATATTATTTGCTCATGAGGTTGTTGTTCTCCTGGAATGCCCAGCCTCACCACATAATTGGCCATGAATAGTTGATGCCTCCAGCGATCTTTCTAAACTGGCAGTGGCTTAGCCCCACTGCTGTGTTAACCAAGCAGTTACTTTACTTTACATTAAGAAAAATATTAGGTTCTTTATAGTTGGAAAAGTCAAAGCGGATTCGGACATGTTTTCAACCCATACCTTACTGTAAGCTACCACCTCTCTGCCCAAGACAATATGGTGCTGTAAATAACCACCTCTCTGCCCAAGACAACTTGATGCTTGATAGGTTGAAATGCAGGGGTCAACTAGCTACAGCGCGTAATACCTTCAGCCATACCTGTGCACAAACTGACAACATTGAGAGGCTGCAAGGCAGCACTGATGCCTGTAAAGGAGACAGGTGTTGCTTTCCACGGGGTGAGATGGGGACAATTGTTTCTGGCCCTGTCTGTCTCTCTTCTGGGACACCTTAACTCACCTCCATGTTCCCTTAAGTGAGGTAGGTGATGGCTTGAGGGTAGGTGAGGGTGAGAGGGGGTGGAGGTTTTAGCCTGGGAGGTTTTAGCCTTCAGAATCTTTATGTTCAGTAGGCAACGAGTTATAGCTCGGAGGTGTACATTCCAATTTCATTAGGGACTGGTGTTACAATTCAACTCACACCCTCTCTGTAGACATCTCAGCATGGTACGTGCATCCTAACAGTCAGGGGTGTGTTGCTGATATCATTAATTCTCCCCTCTCCATCTCCAGACACCTGTGGTAGTTAGTAATTGAAGGCTCTGAGATCTTTCTCAACTACTTGGTGCATAAAACCAATAGCTGCCTTTTATGGCACTGCATCACTTCTCTGAATGCATTGACTTTCTATAATCAGTCAAATGTATTTATAAAGCCCTTTTAAAATCAGCAGATGTCACAAAGTGCTTATAAAGACATCCCAGCCTAAAACCCCAAAGAGCAAGCAATGCAGATGGAGAAGCACCGCGGCTAGGAAAAACTCCATAGAAAGGCCAGCACCTAGGAAGAAACCTAGAGAGGAACCAGGCACTGAGGGGTGGCCAGTCCTCTTCTGGCTGTGCCCAATGGATATTTATATGAGTACATGGGCATTAAGGCCAGATCGTTCTTCAAGATGTTCAAATGTTCATAGATGACCAGCAGGGTCAAATAATAATCACAGTGGTTATAGAGGGTGCAACAGGTCAGCACCTCAGGAGTAAATGTCAGTTGGCTCTTAAGGAGTCATCAGGCCAGGTAGTCCTGAGGCTGAGGCATGGTCCTAGGGCTCAGGTCCTCCGGCAGGGCAGGGCAGAGGGAGAGATAATTAAAGGGAGCATAACTAAGATCACACAGGACACCAGATAAGACAGGAGAAATAGGGCAGACTGACCCTAGCCCCCCGGCACATAGAATATTGTAGCATAGATACTTAGGACTCTGAGACGGGACGGGGGGTACCCCCGGACAGGGCCAACCATGCAGAATATAACCCCACCCACTTTGCCAAAGCACAGCTCCCACACCACCACGGGATGTCAACAGACCACCAACTTACTACCCTGAGACAAGGCAGAGTATAGACCACAAAGAGCTCCCCCACCGCACGAGCCTGAGGGGACGCACAACTGGACAGGAAGATCACATCACTGACCCAACCCAGTGGAGAGAGGGGAGACAGCCAAGCTGAGACAGCAAGGGTGATTCGTCATTCCAGTGCCTTGCCGTTTACCTTCGCACCCATGGGCCAGACCACACTCAATAATAGGACCTCCTGAAGAGAAAAGTCTTCAGTAAAGACTTAAAGGTCGAGACCAAGTCTGCGTCTCTCACATAGATAGGCAGACCAATCCATAAAATGGAGCTTTATAAAATAAAGACCTGCCTCCAGCTGTTTGCTTAGAAATTCTAGGAATAACAAGGATTCCTGCGTCTTGTGACCATAGTGTAATTGTAGGTACATTATGTACGGCAAGACCAAATCTGAGAGATAGGTAAGAGCATGTCCGTGTAATGCTTTGTAGGTTATCAGTAAAACCTTAAAATCAGCCCTAGCCTTAAGAGGAAGCCAGTGTTGAGAGGCTAGCTCTGGAGTAATATGATTGAATTTTGGGGTTCTAATCAAGATTCTAGCAGCTGTATTTAGCACTAGCTGAAGTTTATTTAGTGCTTTATCCGTGTAACCGGAGAGTAAACCATTGCAGTAGTCTAATCTTGAAGTGACAAAAGCATGGATTAGCTTTTCTGCATCATTTTCAGACAAAACTATTTTTGTAATGATATGAAGATGGGAAAAAGGGTGCTCTTGAAATACTTGTGATATGTTCGTCAAAAGAGATCAGGGTCCAGAGTAACGCCGAGGTCCTTCAGTTTTATTTGAGACGACCGTACAACCTTCGAGATTAATTGTCAGATCAAACAGAAGATCTCTTTGTTTCTTGGGACCTAGAAATAGCTTCTCTGTTTTGTCTGAGTTTAAAGGTAAAACATTGACCCCATCCACTTCCTGAAACACAGGCTTCCAGGGTAGGTCATTTTGGGGCTTCACCGTGTTTCATCGAAATGTACAGCTGTGAAAGTTGACATTGTGTTTCTGAATGACATCGTCCAGAGGTAGAATATATAGTGAAAACAATAGTGGTCCTAAAATAGATCCTTGAGAAACACCAAAACTTAACATATATTTTTCAGAGGACAAACCATCCACAGAGACGAACTGATATCTTTCTGGCAGATAATATCTAAATCAGGCAAGAACTTTTCCGTGTACACCAATTGGGGTTTCCAATCCCTCCAAAAGAATGTGATGATCGATGGTGTCAAAAGCGGCACTAAGGTCTAGGAGCTCGAGGACAGACGCCATTAATATGTCATTTACCACCTTCACATGTACTATACCTTCACATGTACTATACACCTCAGTATTATGATGGGTTCTAAAACCAGACTGAAGCATTTCGTATACATTATTGGTCTTCAGGAAAGCTTTTTCTAAAATGTTTGAGAGGAATGGGAGTTTCGATATAGACAGATTTTTAGGTTAGAATTTTTTCCAGCTCAAGGTTTGACTTTTTTCAGCAGAGGCTATATTACCACCACTTTTAGTGTGTTTGGTACACATCCGGAGGATAGGGAGCCATTTATTATGTTCAACATAGGAGGACCAAGCACAGGAAGTAGCTCTTTAAGTAGTTTAGTTGGAATGAGGTCCAGTAGGCAGCTGGAAGGTTTAGATGTCATGACTATTTTCGTGAACATGTCGAGAGATACAGGATTTAAAAGTGTCTCCATTGATCCGAGGTCCTGGCAGTTCGGTGCAGGCTCAGGACAACTGAGTTTTGGAGAAATAGGTATGTACAACGAGTCTGTAATTTGCTATGTAATGATCATGAACTTTTAATCTAAGAAGTTCATGGAGTTCCTCATTTGGGGAATGCTACGTTTTAGTTAGCAAAAAATACATTTGGGATCATTTTGTCTCCTCAATCAGGTTGGAAAAGTAAGCTAATCAAGCAGCAGTGAGGGCTTTCGATATTGCACGGTCCTGTCTTTCCAAGCTAGTCGGAAGTCCAATTGTCCGTTCCAATTTTCTGGAAGCTTGCTTTAAGGCTTTTCTGTAAACCGGGGAGCTAGTTGTTTCCTGTGACAAATGTTTTTTGTTTTTAGCGGTGCGACTGCATCCACGGCAGGGCTCTCCAACCCTGTTCCTAGAGAGCTACCCTACTGTAGATCTTCAATCCAACCTCAGCTGTAACTAACCAGATTCAATTTATCACCCATTAATTATTCGAATCAGGTGCGCTAGATTAGGGTTGGAGCAAAAACCTACAGGACGGTAGTTCTCCAGGAACAGGGTTTGAGAACACTGATCTATGTTATTTCCATAGGTTAAGTTTAGATCGTTGGTTAGGTGGTTAACTGATGTTTGTACTCTGGCCTCCTTGGGTAGGTGGAGGGAGTCTGGAAGGGTATCTAGGAGTCTTTGTGTTGTCAGAGAATTTATAGCTTGGCGTTTGACAATCCTTGGTTGGTGTCTGAGCTAATTATTTGTCGCGATTGCAAATGTTATAAGATGGTGGCCCGATAGTCATCATATCCCTGATGAAAAACATTTAGATCCACTATCTATTCCACGGGACAAAACTACATTCAGGGTATGATTATGGCAATGCGTAGGTCCCGAAGCATGTTAGACAAAACCCACTGAGTCGATGATGGCTCCGAAAGCCTTTTGGTGTGGGTCTGCGGACTTCTCCATGTGAATATTGAAGTCACAAAATGTTAATGTTATCTGCCATAACTAGAAGGACCAATAGGAATTCAGGGAACTCAGTAAGGAACGCGGTATACAGCCCAGGAGGGCTGTAAACAGTAGCTATACAATGTTAGTGAAAAGGCTACATATATTTCTTGACTAGAAGCTCAAAAGACGAAAACGCAGTCATTTTTTTCTCATAAATTGACATTTGCTGTCATAAATGTTAGCAACACCTCCGCCTTTGTGGGATGTGCGGAGGATATGGTCACCAGGAGAAGAAGCCTTATTTAACATAGTAAATTCATCAGGCTTGAGCCATGTTTCAGTCAGGCCAATCACATCAAGGTTATGATCGGTTTCCTGTTAGCGTCCCACCTCTACTGCTCTTATGAAGTTACTTTTCTGATTTGCTTGTAACATCTCTGGGCTCAAAAGGCTTATATACTGCCTGGTAAAGCTGTGTAACCTAATACTACTGTATACAGCCACCTATAGCCTAGCATAGCAACATAATTGTGTGGGCATGGTTTCTCATAACAGACCCTGTGCAGGTAGGGAGACGCACCATCACGCTGAGCAAAATGTGAGGGAGTATTTTTCTGCCCATCCCCACGCATCCTGAGTATTGCAGTGATTAGTAGTTGCAAGGCTCATTAATCATAAAGGCCAATCGGACAAAGAGGATCACACTGCACCCAGGGGCACAGTGGCTGCCGAGGGGTTCAACTTTGCGACGATAACAGCCACGATGAGAGGAGGGGCTGCGGGAAGTAGATTATCAGTACAAGCGAGGTCAGGGCATGAGAGTATAGAGTATAATTAATGCCCTATGAGGTAAACCTATGACATGCTCCTTCTGTGCTAACCAGCACAATCCGATACAAGTATAAAGGACAGAGGAGAGAAAAAAAGTTAACTGAACTGGGAGAGGGGGAAAAAAATCTATGAGGAGCTAGGAAACGGTTTTCTCCCCTTTTCTGGGCTTAGTATTGCGCCGTCTCATCTTATTAGAAAGCTAATGCAACTGTCTGTTCTAATACTGGAGAGCAGCTTTTACAATTTCTCTTTCTCCCTCACACCCTTTTTCTATTCACCACTAATCTGTGCTGTGCCAGCAGACGATAAGACTGGGCACGTTCGTTGCTTCCTGTCCGTGGTTTAGCCGGGCTTTGTGAGAGCTTGAGTTGTACAATCATTTGTTTCAAGAACTTTGGAGTAGAATAAGAGAAAAAAAGTTTCAACCTTTCCAGGTGTATTTTACGTTGAATTCCGGTGTAATTCTTATGGTTTTGGGTTGATTTTTGCTTTCCAAAAACCTGAAAGAATGAAAAGTACATCCCTTTTGTTTTACATACATAGAAAACTCAGTCTTAGGGCCTTTGAAGTACACAGAGTGGTAGAGCTTATGGAGGTATTGTTGCTGAGGAGAGGGATGAATTGTGGAATGAATTGAAATCTACGTGATTAACTCCTACTGGCTTAGCTATTGTAAGGATAAAGCGCGTGTTACTGGACCTTGAATGCAAACTAAGAACCCCCAGGCAAAATGGGAAGGACTCAAGCTCTACTCCTATAGGGAATTCTTCATGAGTACTAGGAAAAGTATTATTGTAGTACAATATATCTTAAACTTATATGGAAATACAATTAAAGACTCCTAATTCATTCTCAAGGGATTACATTTAATAGTCTCTGTAGACACTAGTAGCTCACAGTTATACTTCGCACACATTTTGATGACAGGTGGTGAAAGACAATAGGGCTCATGATAAGTCACAGCCCCCACTGGTATCTGCAAAATCCCTCGCCGCTGGAAGTCTGCACGGGTTTAATTCACTCTTGAAAAATCTCTCCGGCAATAGAACAGTGTAAATCATGTACAGACTTTGCTCGTGATGAAGGTGTTTGGAATAAACGGGAAAGAGAAACAAGATCTTTTATTATTCTTAATGAATATTTGAAATATATTTGTAATATTTGTAATCTCTCTATCCAAGCTTAAATGATGCACCATTTACGAGTTGTGGTGAGAAGTAGTTTTAAGGACTTGACATTTCCAGATGGGTATTTAAATACTTACATTCCTTTGTGGATTTGTCAGACTAGGGGATCTCTACTTATTGCATGAAGTCAGTCTTTTGCAATATAGACTGATTCTCAGTGGATTTTAGCATGACATGCATTTTGTCAAGAGTCCAGTGTTGGCAGCCAACTTGGCTGTATTGATGTTGTATTGATGTTGTATTGTTTGAGAAATTAAGTTGATTTGGCTGACAACACAACTGATGCAAGTTGTGGAATGAAGCCTTTTCATGTTAAGGTATACAGACTCCAACTCCTGGGGCCCGATTTTCTATACTTATCTATCTGGATTTCACCTATAGGATAGAATTAAATTCATAGAAATATAATGAGTAGAACAGACAAATAATTGACGTGAATGGGGACGGCCGTTCTGTTCATTCTATTTCTACGCATCAGCGCTCCCGAGTGGCACAGCAGTCTAAGGCACTGCATCTCAGTGTAAGAGGTGTCACATCCGGTGATTGGGAGTCCCATAGGCGGTGCACAATTGGCCCAGCGTCGTCCGGGGTAGGCCGTCATTGTAAATAAAAATGTTTTCTTAACTGACTTGCCTAGTTTAAAAAAAGGTTACATTAAAATAAAATCCTCTCCGATAGCCGAAATCCAGATAGTTAACTTTTGAAAAACTGGGCCCTGAGGATTGAGGAAGTCCTGCACATTCTATATTTACCTTTGGAAAGTATAATCCCTTGGACAAACTCAGCAAGGATAAAACATGACTGGGGTCTTGTTGTCTTGTCAGCAGAAGTGGTTATATTGCATTTCTAAATAGCGTAGCTATTTGAATGAATCTGGCACTTTTTCAACTTTGTGAAATGTGGTACTTATTCTGAGACCACAACAAGGTGTTGGTTTCTCAAAGAGGGAGCAGCACAGGATCCAAGAGCCTACATAAGTGCACCATTGGAATAATAATATTGTTTTAAACCACATGGAACATCCCTCAGGGTTTCTCTGCATGTTTAAGGCAACAGAGACTGATACTGTTGAAGTCATTCTTCTAGAGGTTTCCCAGTTGGAAATTGGAAAGTCTACACATGCATTGACGTAATCGGAATGCAATATGGAGGTATGGCGTGGGAGGAATAATTTTAATTGGCACCTCTCCCCAATGAAAACCGTAGTCTTTAACATTTATGAGTGTACTTTGTCACCTACTAACACATTAAAAGCCCAATGTCTTAATTGGCAAAAGCTTTTTGGTATTTATTGAGCTCATAGGGATAATGTAGTTAGCTTTGGGGGGGGAAGCCCTCGCGTGTCATCTGCACTTCATCATGCCGACTCTACCCCTGGTGACATGATTAAACTTTCAGGGAGTCACCAGATTTTCTGACACGGAGATTAGATTGATCTTGGTCAATCCCTCAGGCAGGGACTAGACTCCACCTTTGTAATGTTATTCCCATAGAAAGATATCACTCACAATGTAGGCAAGTGGTGATTCCAAATCTCTCTCAGACCCAGGCAGAGCTAATGCTGCAGTGACAGCTTCCAATTCATGTCATCTACATATGAGTTTTAGGATTGTGCTTTTGTAGAGGGCTTTCATACATGCTGTAAAGGCACAGGGAAGAAGATTTAGGCTAGATGCGGCTTAGATTTTAAAGAAGAAAACTAAATTTCGAAGTGTTCCAGCTGTATTTGAGTCTGACTGAGGTTGAAGCTAAATCTAGATTCACAGTAACAAATGGGATGAAACCCAAAATGTTAAAACAGTTAAAGAACAACTTAACTTTGAGACTAAATATAGGAATACTTGAAATTAAAATCACAAAGTGGACATAAAACCCTCCACTCATCATTATGGAGGCAACACATTAATTGGCTGACCCTTCTGAACTTCTCTTTAGGATCAGAATGTCCAATTTGGCATGTTTTTGAAAGCTTCCCATGTTGTGTTCAAGGGTTTAAAAAACGCTGAATCCCAAGCTTTTAAATCAATATCAGAGGAACTGCACGTGCTCGGATTTCAAGCCTTTTGATTTCAGCTGGCACGAAGTTGAACTCAGCTGGGAAACATGAAGCACTATCCATCTTCTCCTAAAGCTGCTTGGAGAGGTTAAGGTTATGGAGCTGTGGAGAGGCTTGAAGGAATATTCAAGATTTTATGGCTCTGCTCCAAGACATAGTGAGTGTTTCCCTCGATTACCACCAGGAGGATATCAACACTTGTCTGGTAAATCTATACTATTACAAAAAAACAGGTTTGGCCACTACACAGACAAGATTGTAAAGGTTTCAAGGAGAGCTCAGGGTTCACACCATTCACACACACACCTGTCCAAATGCTAAGTCCCAGAGATATAGTCCATGCAGTGGTGGGAAAAGTACCCAATTATCATACTTGAGTAAAAAATAAAGATATCTTCAAAGAAAATGACTCAAGTAAAAGTCACCCAGTAATATACTTCTTGAGTAAAAGTCCACAACTATTTGGTTTTGACCGTACCGGTCTCGCTTTAAATTATGTTCAACTTATAAAGGCTTCATAAAGCCTTGATAATGCCTTCATAAGCACTACAAAAGTGTTACAATGCATCTATAACTATGTCATGCTTTATGAAGGGTTCATAGATGTGGCATAACTGTGTGACAATCACCAATGTCAAGTGCTTTATAAAGGTTGACATGTCGTGCTGAAGGATGACATACTCTCTAAAGTGAAGTCATGTTAGTCACATTACATCTCATTTCCAGACACTTCTGCCCAGATGTGCGGAAGGTCTGGTGGATCAACTCATCAAACTTGGCCTAGTTAGGGTTAGTTTAAGAAGATACATTGTGGAAATGGGCATGGCTTAGACATAATTATGACTTTTTGAACGTTAACTAGTGATGATGGGCCCTGTCAGTTCTTTGACAAATTCACCCACTCCCCCATTGAAAGATCAGCAACAAACTGTTGGCAACATTGTTAACAGGTTGTAATCAAGCCCTGGTCTCCAGCATGGGAACAGAAGAGGAATACCTGGTGAGGTAGTCTCAGGTTGGACTACTCCAAATCATCTTGATTCTGACACACACAAACACAAGCTTTGCAGGTCTATCAACCCATTTAAATATCTCTCACACCCTACCAGTAACCTCTGGATCATGAGAGAACCTTCAGAAATCAGCAAAACCTTAACCTATTTATTGACACCATGTAGTGACACATCCATAAAGACTCAATATTGCATTACGCTGTAATTATTTTAAAATCAGAAACATTTGTTCATTTATAACACTTACAGTACCAGTCAAAAGTTTGGACACCTACTCATTGCAGTGTTTTTTCTTTATTTGTACTATTCTTCCACATTGTAGAATAATAGTGAAGACATCAAAACTATTAAATAACATATGGAATCATGTAGTAACCAAAAAAGTATTAAACACATTTTTGGTGGAGGAATTGTCATGTACTTCTAGACGTAGTGGGTGGAGGAGTCAGGCGCAGAGAGCAGGGTAGTAGATACGTGGATAGTTTATTCCCAAAGCAACAGTGTCGCTCAACACCACACACACGGGCGCTAAAAGACCCAGTCCAAAACAACACGACGAAACGGTTCGGGAAAAAATATCATCCACAGAAATCACACACACCAAATAACAGAAAAAACAAGCCCGCACCAAAGCCGGCAGGCCTACCGGGTTTAAATAGCCCAAAACCTAAACAAGAAACAGGTGCAACTAATCAGACAACACTAAATGAAACAGAAAAGGGGATCGGTGGCCGCTAGTAGGCCGGCGACGACGACCGCCGAGCGCCGCCCGAACAGGAAGAGGCACCATCTTCGTCAGGATTCGTGACAGGAATAATGGTATGGGGCTGTTTTTCATGGGTCGGGCTAGGCCCCTTAGTTCCAGTGAAGGGAAATCTTAACGCTACAGCATACAATTACATTCTAGACAATTCTGTGCTTCCAACGTTGTGGCAACAATTTGGGGAAGGCCCTTTCCTGTTTCAGCATGACAAAGCGAGGTCCATACACAAATAGTTTGTTGAGATCGGTGTGGAAGAACTTGACTGGCCTGCACAACCCCATCGAACACCTTTGGGATGAATTGGAACGCCGACTACGAGCCCGGTGTAATCGCCCAACATCAGAGCCCAACCTCACTTATGCACGTGGCTGAATGGAAGCACGTCCCCTTGGCAATGTTCCAACATCTAGTGGAAAGCCTTTCCAGAAGAGTGGAGGCTGTTATAGCAGCAAAGAGGGGACCAACTCCATATTAATGCCCATGATTTTGTAATGAGATGTTTGACGAGTATGTGTCCACATACTTTTAGTCATGTATTGTGTATGGTGTCATTTCATGGGGCTCTGAATAATACGGAGTGTTCCTGGCCTTTTACTCCACCCATTCCATTGGTGGTCACAATGCGAATCCCTGCATATGGAATACATAATCCTGTAACAGCTGTTTGAAGAAGAGGACCAAGGTGCAGCATGGTACGTGTTCATGATTTTTAATACAGCTGAACACTAGAACATAAAAAATAACAAAGCGGAACAAACGAAACAGTTCTGTCTGGTGCAGACACACAAAACAGAAAATAACTACCCACAAAACCCATGTGGGCAAGAGCTACCTAAGTATGGTTCTCAATCAGAGACAACGATAGACAGCTGCCTCCGATTGAGAATCACACCCGGCCAAACAACAAAGAAATACAAAACATAGAACACAAAACATAGAATGCCCACCCCAACTCACACCCTGACCAAACCAAAATAGAGACATAAAAAGGATCTCTAAGGTCAGGGTGTGACAAATCCTCACATGTGCACTTACTGTTCTACAGAAAACCAGCTAACCAAACAGTGCAAGGCTTATGGTACAGAAATTAACATTCAATTATCTGGCAACAGCTCTGGTGGACATTCCTGCAGTCAGCAAGCCAAATGCCCGCTCCCTCAAAACTTGAGACATCTGTGGCCTTGTGTTGTGTGACAAAACTGCACATTTTAGAGTGGCCTTTTGTCCCCAACACAAGGTGCACCTGTAATGATCATGCTGTTTCAGCAGCTTCTTGATATGCCACACATCTTGGCCAAGGGATGTAAACAAATGTGGCCAAAATTTTTGATAAATAAGCTTTTTGTGCATATGGAACATTTATTTCTGTGATCTTGTTTCAGCTCTTAAAATATGGGACCAACACTTTACATGTTGCGTTCAAATTTGTTCATTGTAGTAAAATAAAGTATAGATTACCCCCCAAAACTACTTAAGTAAAACTTTAAAGTATTTTTACTTAAGTACTTTACACCACTGGGTCCATGTTGCTGGAGGTCGTCAAGATGGCTGCCCCCACCACCCGTCAGTTGCTCAGCTGCTGTTGGTACGTTTGTTTGCCGGTAGTCTTTTGGCAGTCATTCCTCGTCGTCCTTTGGCATCAAGCGTCTGTGGCACCCAGCCCATGGTCCAGTCCATTGCAGGCCACAGAGAGGAAAACATGCATGAGCAGCGAGCCATTCTGAGCAGACGTGTTCAAACATCACTCATGTATGGTCCCGCTCTGGTTGCAAGGTCACCGGCAGTGGTGTGTGACGTGGTCTTCCTCCTCCAGCAGCAGTCCAGCAGTGAGCTGGGAGTTTCATTATATGGGGCTCAGGTAGCTCATTAGTCAATCAGGCCCAAGTGTGGCAGATCTGGGCCAACTCCCTTCTGCAAGAAGACCAGCCAAGGGGGAGGAATTTACAATAAATCAATTAGGAAACGTGAGAAGCACAGTAACCCATAGAACATCATGTCAAAGAATGGAGGCTGGTGGGAGGAGCTATAGGAGAATGTGTTCATTGTAATAGCTGGAATAGAAAAAAGGGAACAGAGTCAAACATGTCGTTTCCATATGCTTGATGTGTTTAATACCGTTACATGTATTCCATTCCAGCCATTACAATGACCCTGTCCTCCCATAGCTCCTCCCACCAGCCGCCACTGATGTCAAAGTATAATGTATGACACAAACTATCTTCAATATAATGTCACTGCAAACTCTCAACACATTAAATACACTCAAAAAGGGCTGGTCTCCAATTTGGGGAAAATATAAGGGAGGGCAATATTTGACACTCATATCACCCAGAAGGAAAGTTATGACTAGATGCTGATACAAGCTGCTGATAGCCATCCTTCAAGATAAAAGGATCAACTTTCCAATCACACCTAAAAAGCTTACTTCCACGTTACTGTTGAGGTGAAAGTGCAAGTGTGGCGCTTCTTTATGAAAACCGGAGAGCAGCAGAACAGAGCAAAATGCCTTGCAGGGTCTTAGCGTGCAACTAGCACGAAGCACTATTTATCAGGCTTCTCTTCTAGCCGCCCACATGTCAACCTCATATAACCTTGAGTGGGTGGACTACATTTTCTGTTCCATCCTAACTACGGAGCCAGCAACCTTCTCAAGATAGGCAATTAGGAGGGAAGTGTTAAAGGGATGGGGGATCATTAATAGCTAGACTGAATGATGTTATCAAAGAGGCAAACATTTATTATTTGAGGGATGGTACATATTCAACGGATTCATATGAAGGCTGAGGGGATATGTGCCAAGGCCTAATATTACTCTGAAGATATGCATGCTGAATCAACAACACACTAGCTGTCCCTGGGGCCAATGTCCTTACTTACCAATGTATGATTTGGAACAACCTCAATGGGAATTGACTTGATGTGCCAAACGGGTTGAAATGTGAACGCAGCTCTTTTAGGCAGAGCCTGTGGAATAATGTACTGTGCATGACAAGGGGAAACCACTCTGAAATGTCTGAAAGTAACTCTAAGCGGAAATTATTGACTGTATTTAGTTTAGAGGATGTGTCACACTGGACCCCTAACTCAGACGTTTGCTATTTTTCGTACATTCTTGTGCCTCCATTAAGTATGTTATGTTACACTACGTTAAAAACTGAATAATAGTCTGGATACATAAAGATGTACTCTGTTAAGCACAACAAGTTAGTAACATATGGCACAAATTGTATTTGTAATGTACCACAATAGTTGTATGATGTAGTACACAATTGGATGGCAAAGAACACAAAAAATGGGGACCCGTTTTGGCTCATGAGCACCACTTTCAAAACTACTGGCTGAAATGATACAGAAGTTTGAGAGTGCATCTTTGATAAACTAAAGTAGGGAGGTTGGTCCGGGAGGATAAGTGGGCCTATACCACAACCATCTAGTAATTCAAAGGTTGTGTGTTTGAGTCACGTCGCGGATAACTGTAGCATTTTAGCTAACCCTTTTCCTAAACTTAACCTAATTCTCAGAACCTTTTGCATAAAACCTCCTAACCTTTGTCGTAAGTTCTCCTAACCAGCAATGTACATTTTCCTACGACACAACAAGCAGCCTAGTCTCAAAGAAAGACATATAATACTGTGTCCTTGAAGACGTATGATAACTTATGTCATCCATTTCCTACGATATTGTACAACCACTATTCCATTTGTATGTAACGTAATGTAACATATCATACTAAATGGAGGTAGTTAAATGGAAAAATGCTATGAATTGCACTGACGCCAGGTTGGATGTGTGGGTAACTACCTTGAGCCACACTCACATGCAATAGCCTAAATAAAATCTAAATAACTTCATGTCTTACAAGGCCCAGGATGGATCAATAGCTATTGATCACTCCTGGTTGGCAGGCATTGGACTTCTTCTGAAGAGGTTTTTGACCACATGGTGTACGTAAGGTAAAAAAAAAATGCTTTGGAAAAGCCAGAGTAGGTATGGATAAAAATAAGTCAGCCTAAGATACAAATATCAAATGTCTACTTTAAGTGTTTTTCCCAGAATAATTAAGTTACTCCAACTGCTATGATTTCCTGTTTATCAATGTATATCTCTTATTGTCTGTGTGATTGTATAGTAGTCATTCAGGTCTTGTCAAATGTTAAGCCTACAATAACAATTGTATTTAACGCTTTATAATTGCACTGATGTCACTTTAATAATGTTTGCATACTGTTTTATCCACTTCACATGTATATACTGTATTCTAGTCAAGGCTCATCCTATATAACTACTGCTGTACACACCTTTTCGATTCATATACTGTCCATAATGTCTATACACACCATCATATACAGATATATTTATATTCCGGACTCTGACATTATAGTATTTCTATATTTCTTAATTCCTTTATTTTTTTGGGGGGGGGGGGGGGGGGGGGGGTTGCATACTGTTTTGTATTGTAAGGTATTGTTTCGCTACACCTGCAATTTGATTTTATTGAATGCTTATAGAAGTTTCTGTGCAATCAATCTACCTCGCATACACCCCCCATCAGCCCTTGAATCATCTTTATAATACAGTTGAGAAATATAACAGAATATCCTCATGTGTTAGTGGACCGTACCACCTAATCATCACCCTTATGTGGTTCTTGGCAATGAGTGGTATGGCCCAGGGAATGGTGCCCAATCAATCAAAAAGGGCTGGGAATTACTCGGAGCTGACAGGTGCAAACAGCCTTGCAGACTGTGGAGGCTCCCCAGTGGACCTGATCTCCAGTCGCCACTACACTCCAGTGCACACAGTCTCCCAGCCCATCTCTCTGTGGAGTCCTGCTCCAAGATGAGAGGAGGAAGATGCTAACCTAGTGGTAAGGTTGGCCACCATTCGCTCGTCACTCGCAAACAGGACATCGCCATCGAAATCCCCCAAGTGTGTAATAGTGGGAGCTTCTTTGAAGCAATACTCAAAAGACTCCAGCTTTAAAAAAAAAAATGGGGACACACTGCCACGCTGCTGTGGGAAGGTGGAGTAATCGTTCACGGTCCAGGCACAAGTTTCACCCAGGAGTCTAATTTAGATTTTCTCCGAAGACCCTGAGCTAGGTTGCAGTCACAGTGGTATCTATTGCTTTGCTATAATAACGCTCAGTGGTGGCCGGGTAGAATACTCTAGTCACATTGGCACAAAAAGAGTGAGTTGGAAAATAGTCAATCTTGTTTAATTTGTGGAGAACAGTATATACCAGTACATAATGTAGTGTCAAGAAAAAGGTTTTGGACATATCTGTGCATATCAACCTTCGAGATTAAATCTGTGAGGCTGATGGTCTCGAATAGGGAGACCGGGAAACCTCTTAACTGCATTACTTGCTATATCAAAGTTTAATGGTCATGAAAGCCATTTTACAGTCTTACGCATTCTCTTTGTATGCCATTACCTGGTCTCAATGAGACCCCTAGAGCTAAATGTTACATAGAAAAACATTAAAGGAGACATTAGACAGTTTGTCAGGCCCTTTCATATTTTTCTTAATTTTCTTCTCCCACTCATGAGGCGGGAGTGTATGTACAGTCAGGTCCCAAATTATTGGCACTCTTGATAACACTGAGCAAAAAAGACAAAAAATTATTTGATTTGATACTAATACAATTGCTCAGAGAAAGATTTTGTTTAACAAGTAATTGTTTTTTCCAAAAATTGGGGTTAAAAGTATTGGCACCCATGTTTTCAATACCTTTCAACACCTCTCCTTGCGAGGAGGTACTGTGGGTACTCTCCTTGCGAGGAGGTAAATAGGTACTGTGCCTATTTCGAAAATGAGTTTTATGAGATTGGAGAATACATTGGGAGGGATCTTAGACAATTCCTCCTTACAGAATCTTTCTAGATCCTTGATATCCTCCGTCTGATTTTGTGGTAAATTAACAATTTCTTTGTGGATGTTGATGTGCTTGGGGTTATTGTCTTGTTGGAAGATCCACTTGTGGCTAAGTTTCAGCCTCCTGGCAGAGGCAACCATGTTTTTGCCTGAAATGTTCTGGTCCTGGGTAAAGTTCATGATGCCTTTGACCGTAACAAGGGCCCAAGGACCAGTGGAAGCAAAATAGTCCCATAACATCAAAGATCCACTACCATATTTTACAGTAGGTATGGGGATCTTTTCTGCTTTAATGAATCCTTATTTCAACGCCAAACCCACCACTGGTGTGCTTGGCCGAAGAGCTCTATAAACATGTTATCCAACATATGTAAACGTCTGGAGTTTTCTAAATGGCATTGGCACTTGGATAGGATTCTGTGCTATGGTCAGATGACATGAAAATAGAGCTCTTTGGTCATGCACACCAATGGTGTAGGTTTTCAAGTAGGTATTCAAGAGTATGCTGTGTCTCAACCGATGGCAGGCACAACACAAACACCTCATATGTGAAAAATAATAATAACATGAGTTTATGCGTTTCTATAGATAATTGACATTAAAGGCAAAAAAAAGAAATAATAATAATAATCAAGAAATGATACATTATGAAAACCCTGTTTACAAGATTTTATATGATATCAAAAGCAACCGTTTATCTTTTCCAGTGATGGAGACATCGATGTCTCATGGTAGGGTGGGGTATGCAAAACGGGTCAACTTTGATCACCTTTATCTCCTCAATGTTTTGGCAAAAAAGTTACTTTCTGACCATTTCTACCATGGGCAAACATGTATGGGCAGTTTTGTTCAGATCAAAATGGGTGAGGTGAAAAAGTGATTGAAATCACGATCCAGTATTGTAAAATAACATATTTTTTTATATAGCTCATTATTTGTGTTTATTTTATGCAGTCTTTTTTGCTCATCTTTATCAAGGGTGTCAATTATTGAGGAGATGACTGTATATACAGGTAAGCAAAATAATGGAAACAATTGAGTAAATGAGGGTGTGGTTCCTGGTTGTGGTTCCTGAGTTAATTAAGCAAGTAACATCCCATCATGCTTAAGGTCATTTATAAAAAATGCTGGGCAGGCCATTATTCTGGCCATTATTTTGTCTACAGGGCACGAGTGGTCTCTGAATGGTTTGATGATTATGAAAACGACTTAAACCAATAGAACACTTATGGGACATTTTGGAGAGGTGCCTGAAACAGCGTTTTCCACCACCATCAACAAAACACCAAATGATGGAATTTATTGTGGAAGAATGGTGTTGCATCCCTCCCATAGAGTTCCAGACACTTGTACAATCTATGCCAACGGGCATTGAAGCTGTTCTGGCTTGTGGTGGCCCAATGCTCTATTAAGACGCTTTATGTTGGTGTTTCCTTTATTTTGGCAGTTTCCTGCATGTTTATGGCACAGCAGCTGAATGTCATTTTTAGATTGACAATTTATAACAAGATGTGCTTGGAAAGGTAGATCTATATTCACTCTGTGTACACCTGAATAGGCTGTGAAGGAATTTAAATTCAGACAATGTTATGCACTAGGCTGTATGATAAAAACCCTGAAGCCTTGAGTGAATACATGAGGCAAATATGTATGCACTAAATCATTTATCCTTAGCCCATGTTGCTATATGATGAAATTATTTCCTCTTTCAGAGGTGTAACAGTATTGCTTCCGTCCCTCTCCTCGCCCCTACCTGGGCTCGAACCAGGGACCCTCTCTGCACACATCGACAACAGCCACCCTCAAAGCATCGTTACCCATCGCTCCACAAAAGCTTGCAAAGCAAGGGGAACAACTTCTTCAAGGTCTCAGAGCGAGTAACGTCACCCATTGAAACGCTATTAGCGCGCACCCCGCTAACTAACTAGCCATTTCACATCGGTTACACTCACCCCCCTTTTGACCTCCTCCTTTTCCGCAGCAACCAGTGATCCGGGTCAACAGCATCAATGTAACAGTTTAGCTTCCGTCCCTCTCCTCGCCCCAAACTGGGCTCGAACCAGGGACCCTCTGCACACATAGACAACAGCCACCCTCGAAGCATCGTTACCCATCGCTCCACAAAAGCCACGGGCCCTTGCAGAGCAAGGGGAATAACTACTTCAAGGTATCAAAGCGTGTGACGTCGCCGATTGAAAGGCTATTAGCGCGCACCCCGCTAACTAGCTAGCCATTTCACATCGGTTACAGAGGCAGCTGCTATTCAATCTTGCATACTTTTTTTACATTGCTTTCTTGGAAGCAAATATCTTTGTACACTTTTCTTTTACACATACTGTAGATGTTTCCGTTGTTCCCTCAGTATGGTCACTACAATACCATTTATCTGAACACGCAGTACAGCATATAATAACAGATGGCATTTAACGTTTTTTCCCCTCTCAAGCTAAAACTAAAATGGCTTCAAATTCCATATGATTTATTTCCTAATAATATCGTAACTGACTGTGAAATTACCAAGTGGATCTGCATGACTATGTGCTAGGACTGAGTTGCCATTGAGAGGGCAGCGGTGCATTTTGAATGACTACACTAGACTGACTACTATATGCCATCTGCAGATCACATGAATTAGACTGTGGTTCATTTGATATGAGCACTGAATCAACATTGTAAGTGGTTTTACTGAGTGGGATATGTTCAGTTCAGGGTGGATGAATTATACATAAAGGAAGACTTCTAAAAACAGCTTTGGTAGAAGTAGAGTGGTTCACTGGAATCTGTCATTTGGTTTATGTGACTGGAAACCTAGTGCTAACTACTGTAACAGCCTTCCCACATACGAATTTAGTACCCTAGTACGCTGTACAAGTCTACACTAGTAACAGCCTTGTATCTCTAGAAATGGTTTGGCTCAATTTTGCAGACATATTGTAGTTTAAGGAAATTTACAGACATCCTTTAGGTTTGCATTTACTGAGTGGAATTGGTATCAACAACGAACTGATTTGTCACTACCAGAGTAAAGTAGTTCTCCAAATTCAGGAAAGACAGCAGTGACAATTTTCAAAAGCGTTCTAGACCTGCTTTATTTGTTCATGTGAAGCCTTGGACAAGTCTCACCTTGACATATAGGACTGCTTTTAGCACAACTATGAGATAACATATTCTGCAGGAAAATCTATAAATACACAGATAGACCTGTCAGTCTGTGGACGCAGCACGGGACGAGCTGTCTGACTGTGTTTCTGGTGTGGAGAGAGAGAAAACACAACGCCCCGGGCTGATAAGGACTGGCACTGATATGGTGGCCAAGCTAATTAGCCAAAGAAGAAGCTAATCTAGCAGGGAACACTAGGTGAACAACCCCAGTGGAGCTGCCTGACATGGGGCTGCCATCGATAGCTGATAGTCGAGCCGAGTTCAAGTGATTTTTTTCGTGGGAAATAAAGTGTATTTTCTCAGACCGCCATCTGGCTCCTAGACAAATGTGTATAGCAGTGCCAGTTTCACTTTGGATCCAATTCTTGGAGGTCTCTCTGATGCAAATTGTATGTGCATACAGTGCACTACTTTAACAGTATGCACACTAACGCTTTCCTCCATTGTGTTGCACATGTACAAAGTTAGACTGTAGAAAAGTAAATAATTATTATTACAGTATGTCAATTCTTACTGCATTTCTCTCTTAGTTGGCTGTTGTTCCGCGTCAAGTCCAGCTATTCGGCTAATTTGGACTGTGGCTGGAGCACTGTGGGGCAGCTGGAGCTCTATGCCTCCTGGCAGTTATATTTTTTAGAAAGTGCTCATTAAATCCACAAACCAATTTGTTTGGGGGAGAGGAGGGGCAGGCTGAAGGAGCAACACACACACAATGGATCCAGTTTCTCTGTTGGCCCCCTCAGCAACCCCCAATGAGATGCCACATGTGGCACAGTGCCAGTGTCCGCTCAAAGCTGGTCTTTCATTGGCTCATACACATAAAAGGAGGATTTGTTTTTGCTAGAAAGATACTCTTCTCATTTCCTCCACACCGTGTTTGCATATTATGGACTGTGTAGCCTACGTGGGATAAATTATAACCTCATGTTATCAGTGTTACAAATTCAAATGAGATTTGCACGATGCTCCTTATGCACATACAGTGGCTTGAGAAAGTATTCACCCCCTTGGCATTTTTCCTATTTTGTTGCCTTACAACCTGGAATTAAAATAGATTTTTGGGGGGTTTGTATCATTTGATTTTCACAACATGCCTACCACTTTGAAGATGCAAAATATAAAAATATCTTGTGAAACAAACAAGAAATAAGACAAAAAAACTGAACGCTTAAACGTGCATAACTATTCCCCCCCTCCTCCAAAGTCAATACTTTGTAGAGGCACCTATTTCAGCAATTACAGCTGCAAGTCTCTTGGGGTATGTCTCTATAAGCTTGGCACATCTAGCCACTGGGATTTTTTGCCATTCTTGAAGGCAAAACTGCTCCTGATCCTTCAAGTTGGATGGGTTCTGCTGCTGTACAGCAATCTTTAAGTCATACCACAGATTCTCAATTGGATTTAGGTGTGGGCTTTGACTAGGCCAAGACATTTCAATGTTTCCCCTTAAACCACTCAAGTGTTGCTTTAGCAGTATGCTTAGGGTCATTGTCCTGCTGGAAGGTGAACCTCCGTCCAGTCTCAATTCTCTGGAAGACTGAAACAGGTTTCCCTCAAGAATGTCCCTGTATTTAGCTCCATTCATCATTCCTTCAATTCTGACTAGTTTCTCATTCCCTGCCGCTGAAAAACATCCCCACAGCATGATGCTGCCACCACCATGCTTCACTGTGGTGATGGTGTTCTCGGAGTGATGAGAGGTGTTGGGTTTGCGCCAGACGTAGCGTTTTCCTTGATGGCCAAAAAGCAACATTTTTGTCTCATCTGACCAGAGAACCTTCTTCCATATGGTTGGGGAGTCTCCCACAAACCTTTTGGTGAACACCAAATGTGTTTGCTTATTTCTTTCTTTAAGCAATGGCTTCTTTCTGGCCACTCTTCCGTAAAGCCCAGCTGTGTGGAGTGTACGGCTTAAAGTGGTCCTATGGACAGATACTCCAATCTCCGCTGTGGAGCTTTGCAGCTCATTCAGGGTTATCTTTGGTCTCTTTTTTGCCTCTCTGATTAATGCCCTCCTTGCCTGGTCCGTGAGTTTTGGTGGGAAGCCCTCTCTTGGCAGGTTTGTTGCGTTGCCATATTCTTTCAATTTTATAAATAATGGATTTAATGGTGCTCCGTGGGATGTTCAAAGTTTCTGATATTTTTTTATAACACAACCCTGATCTGTACTTCTCCACAACGTTGTCCCTGACCTGTTTGGAGAGATCCTTGGTCTTCATGGTGCCGCTTGCTTGGTGGTGGTGCCGCTCGCTTGGTGGTGTTGCAAACTCTGGGGCATTTCAGAACAGGTGTATATATACGGAGATCATGTAACAGATCATGTGACACTTAGATTTCACACAGGTGGACTTTATTTGACTAATTATGTGACTTCTGAAGGTAATTGGTTGAACCAGATCTTATTTAGGGGCTTCATAGCAAAGGGGGTGAATACATAAGCACGCACCACTTTTCAGTTTTCTATTTTTTATATATTTTTTCATTTCATTTCACCAATTTGGACTTTTTTGTGTATGTCCATTACATGAAATCCAAATAAAAATCAATTTAAATTACTCGTTGTAATGCAACAAAATAGGAAAAACGCCAAGGGGGTTGAATACTTTTGCACGGCACTGTACAGTAATGTACAGTGTGGAACCTAGGTAATTATTTTTAACAGCACTCTCTGCTATTGGATTTGAGACTCATTGAAAATGTACAGACAAACATATTTCAGAGATGAACCTCACTGGATGAATTGAGGCTGGGGGTTGGGATTTGAGCCGGAGCAAAGTGACAAAGTAATTGGATTGCGACAAGCGAGCAGCGTAATTCCGTGGATTTAATAGAGCTCCATTCCTCATGTTATTTCCCAACAGCACAATAATAGACAGAACATGATTACAGTTTCATGGATGACCGTTTCGTAGAACATGTATGGACAGAAGCAATCTCAAAGCACAATTTTAACGTTCGGCTCTGTATCTGAGCTTCATGTAGCAAATGAGACTAGTAAGGCATTATCGGTTTTGATGATGAGTTCATTTTAGTGTCATTCACATATAATGTATGATCAGGCTTGAGTCAATTGAATATCCGTGAGTTAATAGAATCCAAAGGGAAATCTATAATACTCTCTACATCTTCTGGAATTCATAAGAGCAGTGTCTGATGGCTTTAAGGCTGATTCCAATACTTAAAGGGGTAATCTTGAAGAATACAACTTACAAATGCCCCGAGATGTTAGTTCAACTGTTGTACACCATTAGTACACAAGTTAAAAGCTTATTTTACTGCATTATTTTATACAATGTGATTGTACATCCGTATCCGAATCAGAATTAGAATCACCTTTATTCTCCAAGTTTTTTTTTACAGATACTCAGAGCACTGCTAGTGATATACAATTTATACATTTTTTTAACCTTTATTTAACTCGGCAAGTCAGTTAAGGACAAATTCTTATTTTACAATGACGGCCTACCCTGGCCAAACCCTCCCCTAACCCGGACGACGCTTGGCCAAACATTTAGAGACAGTGGAGTTTAAACAAAGTTTCCATACATTATATACACCTAGGAAGACTGAGCATAGAGCTATAAGGGGTGGCAGGTAGCCTAGTAGTTTGAGCATTGGGCTAATAACTGAAAGGTTGCTAGATCGAATCCCTGAGCTGACAAGGTAAAAATCTGTCGTTCTACCCCTGAACAAGGCAGTTAACCCACTGTTCCTAGGCCGTCTTTGTAAATAAGAATTTGTTCTTATCTGACTTGCCTAGTTAAATAAAGGTAAAAAAAATAATAAATAATAACATCCCTGATCCTCCCTACTGCCTCTGATCTGGAAGATTCATTAAACACACATGCTTCATTTGTAAATCTGCTGCAGTGTGCCCCTGGCTATCCATAAGTAAACAAGAAAATGGTGCTGTTTGGTTAGCTTAATATAAGGAATTTGAAATGATTTATACTTTTACTTTTGATACTTAAGTATATTTAAAATCAAATACTTTTAGACGTTTAGTTAAATAGTATTTTACTGGATAACTTTAGTCATTTTCTATTAAGGTATCTTAATAGAAAGTAAGAGAATTGGGTACTTTTTCCACCACTGGTTTTAAGGCTATACAGCTTATTCTCTTATTTAACCTTTATTTAACTAGGCAAGTCAGTTAAGAACAAATTCTTATGTTCTCTTGATAAGCGTGTGAATTTGACCATTTTCTTGTCCTGCTAAGCATTGAAAATGTAGCAAGTATTTCTGGGTGTCAGAAAATGTAGGGAGTTTTCTTTAGGAATATAGTGAAGTTATTAAAGTAAAAGTTGTCAAAAATATAAACAGTAAATTAAAGTACAGATACCACAAAAAACTGCTAAACTAGTACTTTAAAGTATTTACAATTAAGTACTTTACACCACTGCTTAAAACAATGGTTATAACTATAATTTTGATCTCATGGATTGGCCAGTCCTTGCCTCCATTGCTCTGTCTATAAATGTGAGAGTGGGTATATTTCTCTTGACCCATTCTTCAGCTGTTTACCAAAATAGTGGCTGGTTGGACGCTTTGTTGTTTTTTTAAACTGCAGATTGCCCGTTTAAAGGGATATTACTGTCTAAATTCAAAGTTAGTACGATTTTTTTTTTCAGACCTCAAAAGTAGTCTGATGTCAAGAGGAATCAATATCCCACATCATCAGCTTTGTAGATCCAGTTATCAACTCTAAATTAATTGGTAAAGATATGCACCGAATAAAATCAGAAAATGATATGGTGGTTATCTTTTTAATTCATTTTCAACACTGTATCTATACAACACATGACCTGGGACATGGACAATTCGCAACATTATTCTACTTTTGAGGTCTAAAAAAACTTTGGACAAATTTTGCTTTTGAAGCGAAATGTCCCTTTAATCCCCTGTGTGGGTTAAACCCAAAGATCAGTTGGATTTGCCAATATATTTAGGAGATGTGATTGTTCATGGTTGAGTTTTACCTGCCCTTTATTATTGACCCATCTAGTCCAGTAACAGATTTAATTGTTAATGTATGCACTTGCTTGTGTCTCTACTACCCATTCCCTTTGCCCTCTCTTGAATACTGCAGGCGTGTTCCTCTGCCTAGGCGTTGCTGACGCATACCAGATCTTACAACGCCTGGATAGGTATTTTAAGTATAAGCTAACCACATTGTATGTTATAGCAATCTGGTGCCCGACGGCACAGTCAATGACGTGGCATGCAACCATTGGTTGATGCATGTAACGTCTGAGCAGGGGAATGCGACCTACATCTACACCACTTTGGGATGTCAAACATGTGACACATGCAGGTGTTCTTGATGCAGGCACTGTGTGATGAAGTGATGCTGGTCTCAGTCTGTGTTGACCAGAAGGGGGAGCCATTTTGTTAACACAGTGCCCTGCACTGTCCCCCTATGTGGTGGCACTACATATTTGTGAATCCTCATTTCCTTCAGCTCACAAGATGGTGAAATGTAATGTTTGTGTGATTACTTACTATGCTTTGTAAGAGATCTAGGTACGTAACATAGGCCTACCTCTGGTCTTATACATACAGCGAGAGCTGCATCTGTGTAATACATTGTGTGTGGGAGAAGAGATACAAGGTTATGAGAGATGTAGTCTTTAACATAAAAAATCTATAATCAAAGACTTGCCAAGGTCTGAATAGAGCTTACATGTTTCACTGTTACCTTTTCAAGTTTTACATTTATGTGAATACTTCAGAAGTGAACCTATTGCTTCATCACATTTTCATATGAAGCACAATTAATTAAACACTGTAAATCTAAGCAGGGTGTAATAAGCTGACATATATAATTATTTTCAGATAATGGATCATTTAGCTATTTCATTTAGAATTGTAAGTATTATAAAAAATACATAAAACATAAAATATACAATTTGGCCCATAGAAAAGCATTGAATAACACATTCATATATGGCAAAAAAGAGAGTCATCAAATAAATCATAAGGAATAAGGTTTTGAAGTGTCTGTCCTATATCTAGGAGATATACTGTATATATACACTGAACAAAAATATAAATGCAACATGCAACAATTTCAATGATTTGACTGAGTTACAGTTCATATGAGGAAATAAGTCAATTTAAATAAATAAATTAGGCCCTAATCTATAGATGACTGGGCAGGGGTGGGTGGGCCAGCCATGGTTGGGCCAGGGAGGGCATAGGTCCACCCACTTGGGAGCCAGGCCCACCCACTGGGGAGCCAGGCCCATCCACTAGGGAGCCAGGCCCAGCCAATACATTTTTCCAAAATAAAGGCTTTATTACAGACAGAAATACTCCTCAGTTTCACGTTGTCTGCAGTTGTGAGGCCGGTTGGACGTACTGCCAAATTCTCTAAAACGACATTGGGAGGCAGCTTATGGTAGAGAAATTAACATTAAATGATCTGGCAACAACTCTGGTGGACATTCTTGCAGTCAGCATGACAATTGTATGCTCCCTCAAAACTTGAGACATCTGTGGCATTGTGTTGTGTGACAAAATGACACATTTCAGAGTGGCCTTTTATTGTCTGCAGCACAAGGTGCACATGTGTAATGATCATCTTGTTTAATCAGCTTCCTGATATTCCACACTTGTCAGTTGGATTGATTATCTTGGCAAAGGAGAAATGCTCAATAACAGGGATGTAAACAAATTTGTGCACAACATTTGAGAGAAATAAGATTTTTGTGTGTATGGAAAATTTCAGCTCAGGAAACATGGGACCAACACTTTTGCATTTTTTTTGTTGTTCAATGACGGTGGTTTCTCTTTGCTTATTTGAGCTGTTCTTGCCATAATATGGACTTGGTCTTTTATCAAATAGGGCTATCTTTAGTATACCACCACTACCTGGTCACAACACAACTAATTGGCTCAAACGCATTAAGAAGGAAAGGCACACAAGCTAGTTGAGAGAATGCCAAGAGTGTACAAAGCTGCCATCAAGGCAAAGGGCGGCTACTTTGAAGAATCTAGAAATAGAAAGAATAGAAAATATATTTTGATTTATTTAACACTGTTTTGGTTACTACATGATTCCATATGTGTTGTGTTATAGTTTTGATGTCTTCACTATTATTCTGCAATGTAGAAAATAGTAAAAATAAAGAAAAACCCTGGAATGAGTAGGTGTGTCCAAACTTTTGATCGGTACCAGTTACCTTCAGACTAGTGTTTACCGGTTATCTTCAAAATAGAGAACATCTTGTTCGTGACGGTCTCCCCTTCCATACATTGGTCATAATAGTTTGTAGGCCAAACCATTCAAACATTACAGATGATTTCGTGAGAAGATCGATTTTCGGGGGGGCTCATTGTCTGACAAACATTGCTGTAGCTCGGCCACCTTCCACTGCAGATGCGGCAGGCCGCCATAGGTGGTTGCGGTGGATTAAGACGCAGCCCATGCAAAAAACAGATATCTCTAGCTTAAAACTGATGGATTTTGATGGGGATTTTTTTTAAATTAAAAAAAAAAATGTATTGGCAGACTAATATATGAATTTACTTAGCGTTGTGCCAATTAACTGTATTTGGACATTTAAACACATATCAGTTCAAGTAATGTTATGTATTTATAACGAGTATAGAAACAGACCAATGGCAACCACTCTACTCAACATGTGACCAATTGCATATACAGTAGATGACTCAGGTAAAAATACTCCACTCGCCACACACAATGACCACACATTTTTTACCACTGTGCAGAAACACAAAGACTGGTTTTAAGACACTGAAGTGAGCACGCTTAGTCAAATTCACCTGGGTACAGTTATTCTGGGGAGGCGAACAAGTTAAAATGTCACCAGGGACAACTCTCACCATTTGGTTAAAATAAGTGAATGGCAGACACAGCCTTAGCTCTATTCCTCTTCATTGCACACCATTTCATGGGAAATATACCTTAGGTTTCTGAGGAGGGACTCTGCCCTCAACTTGGTCTTTTTGTTTCTTTCCCACGTCTTATTAAATATTTAAACAAGTCTGACAATGGCTGAAAAGCTCAACCTACCATGAAAGAATGGGAAATGCACGAGAGGACTTAGAAAGAACAAACCCAGGAGAGAGAGATAGAAAAAATATATTTCATCAAAGTAACCACAGGTTACTGTGTGTGTGTGTGTGT